>NC_058062.1:3749801-4061229 GCF_020085105.1 Siniperca chuatsi | reverse complement strand
TGGGAAAATGGTAAATACCATTACATGTCCTGCTGCCTAATTTAATTTAATTTGGCTCCTATTGTGTGTCCACCATTTTTATGCATATTTTTTCCATTTATCCTTCTCTTTTGTAAGGCACATAATGATGTTTGTAGTAATACCAGTACAGTATTAGTCGTTGTAGTTGTTTTTGTTTTTGTAGAAGTAGTATTTCTAATAATAGTAGCAGTTTTGCGTAGCTGTAGGTTATGAATGACATTTCTGTTTCTTAAAGAAATGTCCACACACACATGAACAGACTGTATGTCAACATTTTGCCATGCACGTCATGAGAAATATTCTGAATTGAGTAAACTCAGAGTCTCTTCAGTGTCACAGGCTGTCAGAATGGCAGCGCCGACCCTTTTTTTCACTCAGTTGACACTCAGTTTGCTTCCTGTACAGCCGTCAAACGCTCTGCACCATCAACAACATGGCCTTATGCAGAAAAGACAGCTTCCTCTGGGGGAAAGGTATGCTTTTAGTATTCTTTTTAATCATTACTTTGTATTGTTATGGACAGCTGCTGCTAAAAAACTAAATACAGAGGTTGTTGTGAGATGATTTAGAGTATTACTAGTCAAATCATTTATGTGGTTTAGTCTATAGAACTCACTTAAAATGCTGCTAATTTAGATTTTGTGGGTTACAAACTTTTCATTGATGTTGACTAAAGTATCTTCCTGTATGTTTTGCTTTTATATGGAAACAACACATATTTGACAGTTCTGTTATTCAATTCAATTCAGTTCTTTTGTATCATTTGAGATCTGTGATACACGATAATTTGTTTACCCAACACTGGAACTTAACATGCTATTATTATGCTGCAAATCATCTTCCCGGACAAAGCCATCCACAAATTAAGATGAATTGTCCTTTAATGGCCATACTGCACTCAAAAAATCCACCATTAAAAAGAGGAAGGGAAGCTGCTGTTTGCAGCCCTTTTTTCTCTCATTCATTGACCACTTCTCTAACTGGTGAAGGATGAAGTTGTGCTGGTCTGTGAGAGCGAGCTTAGGTGTGAGGAAGGTTGTCATGACAGTCCATAGTGCTGCATGTCAGCTGACTGCTTCATCAAGTATATGCCACCATCCTGAACTGTACTTGTCTCAGAGGCTTGTTGTCGCCCCACAGCTCCACCGAAACTCCCCCCAGGAGAGAGGAGGCAGGGTGAAACCATCAAGATCCACAAGTTTGAGCTCCTGGATGACATTCAGGTACTGTGCTGAATAAATCCTTCCAAGGTCTGACATTAAGATAGCTCATTATTCTCTTCTGTGCACCCACTCCTCGCAGCCTCAGCAGAGCTTTGTCACAGCTCACAAAGGTATTTCGTTCACCAACTGCTTAATTGAGATATGAAGGATTTTAAAGTTATTTTATAACTGTTGGGGACAAAGTGGCCCTGAGTCACGTACCACTGAGTCTGCTGGTGTCTGTGATGTAACACAAAAACCTTGGACCCAACTGCTGACATCACATCTCTCTTTCTCAACTCCCTCTTTCAGAAGCTGAGATTGGAAATCAATCGCGTCATGCCAGAAATCCACAGCCCTGAACTGAAGGAGCAGAAGTGAGTATGCAAATTTAAAACTAGCTCCACCTCACATTTTTAGAGCAGTTCTCCTATGAGTCAGAACAGCCTCTTCTTCTTATTTAAGTGACACTTTGATGCAGTTCAGACTCCCACACCACACGCAACAGCCAGTTTGACAAAGTCATGCAAGCAGCTTTATTGTTTTTTATTTTTATTTGCTTGAGTCAGAAGTCAAAATAGTTTCCATTAGATGCTGCCTCTGCAGTTGAAAGTATCTTTGAACCTGCTACTCAAACCTTTCAACCTGATGTTTTTAAACCTTTTTTTTTCCCATGAAAATGCTTCTCATGCAATGGTTCCTGGCCTTTTTTGTGCCCCCACAGCCCAGTCAGATGAAATCAAGTATCGTAGAAAAGGTTTCAGTCGTAGTCACCTGGACACTGTTTTCAGAATCAAGACGTTTCGGCTCCCATCCGGAAGTCATTCTCAATTGTGAATGACAATTAAGGTGAATGACAAAAGTCATCTGGACACTGAAAACAGTGTCCAGATGACTACGACTGAAACCTTTTCTACGATAGAACACTCCTGGACGAATGAGGGACTACACCGTCTTATGAAATCAAGTACCCATCCATGCAGCCATTTATTTCAGCCATTTATCCATGACTATAAGCTAATCATTTCAACCTGATTTCAGCCATTCAGCCATTACTAGTTCTCACGCACTTTGAAAAATGGTGTTCAGGTGTTACAGCTGACTCAATATGTGGATATATTTGTTATTCAAATTGTCATTAATTTTTCTTCAGATTAGTTGAGCTATGCACAATCTTTCCACATACCCCCAAAGTAACACACTGTAGTCACTACAGTATGTCCGAATTTTGGAGGAGAAAGTGCGGCCATGCTGTCATGTACTGCAGCTCTGAGCGTAACAAAGCACAGTTACTGAGCACTGTGACAGAAATTGGAAAGAAAATGGTCTTGTGACATCTTGAGAATGTGTGCATGTGGCTGTCGAACTACGTATCTGGACTTCCTGTTGCTTTTGTCGCTGCTTTCAGGGGGTGATATGCAAGTGATATTTTGCTATAACTGTATTACTGGCATGATAAGTTGGTCAGTAAGGCTGACTGCACCCAAACCCCAACAACCACAACTTGATAAAACACACCCTCATGCATCATGGAGACAATGTTCCCAGAAGTTTATTTTAGTGACTGGCATACCAAATCATTTCTGGTTCAGATCTCTCAAGTGTGAGAAGTTGGTCTTTTTTATTTCATAGCATTGCCGATTGAATAATAAGGGTTTCAAACTCTCGGCCAGGTAAAATAGTTAGTCTGATGACGTCATTTTGAGCTTCAGTAACTTGTGAAGGTTTTGAGTTTGACGTTTCTTTATTATTGCATGTCATGCACATAAATATACCCAACCAGCAAGACTCAGCAAGTTAATGCTGTATAAACCAGATCAAGGTTCAAGGGCTGCACAATGAAATTAAAGTTGTAGCCCCCTTCACGCTACACACACAGAACACACATACAAATATCCAAAACCAAAAAATATCCACACATTTACAAATACATTATAAACAGTCCAAACATATATAAAGAATACTTTCACATAGGAAAAAGGAAAATACACAGTTTATTGTAAATGTAGTATACGCCATATAATTATAAATACAACATACAAGAAAAGATAAAGAGAAGATCTAGACCAAGTAAATAGTCCAACTTGCTGTAGTTTTTGATACAATAAACACGTTATCTAATTTTGAACACCTGTATTTGTCATTTAATTTGTCATTGAAAATATCATTAACTGAATATCTGAAAAAGTCTCTATATCAGTTTATAATGAAAATTGTTGTCTTGTCTTTTGTTGCACTAAAATGAACAGGAGATTCTTACGTGGGAAAAAGAAATTCAACATGGACCCCAAAAAGGTGAGTTTATACTGTATTTTTGTGTATATAAACAGGAAAAAGAGGATTACATGGTTATAGATCCAGTTGATTACTTCCTCTGAAGGTATTAGATGTTGGGAGTGTCTGGGCAGGGTCATTTAACCTGCTACATACAGTTTGTGCAGCCTCACCTGACCAACACACAACCCTTTAATTTGGTCACCTGTATACCTGAACACAGAGCACACAGTACTTTCGTAGAGATATCTCTAAGTGTGTAACATCACCTTTGGTTCTGACATACTACATATCATTTGACAACTTTGTTGACAATCAACAGTTTATGTGGAAACACACTGTTAATGTGAGTCACAGTAAAGTTACAGTAGGTGAAATTTTACTTTCATTCCCTTGCCAGATAACAGCGAAGAGCGATGTGTGTGTGATATGCAGTGCAAACTGTGCACAGACACAGACGATGACAGAATAGCGAGAAAAACCACATCCTGTTCCCTGAAGTGGGGCAGAAGCGCCACTTCACCGCAGCAACCTTCGTCTTTTCGTTCCTTCCTCTCTGCGTCCTCGGTTAAAAACTGAGTCCCTCGGCCTGTGACCGCTCTGCGCTCAGGCCTGAGGACATGCACGAGTGGGAGGATGAGAAGTTTTAAGACTTCTCGGGGTTAAGAGTGTGTTAAAGTGCAATTGATTTGAAGAACTACTCAGCAGGAGTACACGCTCAGAAGAAAGGGTCATATTTTGAAGATTTGGCTCTGAACACCCTTTGAGATTTACAGACAGCAGCATGCAATATTCATTAAACCTTCCTCATCTTCTGCTTTCGTGATTAATGACGACAGCAACTCAAAAGGAGAAGGCGATAACTTTCTTGATTATCAGCCCACAGAGTTAGCAGCGCTGATAAGAATTAAACCGAGCCGACATTTAACATGAAAGCTTTGCTGTGGTATTTATTTTGTCCTGCAAGTCGAAACACACATATAAAACCTTTGATTAAATGAGTGAACGTTTCAAATTTAAACACTCTTCTCTGTTTCAAACCAAATGTGCCGATTGCACCCTGAACAACCACTCTAAACAACAACCACATAAAACACAAGTTTCTGTGCGTAAACATGGACATTACTGATTTGCTCCTAATGCTCCTGGTTTCCAAATACTTTTCATATAAAGTATATGAACCCTTGCTTCAGGGTGTCCATTACCTGGTCGAAAATGACCTGCTGGAATGGCGAGCAGAGTCGGTGGCAGAGTTTCTTTACAAAGAGGAGGGACTGAACAAGACGGCCATCGGCAACTTCTTGGGAGAAAGGTACTGTATGCACACAAGTGATTTGGAAATTAACATGTGGATGTAACTTGGACACGATCAAACTCTCATACTCTCTCAGAACAACACTTCTGCCATGGTGAAAAGGCCAGCTACCCAGGGAGGTGGGGTGAGAAGCTGGTCATCACAGAGAGGCGGGAGAAAGCAGAAATATACACTGGTACAAAAGATCACTGAACAGACAACAGCAGTGGTGGAAGAAGTACTCAGATCCTTTACTTAAGTGAAAGTACCAATACAACAATGTAAAAATACTCCTTTACAAGTCCTGCATTTAAATCCTACTTAGTAATTATTATAGTATTATCAGCAAAATATTCTTAACGAATCAAAGTACTCGTTCTGCAGTAAAATGTCCCCTGTGACTGATGTATTATTCTATCTGACATTATTAGATTGTTAATACTCATGCATCAATGTTAGAGCAGCATTTTACTGTTGTAGCTGCTCGAGGTGGAGCTAGTTTTAACTACTTTATATACAGTTAGCTAGTTTAATCCAGTGGTTCCCAACCTAGGGGTCGGCCCCTCAAAGGGTCACCAGATAAATCTGAGGGGCCGTGAGATAAATAATGGAAGAGGAAAGAAGAAAAGTTCTGATACACAAATCTGTGCTCATTTTTTTATTTTTCTCTTTTTTGTGAAATATTAAATAATCTGAATAGCTGCTTATCCCAACAAACCAACTCCCAAAAATCCCAAAACGTTAGTGGATGGAAACGCACATTAATTCTCATTTTCTCTTGGGGATTATCTCAGAGAGAGAGAATTTAGTCAACCTGGAGGGGATCCTTATCTAAAAGCACAACAATTCCCATATGTGGGGGAATTTAATTTAATCAATCTTCAGTTTCTCCATTTCACTGTTTTCAAACTCTCTGAATGACACATCTGTTCTGAGAGAGTATACAATGGCCTTTAGTTTTATTATGTACCTCACATTTTCAATTAGGTGATTTTTATGATTATTTTCATCATCTTCAATTGTCTTGATTTTCCCACAGGGAGGAAATGCACCTGGAGACACTGAAAGCCTTTGTGGGCCTGCATGAATTCTCAGACCTGAATCTGGTGCAGGCGCTGAGGTTTGTTTTACAAAATAACTTCTGCACGCAAGCAAGTGTGAAAGTCAGCATGAAATGTTGCAGCAGAGGTTACCTTTAGTCTTGTTTTTCTGAAATCCTCCTCCTTCTTACCAGCATGTGCTTGACATTGTGTGTGGCGTTTTTTTTTAACACCTCTGCCGTCTTGCAGGCAGTTTCTGTGGAGCTTTCGCCTCCCGGGAGAAGCTCAGAAGATTGACAGGATGATGGAGGCATTTGCAACTCGCTACTGTGACTGTAACCCAGGCGTCTTCCAATCCACAGGTACGAACACAAAGAGACTTTGTCTCGCCTGATTCACTCTCAGGCAGTCCAATCAAAAAGGCATCACTGTTTCATTAATTTCATAGATTTACAAAAGAAACCTCTACATGACAAGTTATCTGCTGTTAAGAAGAATCAAACATGAGTGAAGCCACAATAACATCTTGTCTCTCCCTCACTGATTAGAGTAAACAGATTCTTCAATATAAGTGTTTTTGCTCAGGCAACACTTAGAAAAACCTATTATTTTTAATGGATGCAATTTATACAGCTGAAGCAGTGATAACAATGCACAGCTGTGGTTTTCTGCATTATGCATGTGTATATATGTTTGTGTGTGTTGTGTGTAACAGACACATGCTACATCCTGTCTTTTGCCATCATCATGCTCAACACGAGTCTCCACAACCCCAGCGTGAAAGACAAACCCAATCTGCAGCAATTTGTTTCCATGAACAGAGGAATCAACAATGGGGAGGACCTGCCCACCGAGCTGCTCACGGTCTGCTACTAACACCAGTTACTAATGTCCTATTCATAATGATAAACTCATGTTTGTCACTAAACTAAATACAATCGCTCAAGAACTGTACTTGTGACAATGCTAACATGCTGATGTTTAGCAGGTATAATGTTTACAATCGTAGAAAAGGTTTCAGTCGTAGTCATCTGGACACTGTTTTCAGAATCAAGACGTTTCGGCTCCCATCAGGAAGTCATTCTCAATTGTGAAAAAATGGGACGGGAACTAGAAATTTAAGTTACTCTGTGTTAAAATTTAAGCTACTCTGTGTAAAAATGGCTTCCTTGACACCCCGTTTAAACCAACAGCCTGGTTGGTTTGAACGGGGTGTCAAGGAAGCCATTTTTGTGAAAAAAGAAAACCCCTCTTTGAACAGAAATGGTGGTCTGAGATTCAATCTGCCCAAAGTCTATCACAGTGTATTAGCACCTTGGTCACGCCAATCATATGCTAATCAGGTACTTAACAGTGATGAGGGAGGTGCAGCCTGAAAACAATAGGCCTGATTACTGATTACTGGGCCATCATGGAAACAATTAGGTCAGTTTCAGGTGAAACTAGCTAATCAACAGATACTCAGGTAGATTCCTTCCTGAGGGCAGGGCTTATGTAACACAGAGTAGCTTACATTTCTAATTCAGTCTGGACCAAAGTGCTGGACCGAACGGCTGACATTGCCATCCATATTCAAAATATCAAAAAATCTGAAGAGAGAATTTTGTTAACCTGAAGAATCCTTCAACTATGTGACTCATGAAAATCCCCAAATTTGGGTTTTAATTTAATTTACCTCCAGTTAGGGGATTTTTATTCTTTCATTATCTCCAATCGTCTGGGTTTTCACTCTAAGAATGAATGTTCGTCTTTTATTTTTGAACTTTAACTACTATCTGGCAACTTTTAAAGTGACAGTTCACCCCAAAATCAAAAATACATATTTTTCCTCTTGGCTGTAGTGAGAACTATTTTCTTTCTAGCGATAGCTCCTACATGAAACTGCTCACAACAAAGTCTGTGGATTATCTTGATTAACCAGGTCATGATTTCTGGAAATGTTTTTTTTTTTTTGGCGCTTTGAGCACCACAAGCCGAGTTCCATATAGTCCCATTGTATTCAAAAAATGCAGACATATCTATGGCCGATATCTCCAAAACTCAGCACCTCACACCAAAACAATCTAGATGGATAAATAGTAAGTAAAATGTTTAATGCAGGGATTTCCCCTTGTGGTATTTTTGTTATTTCCGAATAAAATGACTTGAATCCTTCTTCCACGACTGTCTAAAAGAAAGGTTGAAAATCTAAAAAATAATATAGTCTACATTTGAAGTTGAAACTGACTGTCTCTCCTGTCTTGAAATGTCTTCCAGAAACTGTATGCGAGCATCCGCAGCGAGCCCTTCAAAATCCCAGAGGATGATGGGAACGACCTCACACTGACGTTTTTTAATCCAGACAGAGAAGGCTGGCTCCTTAAAATGGGTGAGGTGACGATTTTTGTACCACACAGAAAAATCTGAGTTGTGTACAGGCTTTCAGAGGACATTACAATGAAACAGAGTGTATCTCTGCCTCTTTTTCCCTAAATGTTTGTTTTCTTCGTTGAAGGTGGCCGAGTTAAAACCTGGAAGAGGAGGTGGTTTATTTTGACAGACAGCTGCCTGTACTACTTTGAATACACCACAGTAAGTATCTGTGTTTCTGCTGCTAAAAAGCCTTTACGTCAACAGAATATGGAAATGTCAAACATCCCTCTGGTAGTTGAAAGGTTAAATCTGTCTTTAATGTCCGTCTCCTCCTCCAGGATAAAGACCCAATCGGGATTATTCCTCTGGAGAACCTGTGTGTCAGGAAGCTACGAGACACAAGCAAAATGGTAGAGTATCTTTTACTTTTGGTATCACAGTGTTAAGGAGTGCTGAGCTTCCTCACACAAATTATCTGCTGCCACAGAACTTAAATGAATCACACAGCAGCTGCTGAATGAATTTCTAACAAGTGTTCAAAACATTGAGTCACGAGGCTATCAGAAGACCATTCAAATAAACAGTCAGCATATGTACACAGTAACGGTGCTACATGTGTGTCTATGTGTGTGTTTGAACAGTATTGTCTGGAGTTATATAACCCCAAAGGACAAAAGATCAAGGCCTGTAAGACGCAGAACAAGGGCAGAGTGGTGCAGGGTAAACATCAGTCCTATAAGCTCAGTGCAGCCAGTGCAGAAGAACGGGACACCTGGATAGATGCAATCAGGTGAGAGCTGTTGATGCTGTGGAGAACACGTGGGAGGCCAGGTGCCTTCAGTGAGTCATGTTTGTCAAGGCTGAGGCTGGAACACAGCAGCAAAGATGATCAGGATAAGATCATCTGACCTTCAGAACTACAGATTTTCTTACATTTAAAACAGCTTAATTTTATTTCTTGGCTGGCACCAGTACTTTACTGAAGTCTCAGCTGGTTGCCAGAGCCAAGAAATAGTACGATGCATAAACGGCATAATGACATATTTAACAAATGTGTTAATTGGTGAACTAGAGCCAGGCTAACCGTTTCCCCCTGTTCCCAGTCTTTGTGCTAAGCTAAGCTAACTGCCTGCTGGCTGTAGCCTCATATTAAACAAACAGATATGAGAGTGGTGTCAATCTTCACATCTAACTCTCCACCAGAAAGCAAATAAGTGTATTTCCCAAAATGTCAAACTATTGCTTTAATTAATGCACGTTTGGGTAGGTTTTCCATGGATCCATTTCTGAGACTCTACGTAGTCGATTAATCAAGAAATTAATCAACAACATTTTTGATAATCAATTATCTTAGTGATCTCAATGATCTTAGTGCGCATGCGCCAACGTGCATGCTGCATGTTGCCGTAGCCAAAGAGTTTCCCCTCGAGGATCAATATAAGTATATAAGTATTTCTGATTTCTGATTTCTGATTCTGATTAATCTGAGTCTACAGCCATGCTAACAGCTCTTCAAGGCTGTACAAAGGCACAGGGGTACTTTAAGCTAAATGCTAACGTCAGCATGCTAACATGCTCACATTGGCAATGCTAACGTGCTGATGCTAAGCAGATATAATGTTTACTATGTTCACCATCTTAGTTTAGCATGTTAGCATGATAACATTTGCTAATTAGCACTAAACACAAAGAACAGCTGAGGCTGATGGGAATGTCAGTTTTGCAGGTGTTTGGTCATAAACCAAAGTATTGAACAAATTTAAATTTTGACCTGATGATGGCGCTAGAGGAAAATTCAGAGGATCATCAAAGTTATTACAATTCATCCTGAGGGGGACATGACTGTCTGAATTAAGTCTTATGGCAATCCTTTCAATAGTTGTTGGGATGGAGCTAAAAATACCAACCATTTGCAGGTTCCAGTTGAAATCAAGTAATTTGAAGACGTCCCCTTGGGTTCTGGGAAATTTGTAACATATTTTCACAGTATTTTATTGAGTCAACAAGGGAATTAATCAATGGAGTGACAGACAGGCAAAAATGAAAAAACTACTGCTGTGCTATTACTCTTGATGATCTCAGCTTCAAACTGAATCTTAATCTTCTCTTTCAGAGCGAGTATCACCAAGGACCCTTTTTATGACCTGGTGACTCTACGAAAGAGGAAGGTCATTAGCAACACTTCCTCATAGCACCGAAACACAAGATATCAGTAGAAACAACTGAGTTTGGATCCTGGACGGGTTTTTTTTTTTTTTTTGGATGAATAATCCTGTGATTTTATGACAGAGACTGTTCAGGAAAAACAAAAACAAAACTTATTCGCACAGCATTTCACAGAAATTGGGAACTAACGCTTGTGAAAAAGTGCAAAATGAAAAGTGAACTATTTGTGGCTTGCAGTGTAAAGTCGTCACGTTACTTCTGCAAACTGCATGCACTACTGCTCTGACTTCAGGGGCTGACCATCCTACTGACAAACATCTGCTGCCGGGGCGGGGCCAGAGGGATGCCTGGTGCCCCCCTTACCAGAGTCAGAAGATGATAGGTGGTTGGCTTGTTAGTATCATGGATGGATTACTGAACAGGCCTACTGGGTGCAGGTCCAGGGCCCCTTCAACTGAACCGCTAACATGTCTTGCTGGAAAGTCAATCAACCACAAAACGAAACAAAATGACTAGCGACGCGAAATGAAACAAAATGACTAGCGACGCAAAATGACTACAAATACGCAAAACGACTAAATAGACATAAAACAACCACAAAACGACATAAAACGACCACAAAGACACGCAAAAACGACCACAAAGACACGCAAAAACGACCACAAAGACACAAAATTACTAAGTAGAAATGCAAAACAACCGCAAAGAGATGCAAAACCCCAAAGAGACACAAAACAACCACAAAGAGACGCAAAAATGTCCACAAAGATGCAAAATGACCCAATAGAGACGTAAAACGACCACAAAGAGACTCAAAACGACCATAAAGACGCAAAACGACTAAGAAGATACACAAAATGACTACAAAGACAAAGTGGCTGCATTGTTTGCAGTCGTTTTGTGTCTCTTTCAGTCTGTCTTCCTATGTAGGAGGGCTGGGGGCCTTTTACATGTCTGTGTCCAGGGGCCAGTTGTGTTATAATTATAATAAATAATGGCTGTAGTACTATTTGTAAAAGCTGTAAATAGCAGATATTAATTTATATTATTTCATATTAGAATATAGTTGTTTATTTGACATTCATTTATTACATTGAATAACCAATGTCGCCATTAATAATGTACAGTTTATAACTGCCAAGAATCGGGACCTGCAGAGTTCAAGTGTAAAGGTTCAAATTAAAGTCTTGCTGATTGGATCAGTAGGAGAAGAGCATGTAGCACTTTGTTAACCCTGTTCTGGGTGTTTTCACTGGAGATTGTTTAGAGAAAATATAATAATAATAATAATAATAATAATAATAATAATAATATAATATCTTAAAAAAGCAGTTCCACACTTTTTTAACTTCACTTACAGAGATCATGTAAATTCAGTCCCTTTCCTCTTTATAACTGTCAGCTTTTACATTACAGGGCGTTATTATTGATGAACTGCTGTAAATAAAGTAAAAAAGCAGGGGGGGAGCTAAAATATAAGTTTTAAAATTAACTTATGAATACATTAAAATTGTATATTTTATTGAGCGTGAACATATTTTTAATTCATATTCTTTTTAATTGCTGTATGTGTAATTTAATGATTTTATATGATGGGAAGAATAAAACTTCTTGTACAATAAACATGTTTATTCTGAATCTGTTTGTGTGGCTGTTTCTCCAGCAGATGGTGCTACATTATCACTCCATGTTGCTACTTCTTCCATCAGGAAGCTCATGTTTATTGTGACACACTGAATATCTTTATCACATTATTACTGTAATGATGATGTCAAGTAAGAAGTTGAACTACTGAGAAATCAGGTGTTATTTTCAGTATATATATATATATATGTGTGTACATATATATATATGTGTGTACATATATATAATCATATTAAGAGGATATCTGATGCATTTCCTGTGCAGTTCCTGTCGTGAGTGTGCAGTGCTGTTATAGAGAATTGTGGTTTCCTGGGAGCAGATACGCACCAGAAAAATAAAAATAAAATAAACATCTTGGTTTTTTTGTGAAATACATTTTCTCACATGGTATTCTTCAGATGTGGCAGGATGTGATATTGAATCACCTGTGAAAAATAAACTTCAGGCTTCTTTTTGCAGGATTTTCTGATTCTGATTCTGATTAGAGGACAGACCACTTCTGTTTTGTTGACATTGGCTTTACTCCCTTTTTGTTTGGTGTCCCATAGACCTCACTGCTGTACGTGTAAATATAAAACAGTTGCGAAACATATTTCTTTCCTTTTTAAATATGTATCTTTCTTTTCTTCAGACCTTATTAAAACCCAATATGTAGAAAAGAATAAAAGTGGTAACTTCCTGCCATAATTTGGACTACAAATTATTGTTATTACACCAAATAAGGACATATTTTGTGTTTTATATGTTATATAGCCTGTGCATAAGCAAATATTTATTCATTATGTTTATCTAAATGTCATTCACAGAAAAATAAACGTAAGTATGTTATCCTACTTACTTATGTTTGGGGTGGATTAGACCTCTGAGAGGCTGAACTCCCTGTTGGAGCTCTTTTGAACAAACTTATAAAACTCCAATAACAGAAATCCAAATCTTATTTGGGATTTGGGAGGGTAGTGCCTCATAAAACGTCCTGTCAACACCAATCACAGATATAGAGCAGAAGAAAATCCATTGTATTTTTTACCATTTTACAGACCCCAAAAAGACATAATGCATCATTTTCTTTAACAGATTTCAGTTCAAAATCATGTTTTTGAGCAACTCTCATACATTTGATAAAGTATCAGGCTGATAAAACAATGTTAAATGTGTATTTTACACTCTTGAGGAGGACTCGGACTTCTCCAGGACCCCAAACAGAAGATTAGGGTTAAATACTTGTTTTAAAAACCCTTAAAGAAATGTAAACTAAACTCTTGAATCATTTAGTTAGATGAGAAGATTTTTACCACTCTCCTGTCTCATTAAGTTTAAGGCTACAGCTAGCAGACAGTTAGCTTAGCACAAAGACTGGAAACAGGGGGAAACTATGGTTGTCCTGAGAGCTTAAGAAAACACATGCAAATAGACAAAACATCAAGTCATGTGCAGCATTTAGAAAACTGCAAAAACAGGAAACACAACCAAATACCAATTCAAATAATCTGACTAAATAAAACTGTGAAACAGGCCATGTTAGCTGGCTATAACTTTAATAGTTAACCTACTTTCAGAACCAATAGGGGACAAGCAAATTAAACTACTGGTATGTTTTGCTGACATGACTAATAAAATTAAACCTTTGCTTAATTTGTCTACCAGTTAACAATTAAATAACCATAGCTGGTGATCCTTTTAAAGTAGCTATAAAGGCAGAATTTGAGGTTTAATCTAGGCATACAATTACTGGGCTTGAGAGAAAATTGATCTCTGTCCTTGTGATCTTTTCTTTTGTGAGTGTTGGACTAGATTTCCATTGCAATGAGAATAAAAGTGTGTAACTTTTGTGTGGTGAAGATGTTTTCTTAATTTGCATGTGTAAAACAAATAAGAGACTTAATTAGTGAGCTTCAGAGGTGCTAATAGGTGGTTTTTGTTACCGTCGGACAGAGCCAGGCTAGCTGTTTCCTCCTGTTTGCAGACCTTGTGCTAAGCTAAGCTAACAAAGTTTTTAACTTGGCAATCAAACATGGGTGTTATCTTCTCATGAGTAACATTTACATCTTGACTTTTGGTCTATAAAGAATCAAGGATCAGGGTTTTTTTCTTACACAACTCTGTTTTAAATCAGGACGGTTTAAAAGAAGTGAATTCCCTGAGGCTATTCGACTCGATTATATACCTTATAAACCTTTGTAATTATTTACATTTTCATGTAATGTTTTTTTAAATATATTTAGGTTATTTGACTTCTAAATTGTAAACCTCTCACACTTTAAGTTATATTGTTTTTTGCTTGTCTTTATGGTATTTATGTTCATATGTATATGAGTGTAAAAAAGAGCCATAGCGACCTAACGTTAGCTAAACTGTGAAAATCAGGCTAACGTTGGTGCTGCACGATGGTTTTATTATTAGCATGTTGTTAAGTTAACTCAACTTTATACCCTTAAAATGTCTTCTATTGTACACATTCTTTCATCTTAATCCCAATATAAACATTTCTGGGAGTTTTAAGGTATAATTAGTTAGTTAGTGTATCATACACCTGCAACTGCCCAGCCCACATGGACTTTTAAGACAAAAAATACCGTTGCAATGCAAACAAAGAACTTTGTCTCCTGTCCCAAATAAAATCAGCTACACAAAAGGTTCCCTTTGCTAAAACACAGCTAAAGTTTCTTATAATCATTCATCCAGAAGAACTCGTCAGAAATTAGACATTTTACAAAAACGAACAGGGACTTTGTCTTCAGTCTGACATAAATCACATAAAGTCTTCTTCTCCAGTAAACCTGCCTGTTTCTATAGCTGATAGTAATGTACCTGAACGCAATTGCGCATGCACATACTTTTGACTTTTGAAGTTCTGCTTCACAGGATCTGCACTGAACCTTTTGATAAGATATTTGGCTTGCTGGAAAAGGTGTTTGTGCACAATGACACATATTTCTTTGCACTCAGTTTTACTTACATTTAATCAGACAAACCAGTTTTTTTATCTACTGTTTTCATGTCTTTTATTCCATTTCTGCTACAAAACTGTGATTATTTGCATCTCAAGTGGTTCTCAAGGATTCACATTTTAATCTCTGCCAGTTTCACCTGAATAAAAACAAAATCCCAAAGTGCAAACATACAAGTCCTCATACAGCGTACAGGACTGTGTCAACACTGCACCACTCAGCACAGCGTACATTATTCACAGCCTGTACTACACACTCTTACGCACACTTATTCTGTTACCAAGAGTCCTCTGTAAGGCAACACTCAGGGACAACAGCACAACTGATCACTTTTCCTGTCTCCATAGCGACCAGGTTAACTCACAGGCGTGATGTAATCCACCCACGCTACCTGGGTAACAGCCTGGGCTAATTTGTGGTGTTCAGGTTCAAGCACACAAATGTAAAATATAAAAACAACACTTAACCGTAGAATAACTTAATACAAAAAAAAAAAACACACAGAAAAACAAAATAATGGCAATGAAACCTCCATCAGCACTTTGGCTACAATGTGGAGATTTTCTGCAGGACTTTTTCCTCACATGATTAGTTAAACTACAACATCTCATCAGCGGCTGCCCCCGTAAGGCCCCTGTTACACTGCTTCATTTTGGGGTGAAAGTCCTTTCACCCCAAAATGAAGCAGTGTAACAGGCCAGAAACACTGACTGCACTCATTTCTTGTAAAATAATGTCATCTGGTTACAGTAATGTGATACTGTGACTCAGCGGCATGTTTAACCACAAGATCCTCCAGTGCTCTTTGTAACTCTAACGACAGACTGTCCGCTTGTTTTTTCTCATGACTGGATGCAGTTCTTCTTTTGATGCCGCCGCCGGCTTTTGGATCCTGTTGGAGAAAAAAAAAAAAAAGGACAAATTAATAAAAAAAAATAAAAACCCTAATTAGTAAAGTGAAGAAATTAATATCACAATTAGGACCAGTAGAGCATCTCAATACTTCTTAAACCTGCAATAATTGATTTTTTCTTTGAGGCAGCGCAAACAAACTGTGAGCACAACACTGACACATCAGCACCTTTGAAGTTGATCTGTTGAACTTGTTAGCAAACAGCTGCTAATTTACACATCCAGCAGTTACAGAGCGACATGATCCTTCATTTGGAGTCGTGTTTGTGTCACCTGATGAATGTCAGTCCAATATTCTCTCTCTGTTAGCTCTGTTTTTGGTCTCCACCAACTCCTGAGGGAAACATCTGGCTCTTTAGCTGCTAAATGCTCCACTGTGTTCACCAGCTATTCGCTAGCTGTGTCTGTCTGCTGTCTGCTGCTGAGCAGGTAGTGTTCAGTGGGTTTTTACAGCTTTTTCACTGAAAACAGCTGCCTGCTGTGGCTGAAAACGACGCCATGAGAGCGGCGAGAGTAAACCAAAACAGTAAAGTTGCAGCCGGACAGATAAACAATGAGCTGAAAGTCTACGAAGCTCCGTAAAGCCGAGGGGAGCTGCAGATTCAGCTGATAATTTTCAGTAGGTTTATCACTACGAGCGATACCTTTGTCATTGTCATTTCATACTTTGTTATTATAAAGATATCGATTATAACCGCTTATCAAAAACCTTCATGTACTGACGGTTGGTTACAGTGATGTAGGAGACATCAAATTATTATTGTCTCATTAACTAACAGTTTTTAATGGAATGTAGTTTTATAAATGGTTTTATTCTATTTATATTTAATTTTTTTCCTCTATGTTTTGGTCAGTGTCTGTTGATTAGGATGGGAGCACTGTAATGTCAATATTTCTGTGGATGAATAAATTTAACCTTGGACGCTGATATTAAAATAACAAATCTTAGAGGATCCTTGGCAGAATTATTCAATCTCGGAGTGCTTTCTATTTTTACACTGTATTTCATTTAGACATTAAGTTCACATTGACTTTATATTAAACACACGCATTTTGAGGAGTTTCTCTTGTTTATCATTATCTAATTTTTGTAGAAAAAATGTTCTTCTAAAGGTCCCAAAGAGGAACTGAGACTCAGATATTGTATATGGACTAAACCTGAAATGACACTGGCAGAAAATTAATTGACAAATATTTTCTTAATGGAAGAATTATTTTAGTAATTTTGTCATTTTTTGGTCGGGCAAAACAAGGCATTGGAAGACGTCACTTTTGGCTTTAGAAAATCGTAATACGCATTTTTCACTGTTTTCTGACATTGTATAGACCAGTTACTTTTTAATTAACCAATTAATTAATTAATTAATTAACTAATAATAATCTGCAGATTAATCACTAATAAAGTAAACAAACAATGAAATAACAGACGATGTGGGCACGTACCGTCTTCGTCGCCTGTGTTGATGGTCTGCAGAGACATACTTCTCTGAAGGAGCTTTGAGGGCTTCTTGGTTTTGGATTTCAGTGGACCGGGTTTCTCAATGATCTCAAACGAGTCCTCCAGCTCATTTCCTGCGATGCCATTGGCCTCTGGCACTTTACAGGTGGGGGCGGAGCTCTGAGGAGTGACAATGCCTTCCTCTATAGTCTCTGTGCTGTGATTGCCTCTGCCTTTCAAGAAGTGCCTGAAGGAGCTGCGTTGTTTCTTCGCTCCGGCGGCCTGGTTCTTCTTCAAGTCTCCCTTTCCATCCTCATCCTCCTCCTCTGCAGGTGAACCAGGACTCTGTGGGGAGTCTTGGTCCACCTTTTCCCTGCTGTTCCTGTTAGCATGAAGGATGCTGTTCTGCAGACCGTTCCTCCGGTTCAGCCCACCGACCAGCGAGTCGCTCGGGGTCGACAGGTCTTGTAGGGAACCTGTTAGGCCCCTACTGTTCCCAAAAACTAAAGAGTACTTAGGATTGTGGTATTTATGTGCAGGTACCTTTAGGTCAATCTGTCTGGACTCCCCGACAGATACTTGAAAGCGAGACATGGAGACGGGCAGAGGCCGGATTTGCTCCACCTTTGGCTTGGTGATGGGCACAGGAATAGGCGGCTTGGTGATGTTGAACTCCCTGTAGAGGTCCACCTGCTCAGACACGGCGTACAGCTCCCTGAAGTCATTGTCGAAGGAGTCCACGGTTTGTCCCGTCATCACGGTGATCATGTTCCTGTCCATCCGAGAGGAACTCCAGGTGAAGCTGGAGGAGAAAAGAGGGATTTAAACAAAAACTGTGGTTCAACATTTTGGGAAATACGCTCATTCACTTTCTTGCCGAGAGTTGGATGAGAAGTAAACATTAAGCTACCGCCAGCCAGTTAGCTTAGTATAAAGACAGGAAATGGGCAAACAGCTAGCCTGTCCAAAGGTTACAAAATCCACCTACCAGCACCTCTAAAGCTCACTAATTAACATGTTATATCTCATTAGTTTCATGGATGATCATTTACTACTTAAGTGTTGTTATGGCAACCATAAGAAGCAGTAGATTGTTCCTGTTATTTAAAAGCTTTGAAAACTTGACCTAAAACTCACACAGACCCAAATTTCTTTACGTAGACTTATTCATAATGAGGTATCACACATGAGTCAAAACATGACTAAGCTCATTTCATTAGCACAGAGTTTTGACTTTAATGCATCACTAATGTGTTCATAAAGTGCACTGAAAACTGCTTCACTGATGTGGTCGCTAACGTGGTTTACCTGTGAACTCAGTGCTGGCTGATATAAGTCCCTTGCAGGTAAGAAACAAGAAACGTGTTACAAGATGTGTCATCTGTATTCAGACACAGGTCACTGTTTACAGGAGCCTAACTCTTTATTTTGTATGTTGTATCCAAAACATTTAAATCAGCTTAATTTTGCAAGGCGTCTGGGTCAGCTATTTGTAAGTCTCAAAAACATTTCAGTATGATTCAGATTACAGTGGATTTAGGATTTTCTTTATTGATTATCAGTTTAGCAACAAGATTCCTTACATTTGTGTAATGACCATCGTGTAATGGTCTACAGTCTGTTATATTTTATACAAATAAACTAATATATAATCTGTCATTACTTCTTTTTGAAATATCTTTCACTCACTGTATTTAAAATATTACGTATATAAATAATATATACTTTTAGTACATTTCCTGATTATACGTACATACTTTTACTTAAGTAACATTTTCAATGCAGAACTTACTTGTAACAAACTCCACCACTGCCTGTATCACAGCTCAGTATCACAGATACTCGATTACATGTTCAAACCAGAATCAGCAGAGAAAGTAAATGAACGGAGAGCCATTATGTGCCAAATCATATCTTCCTGTATTCCACACTTTTAAACATGTTTTTACTGTAATATGTCCTGTAATATCTCTCCATACATTCTATGGGAGTGTAAGGGCTAACGCATGTAGGTGGTGTAATTCTTTCACTGAGCCTGGTTAATCATTTTAAATAAGCACTCAGGTGATGCACAGAAAGCTTTTTGCCTCCTCATAATAATCTCACGCAGGTTTTACACGTCTGCTTCAATCAGTAGTCATAATGAACACGCTGATCTACGTCAGTAAAGGTGCTACTGATAACACTGATAACATCCAGCCACTAGATGACGCACTCCCCCCTCCAAACAAATCTCATAGCGGATTATAAAAAACAGCTGAGCGCCACACAGCAACAATGGCAACAGGGAGAAAGGACGACGTGATCATGTCAGTATTTTCAGATATTTATATAAACGTGAGTACCGTAGCTGCTGAGCTCAACGCAGCGGGCTACTTGGCTAGCTAGTCACAAGTACCCTCAGCGAAGTGTCTCATAACAGGGCTAACGTTAGACTGCTATTTGAGATGACACCCTCACTAACAGTCACGTTTTGGTATGCCATCTTATTGGTTTTGTAAAAGCTCTTTGTACCATTTTTTTTAAAGCTTTTAAAATATATATTTTTTCTCCTTTATTAGATAGAAACATGTGTTTCTCTTCACTAGACTGACTTTAACACGTTATGTTTGTATAAGTGTAAAATTGATAAAAACAACAATTTGCCAGTTATGTGCTGAACTATTTCTTGACCGGGCAACTAGCAGAAACTTAAGAAAGAAAGTTACTGGTCTTAGCAAAGAAAAAGTCAGGTAAATAACTTCCCCTAAAACGGCGAATGGTCATTTTTATACAGATTTAACAAACAAGATAAAACGGGTTTTTCATCTTTTTCAGCCTCATCACAAAAGAGTTTCCAGAAAGAAATAAAAATAAAAACCTCAAGCATAAGATCTGGATATGTGTTCAGTTTTGGTGTTGAATCCACAGTCCCGTGACAGCTGTGAATGGCTGAATGTTTAAGGCATTGCATGCTCACCTGTAGGACCCAAACATGACTTTCTCTCCATCCACCAGCATGTATTTGGAGCACAGGGAGCCGGGCAGCTTTCCAAACGACAGGGCCAGCCCTGCGCCTTTCACCATCCGCACACGGAGATTCTGTAAAGAAACACCCGCTTAATTACACATTTCAACTGGCTTAGCATCACACGGCCTGAGTAAACTCACTCAGCCACAGCTATCAAACGTCCTGCTACATCATGCATGACTGATTTAAGTAGATGCCAAGTTAAACTGTGCTGTCACACCTTGCAACATAAAGTCAACTCTCTCAAGACATAAAGGGTAAAACCCAAACCCTTTAGTCACATATGTTTACTTAAAGGGAAGAGAAAGGAAACAGGAAGAAAGAAAAGGAGACGTAAATGCAGAGTACACATTGGGAGGAGGCTTTCCTCTGTTGTCAACCCCGGTGTGGGATCAAGTTACAGTCTTTGGATCTGTTCTCAGGATCTGTGAATGTAAGAGTAACAGAACCCAGTGCTCTGAAAGGCCTTTCACAGCCTTATTAACTGACACCACAATGGGCAGGTTTTCCCGTGCTCCAGTTAAACGAGAATGGAGCTACAAGACTATGCGTACAGCAGATAAGGCGGTGGAGATAGGATGACAGTCTGGCTCAGTGAACTGCTGATCGCTTAATCTAGATCAGCACTTACTGTCATTTCCCAGGTTCTGCAACAAATTGAACAGTATTAAATGTTAATTCATAAAAGTACAATGATTATATTTAACCCTTAGACACATAGGTGGGTCAAAATAAAAAGAAACATTTGCTATATATTTTAACACTGAAAATATTTATTCACCTCTTTTGATTTTTAAGAAAATTAGGTTTTGTATTATTACCCCAATTTTCCAAAAGTGGGTCAAACATGTATTTATCTCCTATGGAAATCTACAGGGATCTTTCCTCCTTATCAGTTACAGTATTTAGTGTAGACCAGAGGTTCCCATTCTTGTCAGCAGTACCCCCACAGCCCTGTCGTTATTCACGCTACCATTTATTTCAACCATTTATCCATTACCAATGTCAGCCATTGACCCATAACTTTTAGCTAACTATTTCAACCATTACCTATTACTTCTAGCTAGCTATTTCAGCGGGAGCAGTCTATGTTCCCAGGCCTCTATGCTCCCAGGGTCCTACGTTCCCCAGCTCAATATCTGGGGTGCAACCTTTCAAAGGGTTTTATGTTCTCAGCAATGTATTTTTCCACTAGGTCAAATGTTCAGTGTATGTTTCCCTGGGTCAATATGTTGAAATCACCCACCTGCAGCTTACTGATGTTATACTTCTCGAAACCTACGCCGTCAAATTTGCAGGCAAGACAGTTTTCTTGACTTTAGACATTGATATCTCCACAGCGGCTGAACGGAATTTTACCTTTCAAACTTTGATCCCATTTCAACTGTTTACCCATTACTTTTAGCTAACTGTTCCAAAACCAGCTTTCTGTTTTAACCATTTATCCATTACTTTTAGCCATCTGTATCCATTACTACCTAACTGTTTCAACTTCTGTGCTCGCTCGCTAACTATTTTTCTCGGCCTGTGGAGCTCAGCTGTAGCAGCTGACTCAATATGTGGATTTTCTTTTTTTGTCAAATCATAATTCCCTGGTTGGGATTCACTGCTGTACACCACATCTCAACTGTCATTCACATCATTGACCCTCTCACTTACATTATTTTACTAGTGCACTATTACTTATTACTTATAATATAACATTGTATTATACCGTACTATACTTATCAACCTATGAATCCACTTTTGTACTTTACACTTATTTTAGCTTTTATACTTTATATCCACTTTTGTACTTAATTTATCTTAGCAGTATTATAGTGTATTATATTTTGTATTATTTCTTACTAGAAATAATTGTCTCGTTGCGGATTTCTTTTATTATTATTTCTATTTCTATTCTATTAGTACTTCTATTCCTGTGTGCATTGACGTGATAGTGAGCAGCTGTAACGGAAGAATTTCCCCTCGGGGATCAATAAAGTATTTCTGATTAAACATCAAGACAATTTTACATTTGATGTGTTACCTATATTTTTACCTCAGAAAAATAGATATCACTAAATGGGTAGCTGTTTTACATGACATTCACACTTTGATTATAATTATGTGAAAGCGTATCTGCTATTATAATCAAATAACCCTACTTTACAGCTAAGTAGCTAAGTAGAATAACTTGGAGAGATATATTTTACTATTTGCAAGTTTGATCATTTGAAAATGCAAATCAACCTTACAATCTTTAAATAATGCCGGTGTGGAATTCAAATGATTATTTTGAGAAAATGTATTAAGACAGAATGTAGATATTATTAACAAATTCAATGTATTCTAAGCAGCACTGGGCATTGCAAAAAAGAGGATTTGGGATCAAAATACTGAAAAATGGTATCTGAAAAACTCAGTAACACCCTCTCTCTTTGTAACACCAGTGTCCACGTTGCTCATACTTACTAATACACAGTCCTTTTTTTTTTTGGTAGAAAATAAAATAAAAAAGAATTAAAACTGTGTGCAGTTAGATGTCAGAATTATTCTGATTATCCTGGACACCTTTCCTGGAAAGAAAGGATGGTGTTGAGTTTTTCAAATGTTGTATTTCAATGCTTTGAGCACAGCAAATTAAATTCCTTTCACCTCCATTGTGTTGCGGTGAAGGCAGAGATATCAGCAGCAGAGAGCTGAAAACCTTGGCAAAGAAACCTGAAACGATCTGCATGATACCACGAGGGGTAAAACGTCATGTGATTCTTTTAGAGTTTTGTGGTTTGAATGCACCGGCCCTTTAAAAGACGTGAATACTATACATTCGAGGAATAAATCTATTTGATTAGGCAATTAATTATCATGTTTTAACATACCAGAGGTTTTATAACACCACCAAACCAAACACCTCTCAGGTATTATTATTGCAGTCACCGCCACTGTCTACTAAAGGAGTTGAAGCAGTGACCCACTGAGGTGCTTTCATTCAAACTTTCCATGTTCTTTTGCTCTTTGTGTGTGTTATTAGCGAGCCTCCTCCCTCTGTAGCACTCTGTCAGGCTCTCCAGTGTTTGCTGAGCTCACTCCTCACCCGCAGATGCACTGCATTAATCTGCAGCCGAGCGCACATATCCAGGAAGTGGGGCACTCCCCTGGCCTCCAGCACAGCGTAGACAGCCACCCCGCGCCGTGACGAGGCATCCAGCAGGTCCTGGAGGATCTGCAGGTCTGTCAGGAGGTCCATGACTATGGCCACCACCTGGGGAACACAGGGGGGGGGGATCAGTGGTTGAATGTACATTTACTGAAGTTCAAATCTGAGATATTTGACCTTTAAAGTATTTCCATTTCACATGTACTCACTACAATTTAGAAGGGAATACAGGACTAGAACAGCTGTACTTTACAGATGAAGATTTTACATCCTAAATTTATGATTCATTGTTATTAAACCAGTGGTTCCCAACCTTTTTTTGTCAGACATTCCCACCAGATGAATTTAAGTACCCCTTTTAGCTAAACCTTTGTTCTAACTCCAGCTCTATCCATTAGCTATATATTTTAACCATTTAACCATCCATTAGTTTTATCTATTATCTATTATATTAGGAATCAGTTTCTACTTCAACTGTTTGTCCAATGCTTTTAGCTAACTATATCAACTGTTTATCCATCAATTAGCTAACTATTTCTACAGTTTTTATCCATTACTTTTAGCTATTTTACCACCCACTACTTTAGCTGTTGTAACTGTTTATCATTGCTTTTATCCATCCATTTTAATCATGTATCCATTACTTTTAGATAACTATTTCAACTGTGTTCAATGCTTTTAGCTGACTTTTTCAACGTCTCTGCTCGCTTGCTAACTAGTTTCTACATGCTCTCAACATGTGGTGGTCAGGTGCTACAGCTGACTTTATATGTGGATATACTTTTTAAAAAATTAAAATCAAAACATGACATAATAGTGTAACACTCACATTTATCTGTCTTGTCATACTTTTAGTTGAGTTTAATTCTGGTGTTTGGTGTGTTCACACATTGTCTACTCAGCAGCAGCGAGTGTTAACAAAAGCTGGATTCAGATTATTTTTCCTCTTATCCATTTGGTTTCCCTGTAAAACATCCTCGACCAGACAGGTTGGTAAAGATTTGTGAGCTGTGTGCACGCTACTGATGTCACATCTGGTCATTTCTGGGTGTTTGAGTTCAAATTTACCTCTCGCTGCCTTTTAGAGCAGCCATTATGTAAATCCGCTTGTTGCAACATTAAGACTCATAAAGGTTTTTCACCTCCCCCACTGTCACAATAAGCACAATGGCACTGAGACAGTAACTTATTATTGGTGTTATGATACAAAACTTAAGGACATTATTTACCGAGGAAGTAACAGTTGATACTTCAGTGGAACCTGTTTTTCCAGGTGATTAAAAGGTTACTCAAGACAGTTTGGACACAGTCCAGCAATGGCTACGATTAACATGCACTGCTAATTATTGTGTGTGTCTGCATTCAAAACCATTACATAACAATTGAGGATTTTCCATTTTGGCATACTCAGTGCATCTTTACTACTGTATATTTCAGTAAACAAACATGATGACTATTTGCAGTGGAGCATTTTCCAGCCACACTGTGTTTTTATATCCTTGAGTGCAATTTAGATTGATCATGTCTGGCTCTTTCCACTTCCTTATTGCGGCTCTTGTGCACATGTTTGGGCCGGATCCAACAGCCTCCAAAGAAGTCTTCCTCAAACAATAAAAGTAAACCGCTTGTGAGTCTAAATTAAGTTTATGTCAACAAATACTCATCTTAACTGGTTATTAGATTGTGTATTGAGAAAAACATTTGTCCAGGGTAGGAGACAGTTACAGTTACAGTTAAACCTACTGACTTTGGGAATCACCTGACGTTTCCTCTAGTGCCACCTGAGGTTCAAATGTATGGTTTTGAGTGAAATGTCCGGATAACTATTGCCATGAACTTTGGTACACACATTCGTGTTCCCATCAGGATTAATTGTAATTACTTTGGGGATAAGGAATAGTTTGACATTTTGGGAAAAATGCTCATTCACTTTCTTTCCAAGACTTAAGGGGCCAGTATACTCCATCAGAACTGCTTGTCGGATGGTCGAACAGCTTCGGAAACCCCCTGCCCCCCACATCCTTCCCACGTCGAAATTGGGGGGGGGGCTGCGTCCAATAATTTCTGTAACTTTCCGAAAACGACAATCTGACATTCACGCCCACTTCACACAGCAACTGGGAGGTGAGAAAGTAAGTAGGGTTCGAACTTTCTCAAGTTCTCTTTTTTTTTTCCCCTAATTGCTACACAGCTATTTCTGTCACATGTGAACAACTGAGTGCAACACTTTGAATGCCTTCCATGAGAAACTGCCGTTATCCCCATATTTAAACAATTATCACATCCCCCCTCTCTATGATGGCATGGTTTTCACCCCACCTTGCAGTGTGGCAGTTTGGAACAAATAAAAACACTTTCACTTTCTGGCGTGGTCGAATAACACCTCGTACGAACTAGTTCTTTTCTAGCATATCTCAGCTCTTGGTCTTGTTAGGATACTGCTGCAGTGTACTGCCTTATTCTTCATGGTTTAACAGAGATAAAGACTGCATTAAAAACAAGATTATCTCACCTGACTAGCAAAACTTTTCAAGTACAAGACTCTGAGACCGCATGTGGATTTAAACGAGCTGTTCATCAAGACATTTACTGCAAGGCTGCTCTTACTGTTGTAGTTCAACTAGAAACATCATAATACTCCACGTGTCACGTAGAGATCCACCTGGCACGAAAACCATTTCAGCTCGTAATCCACAGCTGGGCTTCGTCTCTTGATTTGAGATAAGTGTGTGCTTTCTAAGTATAAGAGTGACAATTTGAACTTCAGGGTACTGAAATGCAGAAGTACTCTCTCATGTATTTGGCAGGCTTTCAGGAGTAGATGATTTACTTCACCTTAAGCGGAGCAATCTCAGCATGTGATCAGTTAATTAAGCTGTCAGGGCCTTGAGCAGGCTACTATAAACTTTTAATAAGAGGATTAACTTATGTGTCAAAATATGTTCACCTACAAGAGCTCTGCAGCGTGGCTGCTTTCAAAAAGCTCAGACTAACAGGTCCCTCAGTCAGTCGCACTGTCTGTTCCGGATAAGTTTACTACCCTCCACACCTCAAAAAGAGAAACAGCCGGCTTTGTGCCAGTTAGAACAAACCCTATCTCCTTACCCTGCAACTATAGCCTCTGGTGCAACACGTCAGACCAATCGCAGGTGAACATTCCCCATTTTAGCTTAAGTTTGCATACCTCAGAGGTCAACCAATCAGAGGGAGCCGTGGGAATCTCTGAGTGGGTGAGGGAAAAATAAAGAAGAGGCTCATTAAGTACCAACCCTAACCTGGGTAGCAGGATCATGGGGGAGGCTGAACAAGTCTTTATCTTTTTGCTGCAAGTCCTGATGTGAAGCTGACATTTAGAGCTGCTCGGCCTTCTCCGTCTGCACCACTCAGCTTGTCAAAACTTGCATTGATGTCGATTTTATCATTGATGCCATGAGCTGGGTTAACCCTTCCCTGTTCCCTGACTTACTGGAAAATTCTGCATGCGCAAAATATAATTCTGTATACACATATTAGGTTTTATAGGTATTCTGTATATATTTCTGTTAAATAAAAAGTAGGTTATGCAATTACTGCAACTTAAATTAGTCGTAAATTAGTCTGTATCTGATTATACTGCATTCTATTGTACAACACATAATAAGCAACACTTCAAAAGACATCACCATTTGGTTAGTACCTTTCTTCTTATATTAACCCTCGAGAAGATACACTAACTTCATGTGAGCAAAGACACATTTTGAGTTAAAGATGAGTACATTTTCAAGATTTATCTGTAGTGAATGTAACTTGTGAAAAACTAACTAAAATGGGAAAGCAAATATCGTTCCAGTCAATTTACAATATTCAAATGCATTCAAATGCAATGAAAATAATTTCATTGGAGTTTGGTGTCTTTTTTAATCACCTTAACAAAAGCAAAAATACAAGACCAAAAGTGTGAGGAATAGATTAAACAGTGCGTTTGTCTGCTTTAACATCAGCTGCACACATTAGCATGTCCGGTTAGCTAGGTAAAACTTGAGTAACCTAGCGTTATTTCATGTCCAGCTAACTAAATTATTATGTGGTTACAGATTACATTAGAAAAGCCTGTGTGGGAGATGCTAGCATATCAGAGTCCTGAGTTACGTTAGCAGCTTGGTCCTGCTCTTTAAAAGAGTTTCCCCTCGGGGATCAATAAAGTATTTCTGATTCTGATAGGCCTCGATCGTGTCAAGCCTCACACTGACACTAACTGCAAGAGCACATAAATGGCAGGCCACTCCTACAAGCTGAAACAAAAGGTAGCTCTGCAGTGCAGTAGACCATGATAATTGAAATTTTGGGTAACAACTCTTAACCGTCACTTTTATTTTCCCGTCCTTGTAAAATAGAGATACGTGGGTTTAGCTGAATTTGTTGAAACTTGTCTGGAGCTTGTACTCTGTGGCCTGAGGCTCGACAGTAGCACCGTAAAGCTGACTAGTAGAGTCACTGCAGTTATCTGGGTTTAACGCAATATTACAATATATACAAAGAATATCTGTCCTATATCGATCCATATCACGATCTGGCAAATGTGCGCAGAACTGTGTTCAACTGTTTTGCATTTCAGCAATCAAAACTCGTCACAGATATTAAAGGAATAGTTTTGGGAATCACATTTCATTCGCTTTCTGGCGGAGACTTAGATAAGACAGCACTCTCATGTCTGTCCATTAATTACAGCCAGCAGCTGGTTAGCTTAGCTTAGCATAAAGACTGGAAACAGGGGGAAACAGCTAACCTGGCTCTGTCCATAGTAACAAAATGTCACAAATTAACACGTTATATCGCGTTTCTTTAACCAGTACAAAAACTGAAGTGTAAAAATGACAATTTGCCATTTTATAAGGGGTTTTGTGTTGGCTCTGACCATCTGCTAGATCTTGATATACTCCAGCTTTTCTTTTAAATAAAACTCCAATAGTTTTTATTCACAATACAAGCTTGGAATCATTAACTTGATCACAAGATAAGATCATACTAACACACTATACTTTAAAACAAGTCTGTAAATCACTTGTCCTGTGTTGTCTTTTGGGGAAAAATCAAAACCAAAAAGGGAGAAATTTATATTTTTTGTTTTTATGATGGCGCCCCCTAGTTTTGCATTAATTTGACGGAATACTGCTCCAGTATCTGTCAATCAATGGTCACACTGAGGTCCACGCGTACAGGTATTTTTGAAAATGAATATTTTCCTCTATGTTTTGGCCTCTTGTCCACACGCAAACAGCAGTTTAAGGTCACGAAAACAGAGATTTTTGAAAATGCAGGTTTTGAAAGGTGCAGATTTTCTGGTTTCTGTGTACCCATGTGGACATGTACAACAGAGCGTTTGGGAAACGATGACGTCAACAACAACAACAATAGCGGACTACCGGTTTGTTTATGTTTGGTTAGTACTGCTAGGTCTAATTATAAGTTTACAACTTAACTTAGCATTGCTGCACCACTTCACCAGTGTGCAGAGGCATCTGCTGCGGTTTAAAGTCCGCCAGAATCGTCGGTTTGGGATCAGGCCCGGTCGAACCAGCAGATGCTGGGACAGTTTCAGGAGTGGGATTGTTGTGTATGAGGAGTGGAAGTCCAGAGCATCACTCGTATCTTTGAGTGAGCTCCTTCGCCCTTAAATCGAAGGGGAATCAACAGTGATGAGATCTCCGGCAGGTGTTTTGAAAAAGGTAGCCTGTACACTTTACTACCTAAGTGACTAAGCCAGAGCCAGACTGCAGCCTGCTACACAACACGAGAACCACAGCCTCTCAACAACAACCCACATTAGCTTTCCTGCTAAAGTCTCCTTCTTATCTAACTTACAAACATGAACACACCTCTTGTGCTGCACCTTAGCTTGTTGAACGAGCGACCAACATCCACCGGGTAACAGTGCACTGCTAACGTCAGTTTGCAGACTAGATAGCTAATTAGCTTAGCTTAGCTGCAGCACATTAAACAGCATGTTAACGTACCTGCAAATGTCCCTTGTGTCTGGTTAGATGCAGGTGTTGTCTTTATTCTTCAATACCACTAACAACACGCTGTCTGCCCATGAGATGTAGGCAGGGAAAGTTTGTTTACTTTCTCGTTGCCTACGGTGTAACACCGGCACTCCAGCCAGCTGAGACGAAAAGGAGCATTTCTGATATTTCCCCAAAGACCTTTTTTTTTATCCTTTTAATTATAAAAAAACTATTAACAATACATTTAAAAAAACACGTTGACATTATTTTTGACTACAAAAAGGGATGACTAAAAAAAAAAACCCTGAATTGTCCTTTAAATGATCTATATTTTTACTGATGTCTACACCAACATTATGACTTCTACTCAGTTAAAACTGTCAACAACTTAAGGTCTTTGTTTCCGACTTGGTTATGATGAAATAAATCTAACCCGTCACACGCATCTTTAGGCTACCTTTGACAGATTAGACGCTTTAAGCCTCAGAGCGTTGACTTAAACTGTCATTTATTACCGGCTGTCTCATGTATTCACAAAGACAGGACACATGTGGAGTGACATTAATTGCGCTCAGCCTGCAGGTCTTTGTCACATGATCACCTGTACCAATCAATATTTCAGAAGTTTTATTCTGCTGTGGGCCAAGAGGGTCAGGGACTTTCTACATGAAGTACAAGAAGCCACTGATAAGTTTTATTGTACGGTCTGTTATTTTCATGTCATGTCACTTCCTTTTTTCTTTTTTAGGGCAACCTGTAGACGTTCAGCACTGTGGGCCTTGTAGAAGAGTTTACATATAAACTAGGACTTTGGAATTTAGTAGATCCAACTTGCTTTTCAAACTTAATCTGAAAATCTATGTAGTCTGCCTGCCTTATTCTTAACCTTTCTGGCTGAATTTCACTGCATGCATTGTAGAAAGTCTTGACGTAAATTATGCTGCAAGTGGATAAAGCAGAATTGATTGTTTTTAGACTTTAATCTGCAACTATTTTGATAACTGATTTGTTGCATAAGTAATTTTTCATGGCAAAAATGCCAAAAAGTCCTAAATTAGCCTCTTAAATGTGAAAATGTGCTGCTTTAATCTGTGTTATAAATCGAATATCTTTGGGTTTGGGACTGTTGGTCAGACAAAACAAGATATTTGAAGACATCACCTTTGGACATTTTTCACTATTGACTAAATGGTTAATCAAGACAATAATAGATCAATCAATAATGAAAATAATTGTTAGCTGCAGCCTTAATTGTTATTATGAAGGTTTGACTGAGTTTTGCTCCTGATTCTCACATAAATAAAAGTATTAAGTACAATTTCTTGCAAGTCATTGTGTTTACTATTTAGCCATTTATTTATTAGAGAATTATTTTTTTAAATAAATAAGTTTTATGGAAATGGCAAATTAGGCAAACTAATGTTCAATAACGATGTTGTTTAATTTATCAAATGACACTATTACTGATAAACGTTTCTTAGTATTGGATGCAGGTTGAAAAATGTAGACTGATTTAAGAAATTTAAACTTTTTGGACTTTTTGTTTGCAGTGTATATATAGTACATCACTTTCTTCTTCACATTATAATACAGGTGTAAAGGTTACCTTGTGTGCTTCCTGTATGAGTCTCCTCACCACCTCCTTGATGTGCGGGCCGGGCTCTTTGGGTGGATGGGTGTACACGGACACCCGGGTCACCCCCTTGTAGAAGCTGCTGCTGCCCGGCCAGCCGATGTCCAGAGACGGGACCTCGGTGTCGGACATCTGGGGCCAATAGGTGGAGTGGACCCCGGAGTCCGCGCTGGAGGACGCCTTGGACTTCTCATGCTCTCCGGACTCAGAGTCACTGTCCGTGTCGTATTCGTGAAACGTTTTCCGGATGAATTTCACCTCCCTGGCGGAGAGGAAGTCCTTGATGTTGTCCTCTTTGAGGCGCATCTTGAAGGCACCGTCCCCGTTCCTCAGGAGCTGCTCCAGGGCCGCCCGCTGCTCCTCGCTGTAGTAAAACTCCGGTCTGGACTCCGGGACCTTCTCGTTGACGTGCTCATCGTCCATGCACACCAGCTGAGACTCCGCCATAGCAGATAAAAGTTCCCCCCGCAGTCGCTCCTGATCGGCTGCTCTTCAACGCAGCGATGACTGTGCGCACAGGTACGCCAGGTGCTCAGGTGAGTCTCTCAGGTAGAAGCAGGAGGCGGGGCCTACTGCTGCTTGGAAGTCAACATGGCAGCATGAAGCCAACCACGTTATTAGAGAACTTCCTGTTATAAAACTTTCATAATAAAAAACATTTGCTGTTGTTTTGGCAGCTGTTGAACTCACTAACATTAGACATGTCTTTATGTTGGTGAGATAACATTCTTATCCTGAGCTAAACAATCATAACAAATGGAAACTATTTAAAATACACAATTTGACACTTAATGTATATTAATGACCAAAGTAGCCAATTACATTTACTCGCATACAGTACTTAAGTACAGTTTTGAGTTTGACTTTACTTGATAATTTAGATTTTATGCTACTCTACAATATTTCCCTCTGAAATGTAGTGGTTTTTACTCCACTACATTTATCTGAAACATGCACTTACTAGTTACTTTTCAGATCAAGATTTTACGTTAAAAACATATGATAAATGTACAAAATCCTTACAAAAAAAATCAGTGTCTAGTTTGGGCCCCTGGTCATGTTTCAGATGTCTATGAGTTGTTTGCAGTTACACCAAAGAGACGTTTCCCCGTAAAACTCTCACCCCTCACATGGTTTCATTTAAATAAATGTTCAAGGCCCAAAGAGTTAAAAAAAATCTGATGTTTCACAAAAAACTGTTGTTTTTCCTTCTTTCCTCTCCCATTAATCTTCTCACGGCCCCTCAGATTTATCTTGTGACCCTTTGAAGGGGTCCGACCCCTAGGTTGGGAACCACTGGACTAAACTAGCTGTAACTCTAACTAACTGTATACAAAGTAGTTCAAACTAGCTCCACCTCGAGCAGCTACAACAGTAAAATGCTGCTCTAACATTGATGCATCAGTATTAACAATCTAATAATGTCAGATAATAATAATATGTCAGTCACAGGAGACATTTTACTGCTGATACTTGAAGTACACATTGCTGATAATACTTTTAGGTAGGAGTGTGAATGCAGGGCTTTTACTTGTAATGTAGTATTTTGTTGTACTGGTACTTTTACTCTAGTAAAGGTTCACCTTTAAATTAAAATTTGATGCAAAGGTCTTCATTTGGGAGATAGCAAACTTCAGTGTGCACCTCTACTTTACCTTTGTGTGCTGTTTTTTCTCTGCCACCTGTATGTGCACACTCTGCCCCTCCTTTCAAAATAATCAGAATAAAAAGCTTGCATGTAAACTGTGTTGAGAGGATGTCATGTAAACCAGGTCATGAATGTCTGTTGCAGGTCACTGAAGACGGTGTGTGGTCAGCTGCAGATGGAAATAGAAAATGGACTAAATAGAGGGTAAAGAGTTTAAGAATCAGCCTGCTTGATGAAAGTTTAATAGGTCTTATTGCATGACTCCTCATTAACACCAAAAAATGCAGCTGAGGCAGCAAAAATAAAGCAATATAATCATAAATCTGCCAGCATTTGCTCTCTTTTAAATTTAACTCACGCAGAAATGCTCCCCTTAAACATATTATTTTCATGAATAATGTGAATTTTAGCTGAGGGCCAGTTTGATGGTGCGTTCAGGGGCTTCTCCTCAACACATTATATGTACAAGGTGGCTGTGGCTCAGGTGGTAGTAATTGTTGGTGTTTTGATCCCCGGCTCATCCTGTCCACATGTTGACGTGTCCTTGAGCGACACACTGAACCCGCTGCCATCGATGTGTGTGCGTGGGTAAATGAAAGGCACTTTGTGAAGCACTGCAGTCAATTTCACATAAATCACTTGTAAATATATCAGCCTGGGTATGTTGTTAATGTTTTACAGATAAACAGAAGTTATGTGGATACATTTATCATTAACCGGTTATTTGTCTGTTGTCCAACATGTGATTAAGTGAAACACAGCAACTCGTACTATAAATGTAAACTTTGAAGCAATGAAATGTCATTTAAAAAACTAATAAAAAAAAAAATCTATTGTGAAATACAGTAATCCTTTCCCAGTGCAGGTGTCAGAGTAAGATGGTTTCCTACCTTCATCTTATGTTCAGGATATAATGAAGACCTTAAATTCATTATAAACACTTTTCTACTGATTTGCTCTAACAACTAAACATGTACATCTACAGATGTACGTGTTTAGTTGTTGATAAAGTTATTTGTACAGATGATAGATGGATTAAAAGGGGAAGGGGTTACCCCACTGCCTATGAGGGGCACCTTCTGGGTAATAAACTTGAACATTTTGGACTTCATGAGTTAATGAGGAATGCACTTTTTTGGTGGTGGTATTTTGGCAGGCTCTAGCTGCCATCATGAAGCTGGACAAGACTTAGAAAATAACTACAGAAATCCCGTAATAAATCACTTTCAGGGTTCTATAGAAATATCACAATAAAATAATCTGCTGTTGTTTATAGGAAACAAAAATGCCATAAAGGAGGAAAAACCTTCACAGTAAGTTCTTGTTAAAAACACTTTAGTGGCTTTTCTTTCTATGAATTTCCCCAGAAAGCCATCATCATTCAGAGTTAGATGTAAACATCAACGCGGTGAAAAGAAAAAAGATTTATTTCCAAGTAGATGAGCTGCAAGGAAGTTACACGTCTATATTAAGCATTCAGACTTCTTGAGAAATCTGCTGAATTTTTCATACAAAACCTTTTGTGGTATAAAATATGACTACACTTGCAACATGAGCAGAAACAGTTGGATTACAGTCAATTGATCAGCAGACCGGCCAACGAGCATTTTGCAAATAAATACCTGCTGTCAGCATGTCATAATACAAATGATAAAACATTCCTCGGTGCCATCTGCAGCAGTTCCTGTGTGCCAGTTAAACATGTGCCAGGTTTTATGAAGTTCTTGTCAGTGTGTCCTTTGTAAATGTAAGTGGAACAAAAAAAGTTCAATAACACCTGCACAAGCACCGTGCAGAGTGGTAGTATACATATGAATATTATCTGAAAACACTAACTGACTCAGTCCTTTGGGCACCGGTGTCCTGATGAAGTGCCGACATGCGGTGCAGCAATTAGATGAATCACTGACTGCTCAGTGTTTATGTTCAAAATCACAAACTCAGGGTTGGTGCACCTGCAGAGCGAGTCTGTGAAGGTGTGCAGGCATAGTAAGTGCATCGCCTGGGGTGTTTTCTCACAGCTGTATTGTGTAGTTGGCAGGAAACAGCCCACTTTTCCCCCTCAGCCTCCCTTTCCACCACGACGCGTCAGAGCGATCCAACACGTCGATGATGTCACCGGCGCAGAAACCGAGTTCGTCGTCTTCCTCTGCGGTGAAGTCGTACAGCGCCTTCACCTGCACCGAGGATGCCCTCTGTGGGACAGCAGAAGGAAACCAAGCCATGATCAATACAGCTCAATAAATACAACTGCACGGTGAAATCTGCAGTGTTAAAGATAAGTTCAATGTTTTTGTTAAAGTGTTCACCATAATTTATGATGGTAAAAACATTTCAGTAAATAGAAATGTTTGTCCTCAAATTAAAAATAACTCAAATTTATTTAATTTGTTCCCTCTAATTCATAACTTTAATGCACATTAAATACTAAAACATGATTTAAAATGTGCCCCCTTACTTTCACTCTTTGTCCTCTGTATTGTATCTTTTCTTATTATGTTGTTGTGTTATTGTGTACACTTCAGCACTGAAGGAACATCATTTCAGAGTATTGTGTATGGAGAGAATGGCCTTGGCAGCAACATGCTTTTATCAAGGGATGTCAAAAGTTGAAGGAATGAGGACAAATGGAAAGACCGTGATAATGCTGTTATTTGTTAATAGTACTGTAAATACACAAATAACAGAATTTAGGGAACAAAATTAGTATTTTGAGTGCATAAACTCTGGAATACATTAGAATTTGAGGCCTTGAATTACTAATTGGAGGATTTACAAAAATTTGAACTACTGCAGAAATGATGAAACGAGTCAACTGACAGAAAATGAATCAGTTGTCGAGGTTTAGTCAGTCGTCAAGAAAAAAATCCAAGTCTAGTTTCAAAGAAGAGGATTTGTTGTTTGTCATTTTTTTCAAAATGTTTTGACTTTTTACAGATGAATTGATTATTGATGAAAATAATGTCGCAGCACATGCGTGAGGCATGTTTTTTTCCTCGGCAGAGGGGAAAGGACAGCAGGCTGACCTGAGGGAGAGGCATGGTTTCAGATGTGCGACGGGGAGGATAAGCAGTGCTGACGGGGCTGCTTCTTCCTGTGTGACCGATGGTGTGAGCTCGCTCCTCCAGACCCGATCTCTTAGCCTGGAAAAGAAGGAAAAACACCACCCTTAGCCAAATATTATATGAGTCATAATGACAGAGAGCTGTGATTCCCAACCAGGGCCACTTGTACCCCAGGGGTTACTTGCGGGCACGAGGAAAGATTGCGGAGTATTTAAACTTATTTGAAAAAGTAGAAATTATAATTTAGAAAAATATGCATCCACATATTGAGTCAGTTGTAACACCTGAACACTATGTGTTGCGATTGAGAGTGAAAACTAGTTAGCAAGCGAGCAGAGCAGTCTTACCAGTTAGCTAAAAGCGACGGATCAATGGTTGAAACAGAAAATCATGAACAAGCTGTTCAAACAGCTCTTTAAAAGTAACGGATAAATAATGTTGTGAATGCAAACTTGACCAAACTGACCTAAACACTGACAGCTCAATTGTGTAAAACTATTGTGGCAATATCTGCTTTTATATAATTGAGAGTGTTAAAAATTTGACGGTGGTGTCAGTGAGGGGGCACATCAGACCGGACCGGCATCGAGAGGACAGAATCGCGCTTTCACACAACGAGAGAAACAGGAAAATGCTGACACGCTGTTGTGTAGCAGGTTGTAAAACAAACAAACATACAAATCCAGATCTCTCTCAGAACAGTAAGTCGTTTTTGGCAGCATTGTAAATTCCTTTTTGAGGACAATAAACATGAATTAGCTTTTTTCATTTATATTACGCCGAATAAGAAACAAAAAACAACCGTATTAATAACCACTGAGATTTGAGGCATATAAGATACATGAATATTCACTGTCAGTGTGGTAAATAGCTAAATGATGCAGGTGACAGTTATTACTGATGATAGCTAGCTTGAGTGGGAGGTTTCCAGGAGTACAGTCATACAGTATAGCAGCATCAGACTGTCTGAATCTCAGCCTAGCCTAGCTCAAACAGTGGGCTGTTAACAGGTTGGTCATTTACAAACAACCCTTAGCCTAACGATACCTGGTGATTCAATCAAATATGTATAAATGTCCGGATAAGCAGTGTCTGGCCTCTGTGCTGGGTCACTGATCCACTTGGACGGGGGAAGACTGAAGAGGCATGACGTGGGATTCGTTGGGTCTCTGTAAATAATATTTTAAAGAGTACGGTCTAGACCTGCTCTACAGGAAAAGGGCAATGAGATAACTTCTGTTATGAATTGGCACTATATAATACTGCTGTGCAATATAGTCTTTTCAGTTTAAAATTCCCTATTTATTGATATTTATTCATACTTTTATTACTGCTGTGCAATATCCTCCGTCTCATTATAATCTTAATAAGCTTAACTTGACAGTTCATGCACTATTACTTTATACCGTATTATTATCATCAACCGGTAAACCCACTTTGTACTTCACACTTATTTTATACTTATAATCACTTGGTACTTAATTTATTTTCTGACCTGTATTATAGTGTATTATATTTTTTGCTTAGTACTTCTATTCTTCTATTCCTGTGTGCACTGAGGTAAAGGTGAGCTGCTGTAACAAAAGAGTTTCCCCTCAAGGATCAATAAAGTATTTCTGATTCTGATAAATAAAATTTTATTGAATTGAATTGAATGCAACCTTAATTTATTAACGTATTGCGAACGCTCAGGTTCAGGCAAGGCAGCAAAACAACTATTAGACATGTCCATAAAACAAAGGTTTGCCTAGCACGAAATGTCCATGAAGTTTTACGAAGTAGCCGTATGTGCCGGTCTGGTCTATAAAGGTTGGGAAGCAGAAGTAGAAAGTGTGTACCAGCTGGCTGGGAGGCTGGTCTGAAGCTCTGCGCGGTGAGGCAACGATGGCTGCAGCAGCATTACGTTGTTCAGGCAAACTTCCCCTCTTAACCTGAAGGAAGGAAACACACAGGAAGTACACTGTGCACGCACTGTGACATCAAAATAGGTATATCAGGAACTACAGTAGAGTAGCAAAAAAAAACATGACAGTTGTCATTTCTATTTACATGTTCATAAATCAAATGATTCTCATCTGATGTGTACAAAGATGTGTACCCCCTTGTGAACCACAGCAGGTTTTTACAGGGAAGCATGTAAAATAACACAACCACAATAATTTCACCTTCAGGGAATACTCAGCATTTGGAAAAATAGACTTTTCTTTTCTTTTATGTTTTTACAGAAACAAGACAAGTTATAGCTGTAATTTCTCATCATCAGTGTTCATTTAACTTCCCAAAAATATACTGAGACTGAGAAAACTAGTGTACAAATCTGACGGGGATACAAATGAACATTGCAATAATGAATATTTATAGCTGAAGTGAGAAGCTGATTTAATTAATTAATAGACAAACAATGAATCAATGTTAATTCTGATGAATCATTTAGGTTATTCATAAAGAAACATTCCCTGGCTGCAGCTTCTCAAATTGCTTGATTTTCTCTAGTTTACATTTGTGAAATGAATAACTTTGTCATTGGTTGTCATTACAGTATTTTTAACATTTTAGAGAACAACTAATTATTTATTAGTAAAGAACATGAATGAACGAATCAAACCAAGCTACAGTATATTGATTACACACAGTCCTGATGATTATATAAAACTTGTGACTGCTGAAATATAATAACAGTCTTCAGATGCAAAACAATTTAAACAGAGTAAAAGCTGTAAATATGAAATATTAATTTTGATCACTATGGTTCTTAAAGCTGCTCAGGGATTTTACAGTTTCACAGCTTGAACAGACGTGGATCAAGCTGTTGGTTGGTTGTTGAGTTTTTAACTGGACTTACGACTATTTCTGATGCTCGTTTTCTCACAGAACCATGTCTCCTCTCCCTCGTCTTTCTCTCTCTCTCACTAAGACTTCTGTCTCTCTCCTTCTATCGTCTTTGGTTTCATTTCCTTTTCTTGAGCGTCTCCTTTCCATGATCATTTAAAGGCATGTCGTCGGTGACTCTGCCTCTGAGTTTTGTACTTCTAATAAATGTAAAATAGAATGATTTGCTCAGATTTAGCAGGCACGGCTTCAAAATGTTTCAGTATTTAAGAAATCTGCATTCAGAGACAATAATCGAACTACACACTATACCTCCAAGAGCCAGTATGAGCCAAGAAGTTTCTCTCATTTCAATAAAAAATACTTCCAGATCTTCACCAGCTCAGAGTGCCATTCTACAGCAGGGCATGTTTTAGGACCTTTAGATTAAACACTTGATGTGGTTGGTTTGATATGTGACACTACCCTATCTATCTGACTGCTTTCAGCTAGATTCAATTTGATTCGATTTTGTTCTGTTATAAAACAAACACAGATCAAGCCGGCACATGGGCGAAAAATAAATTAAATAAAGTTAAAACTATAAATAGCACACAAAACAAACAAGATGTTTTGCATACAACTGAAGCATGATAAAACACTATCCTGCCTCGAATCATGACAACAACAGCCTGCTGCTCCTCTGCTATATAACAGACTCAACTCTATTGGTTATTTAGGCATTTAGACACATGCCCTGCTGCTAAATACTCAACATGTATAGCAATATTTAACCATTTTCATTATTTAAATAGTTCTATACTTGTTTTTATTGTACTAAAAAATGCAACACATCCAAGTCTATTAATTGATTAATCGATCCCCAGAAAATAATCTGCAACAATTTTGATTATGCACAAACGTCAATAAACTCACTGGTTCCAGCTTCTTAATTGTGAATATTTTCTGGTTTTCTTTGTCTTCTATGATAAGAGACTGAATAGCTTTGGGTTTTGGACTGTTGGTTGGACACAACAAGATATTTGTAGATGTCATCTTGGATGCTGGGTAATTGTAAATGGTGTTTTTTTTCTTCTATTTTTTATGACACTTTATAGACCAAACAATTGATCGATGACTTGAGAGAATACCTGGTAGATTAGTTAATTGCAGCCTTGAATGTATCATCTTACTTTATACTATCTGTAGGCAGGCTTGTCGATGCTTGCAAAGACTGTGGTAGCGGAAATTAGTCAGTTTCTCAACCACAAAATAACCAGATGAGTTTTGAGCAAATAACCTAAGTAGGTTACTGTGGCGTGGCATTTGGTGACATTAGGAAGTCTAGTTTGGGAAAGTTAATGGTTCCGCATACAAGATTTTGAACATTAATATAGCAGCAAACAACTATTTGCTGTGTAAAGATATAGTGGAGTAATGGCGTCCTGAGCAGAGAATGACGTCACACGCCCTCTGTGTGTGTCGTCCTCCGAGCTTCTCGTGTTCATTTATCCCCAAAGGTTTACGTTGCAGCCATTGCTGCCTGTTTCTCGGCTGCCTTTTCGCATCTAACCCGGTGAATTAACTGTTTATTTTGTGATTGTTGGAACAGTGGAAAGACTAACAAAGACGGTTTTGGTGGTGTTTTAGTTTTTTTCTGTCCAGTTTGAATGAAGTGTGTTTTACGATAATCTGCAGGGTAAAATTACTGTTTTTCTCAATGGAGTCTGGCTGGCTATAGTGCCATTTGTTTTGGTCTTAGATGCTGGTGCTCTAGTGCGACGTTTAGTGGCAGTGAGTGTCGCAAACAGCTCCTTTAACCGTAAATAAAACAGCAAATAGCTAATCAAAGCTAAGCACTTACTGACTGGGCCATGGAGTGGCTCTTACTGTCCAAGCTGCCATCGTTGAGGTAGATCTCCCTGGTTTTAGAGATGGAGGTGTTCTTGTAGAACTCAACCAGCTTGTTTAGGGAGGTGAACTTCTCAGACCACAGGAAGTACTGGCCTTTGTTGTCTTTCATCACTTTAAAGTGCTGAACGTCACTCTCATGTCTGAGGGAAGATAAAGCATGTGTTATTAAAGTGTTACATTAGCTGGACCTGAACAAATGATGACTCCCTGAGCTCCCTCAGTCCAGAGGGTCAGCTGTTTCCTGGGCTGGATTGTCCTCTGCTGGTCAGTGTACAAAACTACAACAACAACATTTACCAGAACGGAATGAGTCCCATCCTGGTGGCCAGGATGGAGGTCATCATTCAGCAACAACAATTAAGAGCAGAGAATAGAGTTGAAGAAAGCTTGGCCCAGAGTACAGTGTGCACACTGAGGTAAACTAACTGAACCTCATGTTGAAGGGCTGCTACACTCTGCCTCTGTCGTGTTTACTCTAGCACTGCTTCTGCAGCTGCCTCCTGGTTGTAAATATGTGAGGTCCTGCAGAGTTTGCAGCACATTAGAGAAGCTAGGAAGGCGAGACGATGAGTCAGAGTTTACTTCTTTTATATATATTGATGGGCGTAGAGGGGAAATATTGGTTTACTGACAGTTAAATCAGGCTACTAAATGTAAGTGACCGTTAAACAGTTTTCAATCGCACTTTTATAGTTTAAAAACCACCAAATCAACAGCTAGATTAGTAATAATACTCTTAATTAGATATCATTTGAATATGTGTGTATGTTGCTTAAATTGTAATGGAAACTGCCAGGAGCTTATGGTGTCAGTGACAAAAAAATTCCTGAAACAACCTTCAATCTCTCTAAAATCAGTTCTGTCAACCTGAGATCGTTTCTGACTGTGAGCTGATCTTTTTATCACTAATAAATCTGATTGATTTTCTGTTTAGACGTCAGCTTTTTTTATATCCGCTCTTAGAGTATCTGATCAGACACTGTCTTGCTGTAAACACCAACAGCTGATTAGCACAATGCTAACCGGTAGCATACCGGCTAGCTACAGATTAAAATGAACTAATTCATCTTTCTGGCTGGTAAATTAGCGAAAGACAAGGAAGCTTGGTTTGTCACAGAAACCTACATTTGGAGACGAAGCTAACGTATCAAACAAATCCACTTTTATGTGGAACTGAACTGATCACCCTAACAACCTTTATGAGACAGCGAATAGATAGATATATGTGCTTTTCACCATTCATCCAGCGTACCTGCATGCTGGAGACAAAACCGCACAATGAGTCTGCAATATTCTCACTACAACATCAATCTAAAACATACACACGCATTAGGACGTCAGTTTAAAGGATTTTTGACTGACTTTTAAGATGAGTTTTAACAATTGGCCTGTTTTAGATTGAGACATGAAACCGTGCCCTCCTTTATTTCTGTTGTTACGCCTGTCAAGCTTTCTGCTCTCACATGGCACATACATACAGTTTCAAATGATAACGGTGGCAGATTTACCATCGAAACTTACATCGAAAGTTTTTGAAACAATGGGTCTTTGATTTCAGAAAGAGGTAGACAAAAGAAGGCTTCTAATTTTGCCATCTGAAACTGTTGCTGGTAGATTTTATCGACTGTAGCTAGCTAGATAATTAAGCTAACGTTAGCTCCATGAGTTGGTTGGGGGGGGGGGGGGAGGCTACAAACATGATGCTAACAGACTGAAGCTAAAGCTGCATGTCTCAGGCAAAAAGTCGTCATCCTCACCAGTTGATGATCCATGAGGAAAACATGCACATAAAGAAACAGTATGATAAGGAAAAATGTAAGATGTATGTTTAAATTACTTTTAACATTACAAGAGAATTAAATTACTTTTAACATTACAAGAGAAAAGGCTTTGAGGATGAAAACTAACTGATGTGTTTGGCTAACATACTGATATCTCAGGTAACGTTTGCCTGGGTTTGCGCAAGTGCAAACATCACAAAAATCTGCTAACGTTGCTCTGATAGCGTAGCATCCAGCTCAAACACAGTGGGAAAATATTACACAATGGATATATGCTATAATGAGCCGTGCTTTATTAACGTAACCCCACAAAGTAATGAGGCATGAAAAGTCCCTGGCCTTATAGAGGTAATGCTGGGTTACTACTGTAGGTAGTAAGCTAGTTAGCCGGACATGCTAATGTTTGCAGCTTATGTTAGAGCAGACAAACACACTGTTTCCAATCCATTCAGAATGAAAAAAAAGGGGGACGGGTTTAGCGGTCAATTAGCCATTTTTAGAGTGACTCATAATTTTACCAGTGATCTTGTTAGTTTAAGAAATCCTGAAATTCATTTTGAAACTGCTTCTACACTGATAAAAATCTCCACACTCCACAGGCTTTTCTTCAGGATATAATGTGTTGATTTTCAAGACAGAGCAAGAACTAGAGACCATTAAGGTGCAATTAATTTGCAGTAAAAACAAATACTTCCACGTTTTTCTTCAAGTTTATGAAAATTAGCAGAAATGACCATGAAAGTATTTTTTTTTTTAATTTTGCTTTCTGCCTCAATCAGACGCTTTCTGAGTCCCTGACTCACTTGACAGAGATGGAGAAGTCTCCAGGGGAGCTCTGGCAGCCTCGGATCACAAAGTCTCCCACATCTTTGTACCTCAGGAGTTCCTCCGCAGCGCTGCGACTGGCGTTTTCCTGAAACCATCTGGACACACACACAGACGATATAATGCTGCCGTTCATCTCATGTAAACAACACACACACACACACACACACACCTACAGCTAGTGTCACATAATGTAACCTAATGTAATTTCTGCTTAACAAGTACAACTTTTTTGTCCACAAGCCCAAAAATGACAAAGCTAGAATGAAATCTTCCTGTTCTTGACCCCTTTTTATTACAGTCCTGTTCCTGGTCTCTTCTGAAAGGGAGGTTTTTGGAGTTTATTATCAAAAAGTCAGAATTAGGCTGAACCAAGTGATACTGAACCAAATTTACAGAGGCAAAATCATGGTAAAAATATAAAAATAATAATATGGTAATATAAGTTTTTTCTTCTTTTCTTATTGTATTTTATCTGCAGTCCTGTTGCAAAATTAGCAACTGTTGTCGTTGTGATTGTGGGACTTTATAATGGTTTGCACTTGTAGAATCAGGAGGATTTGTGCTTTCAAACAATGTATACTTTGTAAAGGCTGAATGAGGATTAAACTGGACGCCATCCTAAATAAAGTCACAAACTCCCTTCCAGGCCCACTGCTTGTTTAATGTCTCTCACCTCGGATGCTGCATATCAATGTAGTTTTGTGGTACGAATCCTTCCTGTCCGTTCATCTCTGCTTTATACCACTCATCCTGTGGGCTTAAAATCTGATCAGAAAAAGTAAAGACACGAGATGTCATACAAAGGTAATAAAACATTTTCAAGCCACGTTGAGAAAAAATCATCATCCAATCAACATGCACTGACCTTAAGTATATCGCCCTTTCTGAAGCTGAGCTCGTCGGCTGCTGTTGCAGAAAAATCATACTTTCCTCTGGCTTCCATCGGGACCGGCTGAAGTGTCAGAAAGGTTTAGCAAACGAAGAAAAGGGACGATCGGAGAGTCCACGAGTGTTTCTATCCAGAGAGAATGAAAAATGCAGGAATTTTAAAATGACAATGCTCAGCTCCTCAGCATAAAGTCACAAGGTTAAAATCTGTTATGATTTCCATTCTAAACACGGTGCTTCAAAGTGCATGTAACGACAGAATCTAAACTCTGCAGAGACACGTCTCTCTCCGAGGTGTCAACATGCTGATGAGATAGCACTGTTTTTAGAGTACACTTATTCGCTTTCTTGATGAGAGTTAGATAGATGCACCTCTCGTGTCTGTACAGTAAATATGAAGCTACAGCCAGCAGCTGGCAAACTTAGCTTAGCACAAAGACTGTAAACGGGAGGGAACAGCTAGCCTGGCTTTGACCAAAATCCACCTACCAGCACCTCTAAAACTCACTATTTAACTTTTTTATCTAATTGGTTTAAACAATAAACAAGTGTAAAAATTACACGTTGCGGTTTCATGGGGGGTTATGTGACGGACTTTTTCAGCACATAACATATCTATCTCTGCAAGAAAGCGAATGTGTATTTCCCAAATGTTATTCTACCCAATTAGGAAACATTTGATGTTTTATATGTGTGACAAATATATATTCTTTTTGTTTACCAAAAGTAATTCACAGGCAAAGAAATGAACAGGAAGTTATCCTACATCGTGACGTTACTAATGGGTAACATTAGGGTTAATAAAAATGGTAAACGTTAAATGCATATAAATCATAAAATAGATATAAAGGAGGTAACTGAATCATTTAAATCTTCAGGACTCAATGTATAGGCGGGAAAGGCACTTTTCATGATATTGAGTTGATTTTAAACATTTCTTACACAATAGTCTTAATTTATCAGTTTCTGTTTGGTTTTTAGTGGATATGACGGAAGGAAACAAGATGCTGACTGCATTTAAACATTAAAAACTCCAGCACTGTTTAACAGTTTAATACTTTTACAGTTCCTGGTAATTACACCATATGTGATCATGTGTGACGCAGCTATCGGGTTGCAAGCTCCTGACATAAAGTAAAGAAACTGAAAAATGTATTTGTAATCTATTTTTAAATTAGGACGATTCACAAAAGCCACTTCCTCATTTGCTACTGTTTACCTACAGATACGCAAACAGGACAGGAATGCGGAGGTCAGCACATCATTAGTGAAAATGTAATTATCCAATTAAAAGAGTTAAACTTCTGAAACCTTGGATCAAATGTCAAATTAAAGCTGCAGTCAGGATTTGAATCCTTTGACAGTGGTTATTGTATTTTTGGTGTTACATTTGATTATTTTCCCATAGATGTGAATAAAACCTTCCCTCTCTCTGCGGTTGCAAAGTGAAGGATGTGGTGAGTTATTGTGAAAAAAAATGACTATATTCACTCACGCAGCTGTAGAGCGCTTTGCAAGCTTACAACTTTCATCTTTGAACTCAAGTACCTTAGGAGTAGATATAGTGCTGTAAAATACCCACTATACTCCCTTTGCCCATGGGGCAAACAAACATCCTTTAATTAAGAAAAAGATTCATCATCTTTTAATCTTCGCCCACAGCTCTTAATATGAACTTCAATTCCTCAATGTTAGGCCTCACTTTTATCTTTATGAGGGTAGAAGAACTCTTAAACATACCTCAAATTCACTGAGGGGGTACAACATTTTGCAGTTGCCAGGGGGGGGGTACGTGAAATTAGCTCAGCTAAATTACTATTAAAAGAAGAAGAAGTCTAGCTAGCTATGATAAATAAACAGTTCAAACTGATATTTTAAAGTAATGGATAAACGGTTGGATAGTTTGCTAAAAGAAATTAATAAATTAAATTGTTTGCTAAAAGTAATGGATGAATGGTTGAAATAGTTATCTTAAAGCTAGGGTAGGTTATGTATTTCAGAAGAATTTTTGTTATATTTGTTGAAATTCTCTTTACATCCCGACAGCAATCAATAAATCAAATGCTCTGAAAAACAAATCTGGTATACGTGGCTGTCGCAGACCTGAATAAAGCCATCCAATCGCCTACCTGCCCGTCTGCCAGTCTGCCCGTCTGCCTGTCTGCCCGTTTGCCTGTCTGCCTGTCTACCCGTCTGCCCGTCTGCCCGTCTGCCCGTCTACCCGTCTACCCGTCTGCCTGTCTGCCCGTCTGCCCGTCTGCCTGTCTGCCTGTCTACCCGTCTGCCCGTCTGCCCGTCTACCTGTCTACCCGTCTGCCTGTCTACCCGTCTGCCCGTCTGCCCGTCTACCTGTCTACCCGTCTGCCTGTCTGCCCGTCTGCCTGTCTACCCGTCTGCCCGTCTGCCGGTCTGCCGGTCTGCCCGTCTGCCTGTCTGCCCGTCTGCCTGTCTGCCCGTCTGCCGGTCTGCCCGTCTGCCCGTCTACCCGTCTGCCTGTCTGCCCGTCTGCCTGTCTGCCCGTCTGCCGGTCTGCCCGTCTGCCCGTCTACCCGTCTGCCCGTATGCCCGTCTGCCTGTCTGCCTTTGTTCTCTGCTCCTGCACTCATTGCGCATGAAAATGTGTTTTGGTGGAGCGCCTTTGTAGGGAGGCCTGGGAGGGAGGGTGTGGGATTTTTTTCAGTTGAATACTTTCGAAATCTAGCTGTCTCTTGCTAGTTTCTCCAACGTTACGTACCTTAGCTTTAAAGTCATGGATAAAACAGAAATAATTAGCTTAAAGTGAAAAAGCTAAAAGTAATCAACATCCATCTTCTGCCACTCCAAGTGGTAGCAGCTTCTACAAAGACAACCTTGACCAAACCGACCTAAACACTGACAGTTCAGTTTAATAAAAAATAACTGATCATGTTAAATATCGTGCAGTTTAATCAATTAATAACTTCAAATGAACACATTTGGGTTCTTCATTTTTCTGACAGGGCTGAGGGGCTACATCAGACCAATAAAGGTTGGGAAGCAGTGAATAAAGACGTTTATAGCAACATTTCTGGATCGCTTTTGGTCTATTAAGCAAGTAACAATTTCTAGAACGTTCTTGCACTCCAGAAAGTCTTACAGACAGGTGTGTTTGATCATAAACTCTGACTCTGACATAAACCAAAATTCAACTTTGTACCTGATGGTGTTAGGACCAAAACATCATAATTAAAGTCAGTACAAGTAATTTCCCCCTTATTGCCACTTATTCAACACACATTTCACCTTAATCTTGATATGAAAGGAGGGTTTTGAGGTTTTGAAATTAATGTACTTTGTTCCTCGAAAACTTTAATAACTAGGAAACAGCTTTGTTCCATTTCTCATTCCAGTCTGCCGACTATGTGTTCGAAATAAATAAAGGGGAAATGAAGTACGTTTTTAGTACGTCAAGCTGCTCCTGCATGACTTTGGGGCTTTTTATCTTATCTCATCTCTAATATCTGACTCACGCCTCTGCTGCTTAAGTCAACATTTAATGATTAGTGTTACAAGCTCTCACATCAGCTTCCACATGGTAACAGCAACAAGAGGACTCTTTGATAAGTTGTTCTACCATGAGTCCACCACATTAGTACTTCTTCAAAGGTTCGTATTGGTTACGTGCTGGAAGTGCAAAATGGAAGTGGGAGCCTTCCTACATTGTATATGGGACTGTACATTACTGAATCCATTCTGGGTCAAAGTAATGGAAGTCCAGGATGGTTTGGTTGGTTCAACAATCCCTTTGACTCCTTCGCTTTATGTTTGTTAGGAGACAAATACCAAATATACAGTATCAAAATGTGCAGTTATTATGGTGGGTATGATTACAGCCTCCAGAATTATTCTGAGGCATTGATAATAGCTAAAGCTCCAGGTTTGAAAGTCTGGGTAAATACAACGGTACAGACTGGATCTTATGAGTCTATGCTCAGTAGATTCAAACGCAGTCAGACGAGCTTTTGAGACCTTTTTTGGACTCGATGGAGTGCCTGTTTAGTTTCCTAGCAAAACCTCCTGTGAATGTTTTCTTTTCATTTTACTGTGGACTGGATCTCTCACTTCTCTGTGTACTATTTATTTTTTATCTATTTAACTTATTATTTATCCCACAACATGCCTTGTAATAGTGTCTACTCCTGTAACCATGAACTGATATGAAGGTTTTCTTGCTGCCATGTCAAAACGAAAATTCTGAATTTGGCTTCGTTAAAGTTGGCACTTCCTGTAGCACTTAATGGTCAGTGTTGGGTTTAACCACAAAAGTGCTGACAGCGAGCTGGTCAGGATTTCAGCAGCCTTTCCTTATTATGCTCGATTTATAGTTGAAATGTTATTTATTTACTTTACTAGTCAAGTAAACTTAGACATTTAGACAAATAGGACATGCTACATAGGCTACTGACAATACACTGTAGACAAGGGCTGCAACTAACTATTTTTAACTAACTATTTTCTCTATTTGTTCATTTTTTGGTCTAAAACAATTCTGAAAATAGTCTTCAAATGTCTTGTTTTGACTGACTAACAGTCCAAAACCCAGAGATCTTCCATTTACTATCATAGACGACAAAGAAAAGCAGCAAATATTCACATTTGAGAAGCTGGAACCAATGCATTTTTGGCATTTTTGCTTAAAAATAACAATTTAAACAATCAGTTGATTGTGGAAATTGTTGGTGATTAATGTGTTCTGTAGAGTTGTTCAGTGTATTTAATAGATTTTGAAGATATGTTTTGTTGACACAATCTGTAATCTATAGAGCAAGTTCATATCAGCATGCAGCATTTTTTTTCAAAGGTGTTAACAACCAACTGCAATTAATAGTTTCAGTTTTGTTCACTTGCAGTGTTGCATTAAGTTTCACTGTCCTAACTTCTGGGGGGTTTCTTTCTCATTTTGCACCTGCATCGTAAACTGTCTGTGTGGAGACTTCCATGCAGATGCAAACGTTTTGGGGTTTTTTTATCAGAGAAGTGAAGCAGCTAAAACTGTTTATTTGATTCCTTTTTCTGGAATAATTATATAATTTTATAAGATGATCATATGTTTGTAATGTAAGATCAAATCTGTAAAGTAACTAGTTACTAAAGCTGTCAAATAAATGTAGTGGAGTAGAAGCATAAAATGTACCAGTACTTGAGTAAATATACAACTACTACAGGTAGTTACAACAGGAACAGTAGACAGACGGTTAGGTGTAATTAGGCAAAGAATATCAGTAAACATGCAAAAACAACACGATCACCACTGCAGAACCGGCAAACCTCTTTTCAAAACATTTGCATTTAATGGATCACACTGACTCAGTTCTCCAGAACAAACAGCTGGAGGTCAGAGAGATAAATCTGAGGGGTCGTGAGATCATTAATGGGAGAGGGAATAAGAAAAAACAAAGTTCAGTTTTTGGATATTTTTCTTATCTTTGCTTTTTTAGTGAAATATTGGATCATTTGAACAGTTATTTAAATGAAACCATGTCAGACGTTTAGCTGGGAAACATCTAACAACTCATAGACATCTGAAAAATTGTGACAAGGAGCCTCAAGCAGACACTGCTTTTTTACAGGGCTTCAACTAACTTATTATTTTCATTATCAATGAATTTATTTTTCCATTATTCAATTGATCACACACCATAGCACCCCCTCAACCCATTCTTCACACTGCTTCCATCTGGTCGCAGGTACAGATCCCTGGCCTGGGGCAGGAGTTTTGTCCCCTCAGCCATAGCATCACTCCACAAAACACATCGGTAACTGTCATGTAAATGTGGATGTATCTGATGTCTTTCATGTAGTTATGTTATGGTGTTGTACCTATGTATTTATGAGAGGCTCTGTACAGACTCTGACAACACATTTCCTTGGAAAAGGACTATAAATTAACTATCTAATCGTTTATGAAATGTCAGAAAATTGTGAAAAAATGCTCATCACAATTTCTTAGAGCCCAAGGTGACGTCTTCAAATTGCTTGTTTCGTCTGACCAAAAGTCCAAAAACCTAAAATATATTCAACTGACAACGATATATGGCAAAGAAAAGCAATAAATGTGCACGTCTGAGAAGCTGGAAGTAGAGAATGTTTGTAATCGACTAATCGTTTCAGCTCTAGTTCTCTGTAAGTTTGAAACACATAACTTTGGGCTGTGGGAAACTGTAACAGGCACTTTTAACTATTTTCTGACATGTCGGTTAACTGAGAAAATACTTGGCAGATTAATCACTAATGAAAATGATCATCAGTAGCAGCCCTAAGTGTGACTTTGTCTACCCTCAATGCTCCTGTTAACCAGCTGATACGCTGTTTTCTTCTGCCACAGGGTGCAGAAGGGTGTGTACCATGTTTGCAGCTCTGGCATCAGAGATACAACAGGGCACTGACCTCTAACGCTGATGTCTGACCTCTCTGGTGACAGGCATGCAGGGATCCCAACAGATTTACACAAAAATTTAACTTATTTTTCTGAACTTATGCTGTTGTGAATGATATTTTATCAGTTATGACCTCTGTTAACCCTCTCTCTCACACTAACAATAGCTTTTAAAACCACTTCCCCAAAGTGAGGGGAGCAAAAACACGCAACTGGGGAACAAACAAGCCGAATCAAACAGTAGGATCCAGTAAAAGACAAATAAATAACAGAGAAATGAGATCAGAAATTAAGATCTAACATGTGTTTACCTGTATACAAGTATAACTGGGTGATTGCAGTGCAGCCCGTTGTAGGTGTCCATATAATAGGTTATAATTAGTTTAAGTATTATGTTTAATGTGGTGGTGGCTGTTATAAATGCAGCAGAGATTTCCATAAGGGCTTCATTTAATTAAAAAAAATTACAGTAAAGATTTGGTTTTATGAAACGTTAATGAACGATAGAGAAGTGAGAAACAGAGAGAAGGAAAAGAGGAAGAGAATTGAGCTGTTACTAAAATTAATACATTTTACAAGGAAGTATGGTTTTTGATCAAGTTTTTTGATATTTAATCAACATTATTTATCTTACCTTTCCTCCTCTCTGGAGCGGTCTTCAACTTGTGGGGAGTTTATTCTAAGGCTGGCCTCTTCTCCTTCTGAAGCGTGGACACGGCAGCATATTTAAAGGTCCAAAAATGTTTGCATAAACAAATAAGAGTCTTTTTTTTTTTTTTTGGTTCTGGGTGAGGTCCTGGTTTGCTGCTGTGTTGATGGGTGAACTCGAGCAAAGACGGAAGATATGTGAGCTGCAGTCGTCGCTCCGCTGCTCTGAAGCTGCAGAGTCCCGCCTCTCTTCGAAGTACCAGCCGCAGGGAGTCACTTCCGTCCTCATTTTCAAAATAAAACTCCACTTGTTGCAGCGTTTTGTGCAGTTTTCCAATATGAATATGGGAAATATGCTTATTCGCTTTCTTGCAGAGAGTTAGATAAGATGGATACGACGCTCATGTCCCACTATTTAAATATGACGCTACAGCGGGCAGGTGGTTAGCTTAGCTTAGCATAATGACAGGAAACAGGTGGAATAGCTAGCCTGGTTCTGTCCATCTTAATAAAATCTGCCTACCAGAACTATATCTTGTTCGTTAAATCTATACAAGAAACAACAGTTTGCTGTTTTACCGGTTAGTGTTAGTGTGTCTCTGTCTATTTCTATTTAGACTATTTCTTGGCTTGACCAGTAACTTACTGGTGTCTCCACTGGTTGCCAGGCAACTGCTTCCAGCCAGAAACTAGTCCATCACAAAATGGCAAATTGTTGGTTTTAGACTTCAGATTTGGTTTAAACAAACCAGATATAAAGTGTTAATTAGTGAGCTTTAGCTTTAGATTCACTTTTTCAGTGAATTAGGAGAAGTTTTGTGTCCAACAGTTGAACATATGAAATAATTTTATATTTGGTTTTATGAAACGTTTATGAACGATAGAGAAGTGAGAAACAGAGAGAAGGAAAAGACGAAGAATCTATGGATATTTACATATTCATAGATTCTGGATTCAGTGAGGGCGGAATAGATGTAGTCCAACTTAAAAATGTTTTAGCTAGGCAATCAAACTTTTTGGTGGAACAACTGAATCAGACACAAATTATTATTACAAGCAGAGTATTTTTATATGTCTTAAACATTTCTGGAGGGAATCTTTAAGAATGAAAACATGTTTTCATTTCAACTTTTGATAGTAGACTCTCTGTGTGTAGACCTAAACCTATAAATTATAATATAGTTCTGTGTCCTTTTTCATTTCTAGACATTTTATTAAAATAATTGTCTCCTTTTCAAACAGTAAATTACTAAGCAAAGGATTAGTTCACCCAAATCCCCCAAAACACATTTTCTCACTTAGTCCTACCTCTAATGCTATCCAGCCAGATAGTTCTGAGATCTGTGGTGCTCAAAGCATTTCATTTATCAATACGCATGGTTAAATGTGCCAAAATTTGGGTGAACATTGCTATAGAAGCCAAATAATGTAAAATTCAGTATTCATCTATCATTTTAAAAAATCAATAGGATTGCCTTGCTCAGTACTTTGTAAATAGTTTGCATCTTATCTGTTTATCAACATTTCCTTTTATTTGGCAGAAACCCCAGACCGTATCATTGTATCGCTCTCTGGTTAATTTGACGCAGCTTCCCCTTCAATTATCCTGCACAAGGTTTGAATAATAACTTTTAATAATACCCCCAACAAAATAAAATTACCTTTTTTGCACATAAAGGCAGTTAATCTTATAAATGTCAAATGTTCAAAGTTATGAGTTTTAGCAAGTATTGGCCTTGACAGTCTTCTGTGCCAGTACTGATATGTAAAAAACTAAAACCACAGTCAAACTAATGAATAAGGTACATTTAACAAGCTTATTGTAGTTCCCAGCTGGATTGATACAAATAAAGCTACTGTGACTGAACTCAGCTTTACACTGTGACCTTGTTATGTCTTTTTTAAATAGTTATGCTAAACTTACCGAAACACAGTTAACATGCCTTTTGATTTGCAAGTTAGACTTACTCACCTATTTATTTCGGTATTAGTCTTTAAAGGCTTCAATACACCTTGAAAATAATATTGCAGAGATTTGAAACTTGCTTGAGATTTGTAATCTATCGAAGAAATAATAAACCCATTTAATGCAGAGAAGAAAAAATGTAAGTCTGGTCTGTTTATTCATCAGGGAAGGAGGTTTATAAAGCTTGTGGAGTGAGAACGTGAATGTCTGTATCTCGGCCATCTTTGCAGAACAAAGAGGATGTTGTTGCATCATTCAGTAAAGATAACAGCAAGGTCAGGGAAGTAGCTGTATGTAGAAAAAACACATTGAAATCCATGTGCGCTATATTTTTGTGAAAGTTACATTATTGTTTTATGGTGATCAAGTACACATTCTATTGAAAAGTCTGTTTTATCATCAATCAATTTCAAATGGACGGAAACCACTGGCTGCCTGGATAATTGGAAAAACAATTCCACAACAGCATCCTTTCCAAAATAATTAGCAGTTGTGTAAAGTTTATATGATCTCGGTTAACACATGCAAAACACAGGTACCTGTGAGACCTAACGTACTGTACATAAATAACAATAAAGGGATGCATGGCTGATTTAGCAGCTGAGTAAAGTGGGCAACTGGCACCAGGTTCACTTTTTGATTTTCTGTAGTAATTTGATTAATTGCAAATGTATTCATTTGTGGTAATATGCACCACCCAAGTAAGATATAAACTGAAATGACAAAGGCCTTATGTATGTATGTATGTATGTATGTATGTATGTATGTATGTATGTATATACTGTATATTTATCTGTATTACAAGCCCAACCACCTGCGACATACTGAGTCAGTGAAGTTCAATTTGAGGAATCCCATTTGTAGAGAAGCTTTTCATCATGCTGCAAAGAAAAATAACAGTTTAATGTTGTGCATTTATTGCATGTGTAAACAAAATGGCTGCTTTGTGCTTACATATTCATTTCTTGCAGATATAATATGATTTATATCGTTATATATCTTTCACACAGTTAAATTGCAGCATTGTTATCATAATACATGGCAGCGTTGACATTTTGGCACCCATCTATGAACCTTATCTTGATGGAGTGTTATTGTACAGAAAAACTCATTACTTTGAGTGCTTGGTTGCTTCATGGAAATGCTGTGTAGAGTCAATGAGTATTGCTTCACTCTGCTATAATCAAACTGTCTACAAGTCAACGTAACATGTGAATCAGTAAGAAAAAAAACCTTTGATAACAAAATGTCTTTTGTTAAAACTGTCACAGTTCAGCATCCTGGGGAAACAAGCACATTTGTTCAGTTTAGTTATGTTCAGTTATCAAGCTCCTCTCCTGTGGAATCAGGTCCCGGTTTGGGTTCAGGAGGCAGACACCATCTCCACATTTAAGAGTAGGCTTAAGACTTTCCTCTTTGATAAAGCTTATAGTTAGGACTGGCTCAGGTGAGTCCTGAACCATCCCTTAGTTATGCTGCTATAGGCTTAGACTGCCGGGAGACTTCCCATGATGCACCTCTTTCCTCTCTCCTCCTCTCCCTCTCCATCTGTATGCATTTTTATCCCATTACTGCATGTTACTAACTCGACATCTTCTCTCTCCTGTAGTTCTGTGCTTTCTCGTTTCTCTCCTCTCTCCTCCTGTCGCTTTCAGCAGGTATTTCTGCCTCCGGAGCTGCAGAGTCTGGATCTGTGGTTGTGGGCCACCTGCTGCCCCCGTGTTCCTGTTCGACAACTGCTACTACAGTTGTTGTCATTGGCTCTGTTACTAATACTGTCATTATTATTCCTATGACTGTCATTCCTATTATTATTATTATTTTATTAATATTAATGTTACCACTACCATTACATTATTACTATTTTTAAAATCCTAGGTTGTATTTGCATTGTGCTTTCCTCTCCCCTCTCTCTCTCTCTCTCTCTCTCTCTCTCTCTCTCTCTCAAAACTTAACATGGCAGCTGCTGATGGCCGCCCACCATTGAGTCTGGTTCTGCTCGAGGTTTCTGCCTCTTAAAGGAAGTTTTTTCTTGCCACTGTTGCCAAATGCTTGCTCATGGTGGGATTTGTTGGGTCTCTGTAAATATTATAAAGAGTACGGTCTAGACCTGCTCTATAGGAAAAGTGCAATGAGATAACTTCTGTTGTGAATTGGCGCTATATAAATAAAATAAAATTGAATTGAATTTGGGTTATAAGTGAGCAGGATCAAATTACTTAATTGCATGTAGAAATTAAGTTTTTCTCTAGATGAATTTCAGAAATGTATCAAACAAATTTGAGGAATACGGTGTAACCATCGCCAATAATAGATTTTAAACAGTATTTAACTATGTCCCATATGTCTGGCCTAATGTCATTTTCATCCCATAAAACACCAAAGTACCTTTATATCCTGATGTAAAAAATATGGTGGATTTTTGTGCTGTTGTTAAATTTGATAATACAATGATAATAATGACATTAAATTCATCAAAATGACAACATGCAGTGTCCTCATTTACATTTCTATCTATTTTTCTTCAGTAAGCAAGATCCATTCATTCCTAAAAAGTCTGTAGCATGTAATGTAACATGTCTGATAGGTGTTCAGTACAGGTAAATAACCAGACTGAATGGATACTGAAGTGCAGTCAGCATGGTGTCAGTGCAGTCACGGAGCAGGAACAGGCCGTTTGCAGAAAAGTGTAAAGATGTATGTCTGACCTGAATCTTCATCGTCTTCAAAGCGCTTTCTGTGCACAGCAGCTGCAGGTGGAGTTCACTCACATCCGCCTCTCACCCTGTTACTCAATACCACAGAAAAACTACACAGGCGGAGTATGTGTGTTTGTATGTGTGTGTGTGTGTGTGAGAGAGAGAGAGAGATTAGATTTGTAAAGAAGTACTGCAGGTGTTAGTTGTGGTCAACAGTTAATGCATAAACATATCATAATTAGATTAGATTCAACTTTATTGCCATTGCACAAGTACAAGTACTGAGACAACAACTTGCAGTTTAGCATCTAACCACAAGTGCAAAAAGCAGTAAAGTGCAGAGTAATCTGCATATGTATAAAGGTATATATAAATAACAGTGAGGGGTAGATATGGATATGCTAAGCATGTGCAGCAGTTACAGTAGGCAGTGCAGGTATAAGTATAAAGTAATGCTAATAGCGGACATTATGCAGAGGATAGACTGCTGGAGGTATGATATGAATACAGTGTATACACTGTAGGTCAGATATATTCAGTAGGGTGATAATGGTATGGTGATAATGTACAGTACACATGGGTATAATGATATGTATGTGAAAGTGGTATAAAAAATACTCAAAACTCAAAAACTGTTGATACCAACACGGCATTACAAGTTAGATTAAAAACAAATATCAAATGTTAAATTATTGACGTGTTGGCATGTGATTTCAGTCTGCAGTGGTGGAATGTAACTAAGTAAGTTTACTCAAGTACTGTACTTTTTTGAGGTACTTGTACTTTACTTCAGTATTTCCATTTTGCTACTTTATACTTATATCCTACATTTTGGAAGCCATTATTGTACTTTGTTGACAACATTAGTTACTAATTACTTTGCGGATTCAGATTAGTAATACAAAATATAAATCAATTAATAAATAATGATGTATTATTATAGATTAAGATACCCAGCAGTGCATAAAGTAGCTGAAATTAGCTCCACCTTTACCAGCAGTACCATTAATGATGCTTACACATTAATGTATCACTAATTATAATCCAGTAATGTATATTATTCTGAAATGGGCCATTCTGCATAATGAGTACTTTTACTTTTGGTACTTTGATGCTAATACTTCTGTACTTTTACTTAAGGAAGGACTTACTTGTAACAGAGTATATTTATATTGTGGTATTGCTACTTTTACTTCAGTAAAAGATCTGAGTACTTCGTCCACCACTGTGAGTATGAACATGGTCCAGATGCTGCCTTCACTTACTGCTGGGTAGCTTAAACATATAATTCTTTAGAGAGAAAATCTGTGAAATGAAGTGTGCTGTCTTTGTGAGCACTTTGTTATTTTCCGCCCCGACAGATGATGGCGCAATAAATCTTTTACACATTTACACATTAATGTAATACACATTTTCCTGTTATTATTAACATCAGTGCAGTGTTATATTTTAGAATATTATTAAAAAGAGAGCTGTGAAAATGTCAGCAATTCACATCTGCTGCTGCACAGATGTTAGTGTGCATCATACATTACAGTGTAACAATGTTCCTGTTGATGTAATGAGATGCTGTGTTGCAGCTGTGTGACAGTTCAACTTTTACACCACTAGATGGAGCTCTTGATGCACACATGCACAGATTAGCCTTAGCTGAAGGATTGGAGCTTCAGGGTTTATTGTCTATTACAGGGTTGTACACAGCGTTATGGGGCTGTTTTATGTATGAACAATGTAATATATTAAACAGTACTTACAATATCATTTTGTCACATTTTATTTCCTTTATCTTCTTCACTTTATGTGAAATTTGCATCTTGTGATCCACTCTGCAACTCTTTCTGTAGAGTTAACCTATTTTATTTTTGGCAAAAGGCAAATACAACATTAACACTACTAAAGAAAAAAATACAAACAAATAAATAAAAGTAAAAATCATTCATGCCACATATTCCCATACTTCTGCCAGGGTTTCAGTTAGTAGATTATTGTTTTATAGTAATAATAGAAAATATTAAGAAATGTTTAATGTGCACATTGATAAAAAACCCAAAGTGATGGAAAATCACAATTTCTTTTTTCTTCCAAATGCATGCCACAATAAGAAATATTTTCTAAAAATCCTAAAAATTAAACATTTGTCGCTTGACACATGACCTAACTTTCCACTACATTTCAGTAAAATCTGTAAAAAAGTTTTTGAGACAACCTGCTAACTAACAACCAGGACTGAAAACATGACCTCCTTGGCGGAGTTAATAAAGCAGCGGTAGACCAAAAACTTTTCCAATTTGATGCAGAATTTTCAGTCTTCAAAAGTTGTGTAAAAGTACAATGAAAATGAACACAAAGCACCATCCCCTTTGTTATATTTCTAATACAGGTGAAGCAGCCAGTTAGAGTTGTTTAAGAGACAGTTTCAATGTAAAAACTTTAATATTGTGCAACAACAGAAATTATATTTTGTTTCTTTTCGGTATAGAAATAACATTGTAGCTTCATGTTTCTGCTGCATATGAACACACAATTACTAATACTATTTCTCCTTCTGCTAATACTACTTCTACCCAACTACTACTACTACTAGCTCTGCTGTTGCTTGACTACTTTTTGTTCTCTTACTACTATCTTACCAATAATGATTGCTTAATCAGTAATGAAGAACAAGGATACAACCACAAATAACTGAGCGGTGAAAAGATCCTCACTGACGTCTGTTTTTATCCATCACCATTTCCCCTTTCCATTTTTTCCCTGTTTTCTTTTTCTGTTTTGTTTCGGGCTGTGTCCATCCAGTAATCACCAGGATTTATTATATGAATTTTTGTTAACACACAAGAGCTGAACTAATCCTCACCTAAGCCTTCTCACTCATCCTCCAGTAAAGGCCAAGATGACAGTAGGTGACATTGTGATATGCAGCCTCAGGTGTTAACCCTGCATGGTATTACTAAACAAAAAAATGTGTGAAATTTAAAGCAACATTGTTTTGTATTACCACTAAATTGTATCTCTACGTGTAATGTGAAAGGGTTAGTGACAAAGTGAAGAGAATTATCACCAATTCTGGAGCTCTTCAGCCTCTTTTAAATCCCAGTTTTGGTATCACTGCACACTGTATGGTTGAGTCTCACCATCCTCTCAGCAAAAAAAAGTCCACTGTAGGTATATGACCTTTTCAGGACTAAATAGTAGTAGGGGTGTGTTTGACCATTTCTGTAACTTTCTGTAAAGCAACGATCCAACATTCACACAGTGATTTGGACAGTCTGCAATGTCTGAACTTCTCTCTCAAGCTCTCTTTTCTTTCTTCTTTCTTCGTCATTTCTCACGTGAACAAACGTGTCCAAAGCATGTCCTCCAGGAGAGACTGACTGAACATGTGCATTGTTATCCCCATATTTAAACGATATTGCATCTCCCCCCTCTCTATGACGGCTGGCTTTTCACTCCGCCTTACAGTGTGGACCATAGACTGTATATAAAGATAGACGCCACGTCTCCACTTCCTCCCGCTGTACAAAAATTAAGCCCAGATACGGGGGCTGCCATCTTGCGCTGGTGACGTCATTTGTAGCCAGAGTCCGCGCAGTAGTGATCGGGGTTGTTAGCCACTGTATCGAGGTCCCGCCCACACACCCAACCGACTCAATCACGAGACGTCCTCAGCTGTTAATCATGAAGTGAATCCCCCTTTTTATAGCATCAAATAACTAACACTTGAACATACATCAGCGTTATCAGAACTACCTAAAATGACAGAAATCATCTTTGGAAAAAAATTTATTTGACGTGTACTTTGATTTTTTAGTTTGGCTCACGTCCCATCCACTAACATGGAGGGGGCGGGGTTTAAGGCCCTATACTGCAGCCAGCCACCAGGGGGCGATCGAGATGTTTTGGCTTCCCGTTTGGGGAGCTGTCATGTCGTCCATCTTTATATAGGCATTATATAGTCTATGGTGTGGACTTACAACTATGAACACTTTTGCCTTCCGAAGTGGTCAAAAAACAAGTTGTGCAAGGCAGTTATTTTAGAGCATAACCCAGCTTTAAAACTTTTGGCCTGCAGTATTAAAAAAAAAAGATGAATACAGCTTTCCACTCCTGGACATATTTACATACACGTTCACATTTCATATATGTTCATATTTCACTTAATTAAACATTTAAAGGAGTAGGACTCCACAAAGGCTTGGGTCCCCCCGTGTGTGCTCGTGTGTGTATGTGTGTGTGAGATTTGTCCCGCCTCCTCGCGGACCATGCGCGTGACGCTGCAGTGACGTCACGTGCAGCTCGTGTCTCCAGCAGCGGCAGGTTCTCTCCTCAGTCGCTCCGCTCCCACACTCCCAGACGGAGTTAACGGATCCTACGGTTGTTATTATGGACCGGGCTGTCCTCTAGACTCGTTTTTTCCCCAACTGTTTCCACTCAGAAATGGACAAACGATGTGTGAAAATGTCTCCGCTTCTTTTTCTTCTGCTCAACATTCACGTCAGTTTGGATTTTGTCTTCAAGAAAACTGATTTTTTTGAAGTTTGAAGCTACCGGCGCTCTCTTCTAAAGTGTGTGGGAATGTAACGTTAGTTCATCTCATTATCAAGCTAACATTTTAAATAACTTCCACAACTTTTGTCTAATGGATACATATACACAGCTGGAGTATTTACACACCTTTTTGTGATTTTTGATTTTTTTTTGGGGGGAGTTGGAAGTGGACTATTCTCATCCTGACAAGTTTTCATCACCTAAGCTAGCTAGCGGCGGATAATGCTATATTCAGATAATCTAAACTGTAATAGTAGTTTTGTTTCGTTTACGTGAATTGGAAACAATAATGATTTCGGAGGAGAGAAGCAGCCACGTAAATAAACAAGCCCTAAACTTCCCTGTGGGTTTACTGATCCGCTCTCCAAAGAAGCGCCTGGCCAAACTGGGGAGGAAACCCAGCAATGGATCTGTCCAGTAAGTCTTTCTGTAACTTAGTGCAGAGGTGGCAGAAGTGCTCATATCTTTTACTTAAGTAAAAGTAGCCCTTCTGTAAAAATACATCTTACATTCAAGATTTCATTCAAGTAAAAGTACAAAAGTAATAACAGCAAAATGTACTTAAAGTATTCAAGTACTTGTTGGCCAGAATGGTCCATTTCATTATATATATCATATTATTATATATATATTATTATATATATCATATTATTGGAATATTATTACTGATGCTTTAACACGTAAGCAGCATTTTAATGTTACAGCTGGAGCACATTTTAACTCCTTTATATACTGTTGGATAGTTTAATCTATAGCTCAGTATCATATTTTATAAATTGATCATGTGTTTTGTTTGTAAACATGTAATCTGCAAAGTAACTAGTAACTGCAGCTGCCAGGTAAATGTAGTGGAGTGAAAAGTACAATATTTCCCTCTGAAATGTACTGAAGTAGAAGTATAAAGTGGCATAAAACTGAAACACTGTAGTAAAGTAAAAGTGCCTGAACGTTGTACTTAAGTACAATACTTGAGTAAATGTACTTAGTTACTTTCCACCACTGCCATAGTGGTAACACTTTACTTTAACCCTCCTATTTAGCATTTCTAAGCACTATATAAACATTAACAAATGGTTTAAAGCGCACTGTAATGTTATTGTACTCAAATATTGGGACATTTGTAAGTGTTTATTAAAGTGCAGTATTTGTCAGTAAGTATAACCTCTCCCATGAAGACATAATTGAAATTATTACAACTGTGTTCCTCCTCCTGTAAGTCACCCATAAGTGGATGCTAGTGTATAAACTGTGTTTTGCTATATTGTCATTCATCTGTTTATACACCAGCATTACAGGAGGAGATACAGTTGATACAGTTGTTAATAAATACATTAATAAACACTTATATCCCTGATAACTACATTATAATGTGTACAAAAAAAAAACATTTATTAAATGCTTAGAAATGCTAAATGGGGGAAAGTCTCCTTTATATAAATAACATTATCTGTGTGTTATCACAAGCTCCAAAAGCAAAACACCACATTTGCAAAATTAATAATTTTTTTGACCACCTTTAATGTAACTTGGTAACTTAAGATTGAAAGTAGCTGTCATGATATGCACCATACATGCATGTAATACAAAAGTTATAAAAGAAACTAAATATCTGGAGAAAAATACATTATTGATGTCATTCTTATTTTATTTCAGGAGTATTTTGTGTTTTGTTTTTCATTATTGGATTTATGTCACTAATTATTTCATTACACTACAGCTTATATAGAGTTCATTAACCACTTCGTCTTTGCCTTATTGGCATAAGTAGAGATAAACCCACCCACTTAAACCCAGTTTACCCACCAAAGAAATAATTTTCCACCTTTGACATATATATTTAGTACCTAAATTAATATTTTAAGTAGTAGAAAACCCATGCGAGATATATTACAATGTTAAACGGAAAGATTATTATATATAAATTAAATAGTACTAGAAAAAGTTACCGATATCTGTGTCTGTAGGTGTTTGTGATCCTTGTGATGATCAGATTGGAGGTCATAGTTTAGCTCACCTTTTTATTTACCCATAAATCACTGTGTAGAGTCAGACACTGTGCTTGACTATTTCAGAAAGAGTTTGACCTGTCTGGATATAAAAAAGCCGCTTATTGGTACATATGCAGAATGACTGGTTATATATTGAAGGCCTGGCACTTCACATGGTACGTTATCTCACTGTCTTCTCCTCTGTTCCCTCTCAGGTCCAACAACTCGGACAGCACCGTCCGCTCCACAGAGAGCGTGGGTGTCCGGCAGCCAGCCAAGAGCAAAATCCGCCGCCACAATAACAGGCTTTCAACTGTTTTCAGCCACAGCCCCAACCTGCGGGACGGTGGACGCCGCGGCCAGGCGCTGGGCAGCGGTGACCTCCAGGCTGCAGACGACCCGGCAGAGCTGTCCAGTCAAATGTCTGTCCCCGGCATCCTGAAGATCTTCGGCAGCGACATCTGTCAGGGGACCAACTATAAGAGCGTGCTGGCCACCACACAGTCCAGTGCAAAGGAACTGGTGAAGGAGGCCTTGGAGAGGTGAGGGGTTCCCTTAAACTGGTGTGTGTGTGTCATGTTTTAGATCTGAGATAAAACATGTTAGCCAGACTCCATCTTACGGCCTCAGTTTTAGCTTGCTTAGCATGCTTCTGCAACGGCCTATTTCATACCTCAAATGTATTCAGAACCAGATTTTTGAGGTGATTTGACTTTTTTGTGATGCTCCTTATTAGATATTTACAGTACCAGCGGTGTAGCGTTTAAACAAATGGTGGTGTAGTGTTAATAGGGGAATCATTAAAGACATTTATCAATGACAACATGCTAACATGCTAATGTTATGCTTACCGTATTTACCATCTTAGTTTAGCATGTTTGCATGCTAATATTTGATAATTAGCAATTAACACAAACTGATGCTGATGGGAATGTCATTAGTTTTGCAGGTTTTAAGTCATAAACCAAAGTATTGGACAAATTAAAACTTTGACCTGATGATGGTGCTAGTATGAAAAGTTAAAGTGATTACAATTCATCCTGAGGAGAACATGAAGGTCTGAACCAAATTTGATTCCCATCAATTTTATAGTTAGATATTTCAGTCTGGACCAAAGTGGCTGACAGACTGACACTGCCATCCCTAGAAAAGTACGGCCTCCAGATTGTTGTATCAATAGTTATGCTGACCTAAAAACAGTGGGTTAACTCATTTCCTGAGGGTTTAACATCCACTACCCCCCTGTGGTCCTCTTGTCTAAATTTCTACCTTTGTTATTCAGGTACTGCCTAGAAAAAGAAGACGCCAACGACTACGTGCTCTGTGATGTGATTGGCAAGACAGGCGCAGATAACCAGTGGAAGAGGGAGTGTTTCCGGGTGGTGGGAGACAACGAGAAGCCCCTCATGCTGCAGTCACTTTGGAAACCCAAGGAAGGCTTCTCCAGGCGTTTTGAAATTCAGCTGAGAGCGAGCGTTGAAGAGCAGAGTTTAAAAGACAGAGACACAGTCACAGCAGGTATACATGTCAACACCTTCATATGTTTAGATTTTGTCCCTTGTCTTCTTCAGAGACCAAAGATTGTGCCTACTGTCTTTAAAAGGCACACATCTAACCATTTTTAGTGACGTTTTTAGTGACGTAGATACAACTCAGTGACACTAACATCCTTACGCCTGGCTAATCAGTCACTCAGTCTCTGTTGCGGTGGCATGGGGAGCCTTTATCCTTGTCTCTTATTGCAGGCTAACAGTCTACATTGTCCAGCTTATCACCAGCTAGAACAGGGGAGATGGTAGGCATGTGAGAGAGGTCAGGAGGAAACAAAAGCTGCAGTGAGGGTTAGAGGAGGTCAGTGTGGCCCCACTCTTATCTTTGTTTTATTGCAAGGGCCCATTAGGCCCCTGTGAAACATCAAGGCACTGCGCAGCTCTTTCCACTGGGCCTGTAGCTGCCACTCACTCACTGCTGTGTTATTCTTTCTATCGGAGCGCACTTCCTGCACAGTGGGGACTGTGCAGGACTGTTGACTTTGGTACGAGTTTGTTGTGGTTCTCCCTGCGTTAGACCAATATGCTGCTTCGCCGATACTGGTTTTTTAATTAGTATTATTCTTGGTACTACTGATGTGTTGGAGATTCCTCCGGATCGCAGCTTTGGATAAACAGGATAAAACCTTAAAATTAGATTTCTGTTGCATATTCTGCAAGTTTTTGAGAGTTAATTCTGCATTTACACTAGGAGTGGAGGGATTGTTGGGTCTCTGTGATTAATATTATAAAAAGTACAGTCTAGACCTGCTTTATATGAAAAGTGCAATGAGATACTTCTGTTATGAGTTGGCGCTATATAAATAGTCTGGCACATGTATCTCCCCCGAATTGTTTTTACACTTCGGATTTTGTGCAGATTAAACAAACGAGATATAACATGTTAATTAGTGAGCTTTTTATATGCTGGTAGGTTGTTACCTTTGGACAGAGCCAGGCTAGCTGTTTCCCCCTGTTTCCAGTCTTTATGCTAAGCTAAGCTAACTGGCTGCTGGCTACATATTTACTGTACAGATATGTGAGTGCCATCTTTGCTTTAAATGAATTCCATATATTGTCTCAATGCTGTTTCAGAGGGTTTCCCACCATCAGAAGAATACAATTATTGAGCAAACATTGTAAACTTAAATTTTATGTCATAAAAATGTTCAAATTGGAAGTAAATCAGCATCTAGTGACTGCAGCCTGAAATATCAATATTGGTCAATATCAGTCAAACCCTAGTTCTCATGGTCCTCTCATGTGTGATCCACCCTCCTCTCCCCTCACTGGCCGGGGCAAGCTGCCCTTTACCGCTACAGTATGAGCTTTTTGGGCACTGAGCCCAGTCTGTCACCACAATGTGGAAAACACCCATTTCCACAGCTGATAAGAGCGGCGGAGCTGCGGGTGTGAAGCCGGGACTCTGTGGACATTCCACGGTGCTTAATGGCTCCAAATGAGCTGAATAGTGTTTGTGTTACGTCAGGCCGACAGAGCGGCTGTTGGTATCAGATAGAGGTGGTCACATCTCACTTTCCCCCGCACATTTCCTCTCTTTCCTCTGGTTGTTTCATTTGAATTGGTGCCAATGCAGTGAACCGTTCTCTTGGAGTCTGTTTGATTGACCAGAGTGATTTCGAGGGGGGATTTCAGTCATTGTTAATTCTTTGTTTATGCTAAATAGGTTTCACTTTAAAACATCATTTTGTCCAATTGTTGTGCTTCTTCTGTTTACCTCCTTGTTAAAAAATCTGGGGAAATGACCTACCTGTACTGTAGGCATGGCTATGATAACGATACATAGCCCTCTAATTGCAACAGAATAATTTTTTTATTTACGAGCAGCAAAACCAAAGAGGCAAATGTTAAATGTATTTTTACATTTGATCTTACTCCAGTAAGGATTCATAAGATCTCGAAAGATAATTCTCCAAACTGTCCAAGATGCAAAAGCAAAGAAAGAATATTTCTGCATCTTTTGTGGCGATGTAAAAATTAAGTAGTTTTTGAAAAGCTATTCATGCTTTCACTGAATCAATGTTAAATATTGAGGTTAATATTAATCCTTGTCTGTATCTTCCAAATGCTCTTTCTCTTTCTAGATAATAGAAAATACAAGGTACTAATTATAATGAATTACTTTGCAAATAAATGTGTTGTGTTATCTTGGATCCTCCGACATTTAAGTTATTCCTCGATCGATTATCACAATTTTTACCATTAGAGAAATTCGCTCTAGAGGCAAAACTGTGGGTTAATTTTTTTAAAGGCTTTTAGGCTCCTTTTATTTCATATTTGGAAAATTTTAAGTTGTGAGGAGTTGTATTTTTATCTAAATGTGGAGGGTGATGCTGAATTGTTAGCTTCTGTTCAAGGGTACATTGGTTTATGTTTTTTCTTTGATTTTGTGTCTCTTGACATGTGAAGGATGAGGTGTGACTTATTGACAGTAAAGTCAAAATTAAGTAATTAAAGTGTGAATCCACAGAAATGTTTTTTATCGTATATTTTGTCTACATCTTTGACTATAAGTGGTCTTTCCTGTGTGTTTTTGACATCCAGACATCAGTTGTTTACTTTATTATCATGAACATGCAACAGTTAGTTTTTCATATTGTAAATAGTAACATGTTTATTAGGTTTGTTACGACACTACTCAGTTCATTTCCTTACCACGCTGTCTTCTTGTCAATCCAGGCATCAATGCTCAGGCTCGTAAGCTGCAGAAGAGCCGCTCCAGAGTGACCTCGCTGTTTGTGGACGGCAGCGGGGAGGACGTGGACGGACTCGGGATCTGGAGAAGTTTGAGTGAGATGGATCTGTCTGCGATGGGGAAGGAGGCCAGCCGGGTCCGGCAGAGCGCGCTCAGAGAGGATCCAGAGGCCGAGGCTGACAAGGAGGTCCTGCGGCTCGGCATGGAGAAGGAGGAGACAGAGAGCAGCGACGACAACACCACCCAGTACTCCATTCACCCGCCCTTTGAGTTCCCGTACTTCCTCCTGCTGCAGGGCTACAGCCACAGACAGGTGAGAGGGAGACGAAGGGAAGCGCTGCCTGATTATTAGTTAGCTTATGTGATAATGGGCTTAAAGTGGATAATGCAACATTTTAAACACTGATGTATAATTGTCAAATTAATTGGTAAACTGGTGTAATTAGTAAGTAAAGCTGCAACTAATGATTACATTCATTATCATTTCTTTTGATTATTATTTTCTTGATTAATTGATTAATCATTTGGTCAATAAAAATGTCAGAAAATAGTGAAAAATGTATGTCACAATTTTACCAAGGGACGTCTTCAGATGTCGTGTTTTGTCTGACCAACAGTCCAAAACTCCAAAATATTCAATTAACTATAATAGAAGATCAAGAACACCAACAAATATTCACATTTGAGAAGCTGGAACCATTAAGTTTTTGGCACATTTGCCAAAAAAATGACTTAAATGATTAATCAATGATCAGAATAGTTTCAGATTCGTATTCTGTCGATCGAGTTAATCGTTTCAGCTCCACAGATAAGACTTTGGTCATCATGACCAGCTGCATGTTTTTATACCAGCAATATTTCTCAGAATCAAGACTTATTTATCCCATAAACCCTGTTGCTTGCTAGCTAAAGATTCGTTGCTTCTTGTTTGTTTTCTCTTTTGCGTTTTACTAAATGTATCTTTGTTTTTTTTTCCTTTTCTTTTCAACGTAACAGCAGAAAACAGGAGCTGGATCGCTCTCTTTGTACTGTGAAGAAATGCAAAATTCAACCAGGTGGCACATATTGTCAAATGCAGTGTTTGGACCACGGGATGCTGCCCTTTTTTGCAAAACGGTCTCAGAGTGTGCAAAAAGCTGGTTTAGTCTCGTCAGAGGAAAACTGAGCTATTGGTGGGCTGTGTGGCAGTAATGTTAAGAAAGTAGCTTCTGTCGCTAACCTCTAATCTTTTCTGTGATCTCTCGTTTTAATAGTCAATATGGCCGATCACACAGCTGTTGTCATCCTGTAGTAATGCTGATTTGGTCAGATGACGTCCTGACCATAAAATAATGATTTTATCAGCACCGCAGCTTGAGAATGACTGCTGGTTGATGTGTAGTGTTTATGAGCCGAGATTAAATCACTGTTTCACACTCGTTGTCTAACAACAGAAGCAGAAAAATGTGTAAATGAGAACAACTAAAGACGGCTCAGTGTAGTTGTAGTCTTATTTCTTGAGTTGCGTAAGCGGATGTTTGAGTTTTGTTTGACTAAGACATTTTTAGTCAAATAGTCTTTTTTAGTCTAATGGAAAATAAGGTATGAGTAAATAGTTGTTACTGGAAAAGGATTGAGATATCACTTTCATTGCAATAATATTTACAAATATCCACCGGTCTCTAAACGGCACTAGATACAAGTATTTAATATATCCTTCTGCATTAATCTATTAGCAGAAGAGCAATTATACTGGAGAAATGTATTCACAGATTTTACAAGTAAGTCAACTAATGAATGAGTGACGATTAATAAGAAGACTGTCACGGTCTACTAAGAATTTCTTTAACAAAGGACAGTCCTGATGATTAATGTAATAATACATTTTGGTTGCATGATACACACAGCAGTTTAAATGAATAGTTTTTCTGATCTATCTATAGATTCAATTGTTGTCGTGTCGTGGAAAGTTTGTTCTTGAAGAAGGAAGGACTCCATTGTATATAATAGGCTCAGTGAAGACCTCACGAGGTCCTTGAAAGTGTGTTGGCAGTGTGAAGGCAGGCGGAGGCAAACACAAGCTAAACAAGTACATGAGAGTGTTGGATTGAACATCTTACGTTAAGAATAAAATCCCAGAGTCAGAGAGTAGGGCTTTGGTAACACAGGTGGTTATAACAGGCCAGAGAGGAAGGACACACTCAGAGCTTCACTGTGGATTTCTCAGAATGGACTACAGTGGTGCGAAGTGACTCTTCGCTTGAAGCTGACGTCCACGCAGGACGAGTCGTCTTTCATCATGTCTCAATGAAAGGACAAGGAACAGAGAGTGTTCACCACACAGTCAGAAGGAAACCTGCTCCCGTTTAAAACAAGAAGATAGCCCTGATTAAAGACACACTGTAGAGGAGGATAAACTACAGAGAAGCTATTCTTACAGTATATAAACAAACTCAGTGGGAGGCGGGCACTTCAACTGGTGTGCTGTAATCTACATACCAGTATACTTGATCAGGGTTTTAAACTGTGCCTCATTTGAAAACTGTTTCAAATATATCACCTCCAACACACATCTCAGTTTGAATTAGTTATTTACGCAGCTAATTTTTCACAGCAAACCAGAGTCAGGCTGTGGCTTTAGCGCGGCCCATTCCCAGAAACAGGAAGCTCTTTCTCGCAGTGTTGTTTAACCCCCAGCTGGTGGGGATTGCTGACTGTGCAGGATGCTGGTAGCACCACAGCAGGCTAAGAGCTGCAGCAGGCCTAATCTTACTCTGCAACAATAGGTCAACCCAAAGCCAAAGCAAAGGAACGAGGCATATCAGTGGTCATATAACAGGAACTGAAAGCCTTTATGTAAGACCATTAAAGTTTGTTATTGAAACTGTGTCTTCCCAGTTTGACTGGTGGAACGAAACTAATTAGGGCTGTAGCCGACGATTAATTTCATTATTTTCTTGATGAAAGAAAAGCACCAAATCCTCATATTTGAGAAGCTGGAACCAGGTCTGGCATTTTAGCTTAAAAAATTACAAAAAGAATCAATCGCTAGCAGCATGGCTCTAGAGATGGCAATGTCATGTCGTTCGGTCAGTCCACCACTTTGGTCCAGACTGAAATATCTCCAGTTATTGGATGGGTTGAGGACTTTGGTTGTCCTCTGACTTTTCATCTAGCGCCATCATCAGGTCAAAATCTGAATTTCTCCAATACTTTGGTTTATGAGCAAATACCTGCCTTTTAATAGTCTTAATAGTCATTTAAATAACTACTAGATAAAATATGATAAATGTCTTGGAGTGTAACAGTAATAGCAGTAACGAGCATTAGACACACTGACAGAATGGTCACTCAGTGTCCACTTTATCAGGTACACCTGTACAATCTATTACAATTCAATACAACAGCTCAGCCATAAATTATACCTTTACAAAGTTTATGTGTTCAGTTTTTTGGTGACATTGTTGGAAATGTGTAAATTATATGTTTTTTTACTGAGGTCGTAGTTAAAGGTGGTGTTGTACTGGACTACATTATACTGAGAGGTGTTTGTAATTTTTTGTCCTCCCCTATCTACATACATGAGAGGGGCAGACTATTAGAAACACCTCTGAATATAATGCGGTCCAGTACAACAAAACCACTAACTGGGACCTCAGTTCTAAAACACATGATTTAATTAACACCTCTGTGACAGTGTCAACAAAAACTGAACATTATAGGCATCAAGTAGTAGACTTTATGGCAGAACAGTTGTATGTTGTATAAGTAGCAATTAATATCTGTTTGGAAAGTATGAAACTTCTCTAACCCCCTTTTGTATGTAGGAGATAACTACTACTATGTAGTAGCACTACGTACACATTAAGGCTCCCAGCTCTTACCAGCACAGATGATGCTGTATCATCGCCTGACTTATGGTCTTAACGTGGTGACCCTGAGGTCACGGACATCACCGACGTCTCGCTCATAAGCCCTTCCTTTCCTGTCTCGCCTCACGCTGCCAGTGCAGGTTGTTCGTACACCAGCTGACCCTGCTGCTGTTCACACGCACACTGCTGGTTCGTTTCCAAAATGTTACACAAGAAAATCAATCCCATCCTACACGTTGACTCTCAATTGGAAACAGGGTTTGCATCAAGAATATGTGTTTAAACTTGCGCTGAAGCGATTAGTCGATCGACAGAAAATGTATCCGCAACTGTTTTGATCGATTAATTGTTTAAAGGTTCTGTATATGAGATTCTTAATGTTAATATAGCAGCAAACAACTATGTGCTATGTAAAGATATAGTGGAGTAATGGCGTCCTGAATGACATCACAACTCCTCTGCCTGTGTTGTCATCGCAGCCTCTCATGCGTGTGCATGTTAGTGCCTGTGAGTCTCTCCGTGTGAAACTGAGGATTGAGGAGAGCGCTATATATCTGTAACTCGGTGAATTAAGGATTTATTTCGACCAAACCAGAGTTGGTGATTGTTGGAACAGTGGAAAGACTAACAAAGATGGCTATGATGAGTTTTATTTTGTTTCTGTAGAGTTTGAATAAAGTGTGTATACCGATGATAATAACGATGATCAGCGAGTGGCAGTGAGTGTCGCATACAGCTCCTGTAAGTCATTTTTCAAGCAGCTCCAGTGTGAGAATTGGTTGCTATTTGGTTGCTTATAGTAAAATAAATATCTCTGATTTTTGGACCGTTGGGTTGATAAAACAAGACATTTGAAGACGTCCCTTGGGTACTTTTTAGTATTTTATAACAATTTATAGACCAAATGATTAATTCTTTAAGTCATTTTTCAAGCACAAGTGCCAAAAATGACCTAGAGTAGCTTCTCAGTTGTGTGTTTCTTCCTATTATGTGATAGTAAACTGAATATCTGGGTTTTGGACTAGTTGATCAGACAAAACAAGACATTTAAAGTCGGAAAATAGGAAATTGTGACTTCTTTTACCAATTTCTGACATTTTAGAGACCAGTAGGTTAATGGATTAATGGAGAAAATAACTGGCAGATTAACGGATACCAAAAATCATTGTTATCTGCAGCCCTAAATTAAACAAAACACTTTTTTATTGCAGGATTTTGTCATCTACCTGATGAGTGGGACCACCACCATCTTTGGCCGTTGCAGGGAGCACTGCAACGGAGAAGATGAGGAGAGATTAAAGATCGACATCCTTCTCTTTGCACCTGACGTGTTGCCCCAACACTGCTGTGTCAGACGCCTGGACTCTAACATCCCAACATCCACAGGGGAGCACAAAAAGTCATTGACACTGCTGAAGCCCCTCCACGGTGCTCCTGTGACCAGAAATGGTTTCCTCCTTAAAGAGGAGGTGGAACTGAACCCAGGGGATTTGGTGGGCTTGGGCAAACACTACCTGTTCTTGTTTAAGGATCCTACCAGCACATCAGGATCCCTCCAGACTCCTCCTTGGATGACCAGACTCTGCCCGAACTCTGACACAAAGACGTCATCCTCTTGTTTATCATGTGGCTCCTCTATCGCCATCAAAAGGTTTCAGAGGAAGCCTTTACCGCCTCGTTGGAGGGACCTGGAAGGCACAGAGGCCTTGGTAAAGTATGAGCTGGAGCAGGAGGACAGGGTCCTGCAGGAGATTTTGGATATGTTGGACCCCAGTGGAAATGAACCAAAGCTGACGCCTGCTTTCCTGCTGAGCCTGTGCATCCAGCACTCAGCCTCCACGTTCCAGCTGACACACTTCAGACAACTGCTGCTCCGGATAGCCAGCCAGATCCAGCTCATTATGTGGGTAAGGTAAACTCTGCTTTGTTTAATAAGTGTGTATTCAGCACTATATTCCCGAGTGTGACGAAGAATGTAAAGTAATCAAATGTGGCATCAGGGTTGTGTGTAATGTACATAAGATGGTTGTTGTTTGCTGGTAACGCGTGCGTGAACTGGATATTTTCTTTATGTGTTCTCCCTCTTAGGAGAAGACAAAGGAACTTGCAGCAATCCAGCCAGAAACGTGAGTAGACAAACCACCAGAAGTGCCCCAGAAATACATGACAATGACCTGCCACAGAGAGAAGAGCAGCAGCTGCTGCCTGCGATGATATATGACACCTGACACCTCGTGTTTTACTGTCTGAAGAAAAGAGGAGTTAAAGTCAGATTTTACAACTATGTGCTCGTACAAGGTTGTGCAAAGAGAGAATTTCCCACAGTCGCTTCTCTACAAAAGTAGAAGCAGAAGTAGAAGAGAGTTTTCTCATGAGCACAGTGTCGACTTGCTTTATCATCAAGTGTCTGACTCAGGAGTTGCGCAAAGTTATCGAAGTTTAATAAACTCTGAATCAAAGTTCGTTGTGCGGGTGTCAATGGAAGTGAATGGGAGACCTTTAGAAGGATACAAGTGTAAGATGTCTAACAGTTGCAACTGTTGAAATGATCATTACGATTATGCAAAATGATTATTTTAACTATCAAATAACCTATCAATTATTATTTGATTAATTATTTTGTCATGAAATGTAAAACAAATATTGAAAAAATGCACATCAAAACTTAGTTTAGTCCAAGAAACAGTACACACACTAAAGGTATTAAGTTTATAATCATGTAGAACAGAGAAAAGCAGCAAATCCTCACATTTAGATGCTGGAAACAGAGAATGGTTGACATTTTTGCTTGATGCTTAAACAATTAATCGTTCAATCAAAATTGTTGATTAACTTTCATTCGATTAACTAATGGATTCATCAACTAATCATTTCAGCACTTGTTGCAAACAAGCTAAGAGGAAAGTCGTCCTTTTTCACAGCAGACATTTTGGCTGTTATAGTAGGAAAAGCCATAACATTGACAATTGCTTCATAAGGAGGAGTGGAAAGTTGCTGTAACTCTATTTAAATGCACATAAAATGTTGCTGATTTGCAGAAATATTAGAGGAATCAAAATAGGTCCACTTTTGTGAGTGTTCATCTTACTGTCTTACTGTCTTACTCATAAAACCGCAGGTTTATGTCACTTATAACAACAAATTGCACAAATATTACCGACTAATTCTGAAGTCAGATTTGCTGAATTCTGTTGTCACAACAAACAACATGTTGGAAGTGAAACGTAGGGATGGTTATACTGTGTTTAAACAGTATGCACAAAAGCTATTTTCATTTTTTTTTTTTTTGATGTGTTGACACCTAAGCAACTAACTGTGATGCCAGGACATTTCATTAATGAATATTATCGTAGAAAAGGTTTCAGTCGTAGTCACCTGGACACTGTTTTCAGAATCAAGACGTTTCGGCTCCCATCCGGAAGTCATTCTCAATTATGAAAAAATGGACCGGGAACTCAGAAATTTAAGCTACTCTGTGTTACATAAGCCCTGCCATCAGGAAGGAGTCTACCTGAGTATCTGTTGATTACTCTAGCTAGTTTCACCTGAAACTGACCTAATTGTTTCCTGCGTTTTCAACCAAACAAAGGCCTCTTGAAAAGTCCATTCCAGTAGTTGATTCTGGATGCTATAAAAGCCTGTACAAGGATTTCAGCCTCTGAGTTGCATAAAATGGTCATGTCTTTGAAGAGTATCAAGAAGATTTTTCTGTATAAAGCCAAACTGAGAGCTGGTTCAGCACTAATCTCTGTGTTTTTTACATCAGGAGCTCCGGTGACGGGCATCCCGAGCATCTTCAGCTGCTCAGCATGGAGGAGCTGATCCCAGGTCTGCAGCCTCTGGTGCTGTGGATGGCCAACTCCATCGAACTGCTGCACTTCATCCAGCATGAAGTCCCTCAGCTGCTGCCCTGGAGGCAGGACCAGGAGGACGAAGGTGGACAAAAACACACCTTTAACTTTATTACATCTGTCGTGCTCACAGCTGTTACAGCTGCAGTGTGTTGTATGTGTTTTTAAAATTAGTTTGCATGTGTCGTCAGGTCTGTTGGACTCTGAGATGTCCTCCACTCGAACAGCCTGTGAGGAAGCCATGACAGTCCTGGAGGAAGTCATCATGTTCACCTTCCAGCAGTCTGTCTACTATCTAACAAAGGTTGGCTGCCACACATGAATATACTATGTTCTTTAACACACAGCATAAAGTACAGCATACACACACACACTCATAAAGTGACATCAACATGTTTCACATCCTTTTGACCTGTAAAATCTGAGTGTCGGTCACATGTGAAGCAGGAAATTGGACTGTGTAAACACTGTTTTCATTGAGCATATTCCAGAGCAAAAACACAATAACAGAATGAAAACACCAACTTCGTCTGGCACTCTCAGTCAGGAAAGGCCTGTGAGATAGTGAGCAGGGTGTCTTTTCCACTGTCTCAAATATAAACAAAAAGACAATCTTGTCTCCCAAGGTTTCACCGGTTTGTTGAATAACAAAACCAGAATGCCTGATTTGGTGAGAACCACTTTATGAAGGCCTTTTTTAGCCTTGCAGTTGCATTAATGAATTGTTTAATGTTAAGTCAAGTTAAATTTATTCATAGAGCACATTTAAAAACAACAGGCGATGACCAAAGTGCTTTACAGAGAAATGTAAAGTACAATTAAATGATTAAAGCAAAAATAAAATGGTAAATAATTGTAACAGATAAAATTAAAACTTTTTTATTGTTATATTAATACTTAACGGGACTCAAACACAGTTGTATAAAGGTGGGTCTTTAAAGGTAGCGATAGATGGGGACGATCTGACAGTGAAGATAAACTGTTCCACTATCGTGGAATAGTGAGGAGTAACTGATCAGAGGATCTGGTCTGGATGTAGAATATGGGCCGAAGAGATCAGAGATGTAGGCTGGTGCAAAACCATCCAGTTCAGTATTTCACTGGTAACCAGTGAAGGGAGGCCTGTACAGGGGAGATGCGGGGTCTCTTCTTAGGACCAGTGAGGAGACTCACTGCTGGAAAGGTTTTATTTTCACTATTGACCTAATGTGGAAAAAGCTACTGCTAAAGACAGAAATTATTTTTGGGGCCGAGAATAAGGACCTCTGTCTTACTCTCATATAGCTGGAGAAAACTGTTGGCCATCCAGCGTTTGACATCTTAAGACTACTAAAAGAGACTGAAGGTGAATTTTCTAAAAAACCCCAGTCGACATTAAAATAAGGCCTAAGATGGAGCCTTGGAGTACACCACAGGAGACAGAAGCAGAAGAGGAATAAAAGAAATATTATCAATTGTAAGTGAGACTGATCTATGTTGCAGAAACAGTTTTTACCACTTCATGGCCTTAAAAACTCTGACCACTCTGGACACAAAATGCATCTGGATTTGTTTTGTGAACAACAGTCAACCCTCCGGTTTTACAGCCCGACAGGACACTCCCAGGCTAGATTTATATGACTTTCCCATGTTAAAGTTGCTTATTAAAGGCCGTCTGGTTTATGCAGAATCCAGTCGACATCACAGCACAGACACTTCACAGCAGCGGCTGTAGAAACACCACCACCCTGCACAGTGTTTGAGGAAGGGAGGGAAGGAAGCAGGAGCAGAATGTGCTGTTGTTTTGAATACTCAGACATATTTCTATTGCTTGTGCTGCACAACAACCTATACTGAAAAAAAGAGACCTTTTACTGTACAGTATATGCTCTTCAGTCTAAAAAAACACGTACCCAAGTTTATTTATGTGATTTTGTCAGACGCTGTTTTTCAGTTTGCCATCACGTTTATTTGTCACCTTTGAGGCTTGTTAATTGTGCAGTTCCAGCTCTGTTTACAGCAGTAACATGCATTGCAGTATCTCTCATAATTAGACATGTATTATGTACATGTATTATTTATGTATGTGTTTGCTGGTAGCTGTGTTTCTGGTGCAGAGAAAGGGAGGATTAGCTATGAGCTATAGTCTGTTTCCTGCAGAGGCCCACAGACTGTCATCAGAGAAACACCCAAGAGGGGAAAGGAAGCGAGGAGGGGGAAAAGGTTTTCCTGTTAATTTCCTGTGAACTATGACTGAATGTTCATAACATACAGACGTCATTATTTCACTTCTTCTTTTTCTTCTGGCTAAAAAAAAAAAACAAGAGTATGAATAAAACTGCAAAATGTCATTAATGCCGCTGTTAATTACCACACAAGAGTGCTGAGTAGAGCAAAAAGAAGGGAAAAATGTGGTAAAAATCTGTATTTATGTGCTATGTTTTCACAAAATGCTACACAGATGTCCAGAAAATGTGTAAGCATGCAGATGTGTTTTTAAAAACTATTTACAGTCTTTCTGTCTGTAAAAATCCTCAACTGTCTCCTTGGGTTCTGTCTCCATGATAACTGATCACCACCTGCAGATTTGCTGAGCCTGTCGTTTTTTGTCGCCTTTATGGCCTCTTTCAGTTTGTCTGAGGTCATTATCTTAGTTAAGGTGTGTGAGTGAGAGTGTGTTTGTGCACTTATCAGGTGATGTCATGAGAAACAATGGCAGAACTGTGTCAGAAGAAGGAGTAGTGATAAGAGCCGGATCTGTGTGATGACTGACAATGAGGTGGTGGTTCAATAAAACAGCTTGCAAGGTGATTCTGCAGCATTTGCAGAACTCTCTTGTTCCTCTTTTATTTATATATATGTTTGAGTTAACTTTGAGTCAACTTCTTATGTTCTCTAAATTATTGCCTATACATTAAGCAGAAACAGAGCAACACAGGAAACGTCTTTGTAGCATCCTGGCAAATGTAATGCTGCATTCATGTCATATAGAATAGATGGCTTCGAAAGCTTCGCATGCTTACAGCCTGTGAGCATTCACATCACTGGTCAACACAAGATGGACGTATGATTGCAGAGTTGGCCATTTGAGAGTTAACAAGACTTAAGAAGCTACAGCCATGCTAGCAGCTCTGTGAGGCTGTACGTAGCAGTAGTGCTTTGAGCTAAATGCTAACGTCGGCTGCTGATGTAAAGCAGATATAATGCTTACCATGTTCATCATCTTAGTTTGGCGTGTTAGCATGCTAACACATCCTAATTAGCACTAAACCCAAAGTACAGCTGAGGCTGATGGGAATGTCATTAGTTTTGCAGGTAAACTAAGAGGCCAAACTTCTTTAATTTTATTTGTTTGTTCTTAAATATACATATGTCTTAAAATTGACATGGTAATGATTTATTAATGTTAAAGAATACATTTTAAATTAGTTTGAATCGCTGTTTTAATCCTTGTTTTGATATTTCTAAGCAGAGTACAATGACTCAAATTCCAGTGTAACTGAAGGATAGTGTTTTTCGTTTCCCTACAGCTGCCCTTTGTGTTGCGAAACACAAGCTTTCCTGCAAAGTTTCCTGTACGCTCTGTGAATGCCTTCCTTTCTTTGAGTCATTCTGTCATTATATTCTGTACACAGCAGCACTAAACAAGAGACAAGACAAGAAAAGTACGTTATTTTCCTACAAACTTCATCACGTGTGTCTACGTATAACATGTAGTTTATGTGCTTCTGCGAGCAATGATACTCAGTATCAGCCTTATCACTGCTTTATTCCCATGGTGCATTAGCAGTGGTAATGGTGGAAGAGCGTATCTTCCTGTCCAGATGTTGATATTATCCAGTACTTTGTACAGCATGCAGTCCAACATCCAGTTGGTCTTTACAGCTGAGATGTAAAATGTCAGCACTTCTCTCCACAGAGTATGTATTCAGCCTTGCCCGGTCTGCTGGATGGGAACCCGTTCTCAGAGAACGGTCAGCTGCGAGTGCCTGACGGGCTCAGCGGCATCCTGGAGGTGCTGAAGGAGGCACTGAAGCTTCTCACAGCCTTCCAGGTCCATCCAGACATCTCATTACAACTCTGTGCCTACCTGTTCTTCTTCATCAACGCATCGCTGTTCAACACCCTCATGGAGAGAGGTAAGACTTCAGCCCACTTATTAAGGAACCTGTTTTAGCTTGCTATAGGGATGGCGACGTCAGTCGGTCCGCCACTTGGAAATATCTCAACAACACGACATTCATGGTCCCAAGAGGATGAATCCAAATAACTTTGGTGATCCCCTGACTTTTCCTGTAGCACCACCATGTGGTTAACATTTGTGGTTTTAAGTGAATTGTTTTGACAAATATTGGATGGATTGCCATGAAATTTGGTACACACATTTTGTTCCCCTCAGGATGAATTCTAATAACTTTGGTCGTCTTTTAACTTTTCATCTAGCGCCACCATCAGATCGAAATTTTAATTTGTCCAAACTTTGGTTTATGACCAAATACCTGCAAAACTAATGACATTCCCATCAGCCTCAGCTGTGCTTTCTGCTTAGTGCTAATTAGCAAATGTTAGCATGCTAACACGCTAAACTAAAATAGCGAACATGGTTTAGCATTGTCATTGTGAGCATGTTAGCATGCTGATGTTAGCATTTAGCTCAAAGCACTGCTACGTACAACCTCTCACAGCTGCTAGCATGTCTGCTAGCAGCTCTTAGTCTTGCTAGCATCATATCTCTAAATTGGTTTCGTGAGAACTTTATGTTGCACTATATTAATAATTAACATGTAGTATATTATTTTCAAACTGGTATTTGCTAATATACTTTATTTTTTGCCTATATTCTTAAACATTTTCATTAGATAACATTTTCATTACATTTTCAACTCCCTCTGAGGATTTCAATGTAACCAGGCTAGTAGCATTAATGCTACTACTATGACTGCTACTATAACTTCTTTTATTAAATGAGCATTAAGTACAGTAGGTTGCACATCAATATGTAATACAATTCTCTAATTTAAGACTTATTTGTTTTTCAGGATCTGTAGCTGGGTTCTACCAGTGGTCCCGAGGTGTTCAGATCCGGGCCAACTTGGACCTGCTGATGGACTGGATCCAGAGCATCGGCCTGGGGGATCTGGCCACAGAGTTCTTCCAGAAGCTTTCTGCTGCTGTGAATCTGCTGGCCACACCCAAAGAAACCCTCCTGCAGGTCAGAGGACATCCGCTTCTCCTTTCCTGTTTGTCTGTCCGTGGGCGAGTGTAGCCTCGAGAGTCGAGCCGTGTCTGCGTCAGCCTGAATGTTTTCATTGTCTTAAAGGTGTCAGTACAACATCAGTTATGTATGTTTATGTATTAGGTGCAAAACTTTCCATCTTTGGGATATCTGAACCTCACTTAACCCTTCCCACTGCAACACTGTAACTCCCACTCTTTTCTACAGTTTGTTATTGTTAAACATTGTGATAACCATGACTAATAATGCCATAAAAGCTTACAAGTCTGTGGAAGCATGTTACTGGTTTGTGGTTATAGTAGCTTTGAGAACAGATGTACTTAAACTCCCATGGTGCCACTCTCATTGATTATATATGAGGAAATGGCCTGCAGGAACAGAGTAAGTGTAAATACACTAAAATGATCAACTCATGACTTCATGGTGCCAATGAGGGTTTGGCCATCACTTATCTAACTTAAAATCACACTCGTATATCCTGTTAGCCAGAGTATGTGTTAAGCCAAGTGGAAACATGTGGCTAAGAGCTTCAAAATGCATTTTAATGTTCAAAGACACAGAAATACATAGAGGACAGTCATTTTAAAGCCTTTTAAACCCTCCGTGTCAGTGTATGCTCAGGAATAACACGCTGTATCACTTAAAAAAATACTGTACATCACTACAACAACAACTTTATATTTGCTTTTACCTGTGTTTAGTCTTTGCTGCGCAGTGGTGGCTTGCCAACTTAACATTTAATCCCTCCTTAAGCACACCGCTCTCTCAGTTACCCATTCAAATCTTGTTTACACTTCGTACCACTGAAGGAAGCTGAGCTCTCACTTGGCTGGTTATTAAACACTGAGGTAATTCAGAGTCATTAAGAGAAACCAACATTACCCAGGTGTGACACATGAGGAACAAAGCTTATACAAAAGGTCAAACCTACAAACCTTTTCCTGATTCACGCGTTTATTGCACTTGGAAAGATGATGGATCTGCTTAATGTTTTGTGACGAAATGTGCTACTGTTGCTTTAAATAGAAAGGCTATAAATAGAAATGGTCGCCTGTAATTCTTTGTCCACTTTACGAGACAAATGCTTTACTTCTTGGGTTTCACTAATGTGGGACATAACTTGTGAGTGAGTGATCATCGTAAACTGTAAACCAAGGGGACATTAGTTAAGGACAGAAAGACAGTTTAATGTGATATGGATGGAGGGGTGGGTTGGTTAGGAGTTTATATTTATGCCTTGTTGTGCAGTTGGAGGTCACAACATCTTTAAACATCTTCATATTGAACGTAAGTTCCCAACCTTTTCTGTCTGATGGTCCTTCACAGCCCTGTCACATCAGGTACCCCTTTATCTGCGCTACTCAAAGGTTATGTCCTTATGAATGGATTATAAACCGGATGTTATTCACACACTATGTTTCATATAACCAACATGTAACCATTTATCCATGACTTTTAACTATTTAAACTGTTTATCCATTACTGTTAACAAGTCAACTGTTTAATGTTATTCATTACTTTTAGCTAACAATTTAAACTCTTTAAATCCATTAGTTTTAGCTAACAGTTTAAGATGTTTATCATTTGCTTTAAGCTAACTATTTCAACTATGTACCTATTACTTTAAGCTAACAATTTAAACTTTTTATTCATAACTGTTAGCTAACTATTGTACGTCAAAACTGTTATCCATTAGTTTTAGATAACTATTTCAACTATTTATCTATTACTTTACCATTTCAACCATCTATTCTTTACTTTTATCAGTTTCCAACCATCTGTCCTATACTTTTAGTTAACTATTTAAACTACTCTGTTTTCACACATTGTCAATTGTGATTGTTAATGTGTAACAACAGACTCAGATTGATGGGCAGCTTACTTTTTATTGTAAATTTACTTAAGATTACTCTGATTTGTAATCCCATTTGGCTGTTTATTTTCCTCCTTAACACAAATATGAGGATGTATTTTTTTTTTTTTTATCAAACACACTTTCTATTTTTTTGTTGCGTTCGGTTGAGTTAATTGGTTGAGCTTTCCACGTACCCTCTGACAGCTGCTGGGTACACCCTGAGGTACAAATACCCCTGATTGGTAATCAGTGATATAGAAGAAAGCTAGAGTTTCTGTTATTTATAATATAATCTAATTTAAGATATTTGAGCTGACCACAGAACTAATTTAAAGTTGATCGTGCTCCGTGACAGCGGGAGTTTCCTACTGTATTTGGAGGAACTAGGTTAAGTATGAGGTATTTTTACACTCTGAGGTTGACACCTGTTTTCACTGTATGACTCGCAGTCGTGGTACCAGCCTGAAACATCTCCAGGGCACGAGACAGCACCAGCCCACCCGCGACCCAGCTGTCGAAGGCTGTGTCTTGTCTGTTCGTGGGACTGGATGGTTGCTAGGAAGCTGGTGGTTTTATGTATCCCTGCCCTTGCATGAGGTCACGCTGTGGTTGCCGCAACAGAGCACACACCCTCGACAGATTTCTAGTTTTCCAGCTCGAGTTCTGCGCTTTTAAGAACTGAAGTGGCTCGCTGGCGCAGTTGTAAATAACACTGGAGGGATGTGGCGTTGTTTGTTATGCCAGCAGTCATGGAGAACACACAACATCTGAGGAGTTATTTTAGGAGAATATGTCTGCCAAACATTAAATCTCAGACATAACAAACAGAGACGTTTTAAAATTTCTGCTGTTTATAAGCAGCATTTAAACTTCACCTTTGGTTGAGCTCAGTGTGGCGTCTGTGTTATAAGAGAAGGGCAGGGACACAACAACATTTAACTTATGGTTTCTATTGTGGCCCCGGCATGTCTCGGCAAAGTCTTACTTCCGCCAATTCAACTGCAAACAGAGAGAATGAACTATGTCATGTTTCTAATGTTTGTCTTGTAATAATCACATGAATGTCGCTGGCAAATGACTCACCTGCTTCCTAATCCTTGAGCTACTTGCTGCAGTCATCAAAATATCAAATATCATATTGAAAGAGTTTCCCCCCGATCAATAAAGTATTTCTGATATTTCATGATAAGAACTTTCACAGCAACCTGAGAGGCGAAGCAGCGATAATGAAAAGTTTACACTTCTCTCGCTGCACAGAACAAGAGTGACGCGTTAATTATAATACACTCACCTTTTATTGCAGTGCAGAATAAACACAGGAATGGTGCTTTGAAGAAAAGCTGCATTGACTTAAGACAACTTGAAGTGCTATTGTGTTACATTTAGACTGAGAAATATTTTCCCAAGAGGACTTGTTACCGCAACAAAAACTATTTACTAGATCATATAATTGGTTTAAAATACTCTGCATGCAAATGAGAGAGTAGCAATGGCTTTTTTTCCTTATATGGAAACAAGCGTGATGGGAAAATACTTGTTTCTCCCACTCTGTCATTCTCACGACGACTACAAAGAGCCTTTGTGGCTCGTTCTTAAGTTTAAACCGTCAATGGATCGCTTTTACAATCCTGCATTTTAAGTTATTGAAGGGTTTTAGAATAAGTTCCTTCATGTCTCTAAATGTTCTGTGTTTTCTTTGTTGTTTTATGTCCGTCCAGGCGTCCTGGGCTTCTCTCAGGACTGAGTTTGCGGCCCTGAACCCAGCTCAGCTTCACCACATGCTGAGGGAGTACAGCTCTGGTAAAGCCTGTCCCACCGGATGGACCCCATCAGCAGATGATGCAGAGGACACTGTCAGGACGGGTGAGTGACATTAGACATTAGACCATCCTAGAGATGAAAAGTTGAATCGATTAGTTTGTCGACAGAAACGTAATAAACACAAAATAGACAGTTAAATGTATTAGTCATTTTTCAGCCAAAGATTTGTTTCTCAAAGGATTTGCAACTTTTCTTTGTCATGCATCGTTTTATATTTAATATCTTTAGGTTTTGGACTTTTGGTTGAACAAAACAAGCAATTTAAAGATGTCACTTTGGGCTCTGGTAAATTGGGATTGTGATTTCTTCCCCTTTTTTTTTTTTTTTTTTTTTTACATTTCATAGAGTAAACGATTAATTAATTAATTGAAAATGTAATCAGCAGATGAATCAGTAATGAAAATAATTGTTAGTTGGAGCTCGAGATAAGCTTCTGTGTCTGTTTCTGGATATAATCTGGACAGCATCTGCACTGATTTGAAAAATATAGAAAATAAATGATTAGTCATCATCAGTTCAGTTTGTATAACTCGTAGTGCATGTGCAGGGCTTTTTATTTTTATTTTTCATAAAGAAATTTGTGGATTTATTAGTATTTATTTTGAATATTAAAAAGAGATGAAAATCAGATTTAAATTGCATTATGAAACTACCTTCTACACAGTTTTCTGTTTTCTGTTAGCAAAAGCATTTTCTGAGCTGTCCTTTCTGCAAGACAACCCTGTTTACTGTAAACAGCAGTAACCGGACTCCTCTTTCTGCACGAATCAGAACAATCTATTGTGTAGCTTGCATGTTCAAACTTGACAGTAGACATGCTTGACTGCACAAGACGTCATGATAAATAACAGAGTACTTAACAAGTTTAACAACCTGATACAGAAGGAGAGCTGAACTCTGCTCAGACGCTCTGAAGAAAGCACACTGTTGTTGAAACATCCGCCCATGATGCATAATCGCATGTGCTCCTACTTTCTATCGACTTATTATACTTCGTGTCTTTACGTCTTGTGCAGTTGAATGAACATGCCTTCTTTTACGTTTGTTACATTCTCTGTTAGAAATTATTACAACTTTATGATGACTGGGATCATAAGAAGTATGGAGCCCCAAAGAGTTTAAAAAACAAAAAGATTATAAAATAAATACTCACATGAATAAATTGTTTCAAATATATAAATGAACCAGTAAATAGTGAAATAAATGAGGAAATTATTAAAACTCAACTCATTATTATCGAATGTTGCTTTCATATAGTTTGTTTGTTTTGACATCTTTCCCAATGGACGCTTTTATTTCACGTCACTTTTCCCAATGTCACTTTTTATTTCATGACACGACATTGTGAAATAAAACGTGACGTAAAATAAAAGTATCATTGGGAAAAATTACATGAAATAAAAGCAGACTTTTGAAAAGGGGCGTTTTTAAATAAAGATTTCTATAATGAAATAAAAAGAACAATGTAAAACGCTTGTTATTGGAAGAATTACAATGATGGAATAGCATTTTAATAATTTCTTAAATTATTTCACAATTTATTGGTTCATTTTTATATTTAAGACATTTCATAATGTCTCATTAATTTATCTAATATTGACCATTTTGGGACTCCAAAGAGATGAGGATGAAAATCACTTTTTACTTTACTTCACAATTTAGTCCTTTTAACCTCGTGTTGTAATTATAATTGGAAGCACACCGTCACACTAACATTCACATGCATTTAGAAGTGGAAGCCTTCGTCTCAGTCTGTGTTTTCCTCCAGAGTAATCCAGCCCTGTCAGTCTGTCTCCACCAATCAGCTTCAGTCCACAGTTACCTCTCAAATCCACCTCTCCCAGCGGGACAGCCGCCACCTCGCTCTCACCTATCTTCACCTGTCACATTGAATGCACCCTGCTGCGTAAAACACCATCGACTGATCCAGCAACAGTTGCATCAGTCCTGTTCTTTATTAACGGCTTTTAATTGGGTTTTAACCCAAATACAGCAGCTTTACTTAAAGTTACAGGATTGAATTTCACTAGAAAGCTGTAATGACGATCGGGTCATTTGTGATGGATGATGGCGGGCCTTTCTGTCTTCCTGCAGCCAACATCCTGGAGAGCTTTGACAACCACCCGCCGCTCATCCTGCCCAGCAGCACGTTTCACCTGGAGCTGGGTAAACCCATCGTGGAGCCTGCTCTGTTTGAACAGCTCAGTCATCTGCAGGAGTTCATACGCCGGTGCCCCCGCAGTGAAACCCAAGCCGAACCCGATGTGGAGGAACAGGTAACAAGCTCTCTGACCCCAGAGCAGGAAACGAGACTCCTTGATGTTTCTACATCTGTTATTGATTGACTTTATATTCCTCAGACGACCACAGACATCCGGTCTACAACCTCACCCTCCGTCAGAGTCTTCCAGGATCCTGTCCATCAGGTGGTCTCCGACCCGGTGACCTGCACCTCCCCTGAGGCAGACCTGGACTGTACCTCCCCTGCGGAGCCGGCTCATGCCCGAGAATCTCATGGTGACCTGAGCGGCTGTGAGGCGGTTCTGACCCAGAAGCTTAAGAGCCTGGAGCTGCAGAACACCCTCCCAGGACAGGCCGACCTGGGCTACCACAAAAGCCTGGCACTGGACCCGTCCTGCCTGCTGACGCCACCCAACACCCCGCAGGGTATGGAGCTGGCTGAGCTGGAGGCAGATCTGCAGGAGGGCGCCCGCCAACAAAAGAAAGGTAACCGAACAGGCAGAAGACAAAAGGTCTGCACACTTTACTGAAAGCGCCCAGTAAATTTGATTTACCAAGCAATGATCTTCTGTCACTGTCACGTAAACACCACAGAACAGAATATATATATATATGTATATATATATGGATGCAAACACATTCATCACTAAGGTGGTTGTGATCTGCATGATTAAGACTGGACCAATCAGAGCAGAGCTGGATAACAATGCTCCCATGTAGGGGACAAAACATGCCTCTATGGAAAGGGCCAAAATAAAAACGGTGAATATATATATATATATATATATATTATACAAGAACGTATTAAATCTAATATATCACAAAGATTCAGTAAAAAAAGCAAACTAGCAATGGGCCAACATTTGTGTTAATACCTACAACAGTGAAACAAACAAAAGAAAGAGGAAAAAAAGGGATCTATCAACATATATTAACTCCTGGGAGAGACGATCAAAATATATTCATATTAAAATCTGTAAAAGTAAAATGTTCAAAAATCATGCTCATCATACAAAATAGTTTGTTCCAACTATAAACAATCCAAACTGAATCCCTTGGGTGTTCAGGGTAAAGTGGAAAAATGTCTCTTTCCTCAGAAGGATGTTGTTGATGTCTTCTCCTGAACAGGCAGCAACATGCTGCTCACAGACGGCTCTCAGGTGAGACAACACTCCCTCGGGCAGCCATAGTGGAAGTCTAAGGGACGGATCACATCCTCTTTGTAGTGAATATGAGCTGTTGACGTCAGGCCAAAGGCATTACACTGTATTTCTGTGGTGTGAAAGGGGCATGAATGAAATAGAATGGTGAATCGTTCAAGACCAACTCATTTGAGAAATGTGTTGATCACAGCTTCTCAAATGTGGGGATTTGCTGCTTTTCTCTGTTTTATACCGCGGCCCACTTAAGAAAACACATGCAAATGAAGACAACATCTTCACCCATTCTACAACTCATGTGCAGCTTCTTGAAAAGAAATGCTAGAAAGAACTAAACACAAAATACAACTGAGGCTGATGGGAATGTTGTTAGTTTTGCAGGTGTTTGGTCGTAAAGTATTGGACAAATAAACATTTTGACCTGACGATGAAAAGTCAAGGCATCACCAAAATGAATCGAATTTATCCTCAAGCGACCACGAATATCTGTAGCAAATTTAATGTCAATCCATCCAATAGAGACATTTCACTTAAAACCACAAATGTGAACTTGCTGGTGGCGCAACAGGAAAAGTCAGGGGATCACCAGAGTAGGAGATTCATCATCTGGGGACCATGAATGTCTCATGGCAATCCATCCAATAGTTGTTGAGATATTTCAGTCTGGATTAAAGTGGTGGACCGACAGAGAGACAAACATTGCCATGCATAGAGCCGTACAGCTAGCATGGCTAACAATCATCAGATATATCAATAATTTAAATAGTTGCAGGTCTATACATACTTTTGAAAACATTTTAAATAAAATACTATTAAATAAACATGGCGTCACAGATCCTCTAAAGCGGTCTGTTAAAGCCACAAACAGTTCTGAGACATTAACTGAAACCTGACAGCAGGAGATGATAATTGAGAGTTAAGCGTGCGCGTACAAAGAAAACTTGAAACAAAGCGTAAACCACACTGCCAACACACATGATGACAAACCGACAGCATCTCAAAAGGCCCATTTATGGCTTCTCTTACACACAGCAGGTTTTGATTCGAATGACACACAGCTATGTCACTGAGACCACTTCGCTGTTACCAACGTCTGGAATGAGGTCACCTCTTAAAACTTCATTCGCCTCCTCTGACTGACGAAATCTACTAAGGAAAGTGTTTAGTGACTCGACTTCGTGGACCCGCTGCTCGGCAGTTCCAGGTCCACATGAAGGTGCCCCCGACATAAAAGAGGTGGAGCGCCTTCACAGTTCTCCCTTCGTCTTTTTACTGATTCTGGAGGTCAGGAATTTCAAGTGGATGGCTGTGCAGGGTGGGTTCGCCGTGCAAAGGAAATAGTGTTTCCTCTCCCACCCCTATTGTTTTTGAACGTCTCCGTCATGAGGTCATCTGTGGGAGCGAGAGGGAGTCAGCGTGAGAGTCGACTACTTTAGCTTTAAAGGGATAGTTTGGGTTTTGGGGCTGTATGAGGTACTTATCCATAGTCAGTGCAGTAGATGGCGGTCGGCACACCCCCAGTTTGGAGAAGCAGAGAGTTACGCTATTAAGTTTGTATTTCACTCCGAAAGTGGGAGCTAGCTAGCCTAGCTTGCTAATGTTAGCAGTGATCCCCACTATATGTTTTCCCTCAACTGTATTTAGAGAAACAAGTCATTAACACTAACGTAAACCAGGAGGATGTCTTGATATGTGACATAAAACCGTCAAAAGGAGAACACATATCAATCGTTTTATCGTTTGAAGAGGAAATTGTGTCAATTTACGGTTTCATTTCACAAGAATAAGTGTAACAGAGTAAATTACAGTACTGGCATCGTCAGTCTGATCCGAAAATCCACGCCCCTAGAGAACACAAATGACTTCAATCACTGCAGAAAAATAAGTAAAACTTAAATTTCTTCATGACAATTTTGACCAAATAAGTACACAAGCCAAAACAAACATTAAGGATATATGTGCAGATTTCTTTATCAGTTGTGTGGTGGATTCAGGAGAAAGGAGGCTGGTTGGTCTCTGCCTGCCCTCAGATCTGAACCAGACCTTCAGAAACGCTTTTCGTCACATGTGATTGTGTTTGAGTGCAAGAGGTTCATCCTGTGTTAATACGCTCCCTGACAGACCCCCCACTGTGGCTGTAGGCTGTTACAGAAAGGGTTTAAGCTGAAGGATTTTGTTGCTCTTAATCAGATGTCTTTACTCTCATTGGTTACTCGTTGTACTATGTTTTCTCTGTTAATGCCTTTAATAAAAGTAATTTGCTTAAAGAGTTTGAGGATTACACTGGAACATGTGGCACCATCTCTGTATGTATATCCGTCCTAACTGGCAGCATATTCAATAGTTTAATACTTTCTCAATCTGCATAGTTTATACTATTATTATAGAGGTGCAAGGATTAGTCGATTCATTGATTAGTTGATCGACAGAAAACTAATCTGCAACTATTTTGATAATCTACTAATGATTGTCATTTTTCAATTCTTTTCCTTGTCTACATCATAGTATATTGAATATTATTAAAGACTAAACTATTACTTATTATTAATTAACTGATTGATTGATTAATCAGGAAAATAATCAGCACATTAATCGATAATGAAAATAATTAGTAGTTACTAGTTAGTTGCAGCCCTGGCAAGATGAGAAACATTGTAATAAAGGAAATTAAACCACTATAAAAAATAAAATAATAAAATAAAATAAATTTTTCCAACCCTTGGTTCATATCCGAGATTCCCCACTAGTCATTGATTTTCTGGAATAAAAGGAGATTTTATACTCAATATTTGATAAATTCATTAAATGCATTAAATTGTCATGTTTAAGATAGTATTTATCAGTTTTCACAAGTTTTCCGCTATCGTGGAAACCAAATGAATCAGAAATTTACATTTTTTTCTGACGTAAATGAATCTGTAATGAAGATCATGTAAATATAATTAGTTAAGAAAATGTCCTGTTCTTTTCCACCCTGATGGGAACTCTGTATACATGCAGAGCCATACCTTGGCCTCCAGTATATCTACCTCTGTGGTTTTGGCTAACGGCTAATGTTATTTTGAAAGTTTGGTAATCCTTTAATCTGGCCCCAAGAATTACAGAGAGGTGGTGATGTCAGGAGAGAAAAGAGCAGTGGCCGATCCGTCATGGGAATTTACAGTTGGGTTGGTGCGTGGAATCTTAATCGGGAGCAGCATTGTTCGGGGCAGGTCCTGCGTGGGGGGCAGACAGGATGCATGTTGGGAAAAGGCGGAGGGGGGGAAGCAGGAGCTGCTGGGGTGGGAACAGTTTTTTTGGGAATGCTACCGTTGCTGCTGTGACAGGACGACCCACATGAGGAAGACAGGAAGTCCCTGTCCACATTCAGTCCCACTGCTCAGGCTAACAGCTCTGATTTCAGGCAGCTCATAATTTAATTTAAGGGTTTAAACACTTCATCTAATGCGCATCAAAGCTGTGCTCACTGTTTGTCAAAGAAGAAGAAAAGTGGTTAAATCAGGTCAATAAGGTGGATGTGTATAATTGGAAGTAGGGCTGTCACGATATCAGATTTTCACTACACGATTAAAGTGAGAATGGAAACAAAAGGAAATGATTTAAGAGGCGCTGGATTATTTATACAATGTTATCATATGTGTATTATTAACATGATGATATCAATATTTCATTTTCAAATATCACGATTATTGTAATATAATAATAAAATAATTGTAAAATCATTACCGGTATATCGCGACACTCCTAATTGGAAGTGTATAAAAATAGTTATGGAGGTTAGCGAAGGAGATTAGACCCCTTTCCTTAGAAGATAGGACATGGATCTCCTGGAGGTGGCGGAGTAAACCTGCAGAAGATCTGAGAAGATTCGAGCAGGAAGAAATTCACCAAAGCTTCATTTACAGAACTCTTAATTTTAGATCTGTAACATGTAGTTTTAATAGTTGCTGACAAGATTTGGGAAACCTGTCGGGGTACATGAGTGAGTACAAGCACTTCGTTTTGATGTGTTTCTCTGTTTGTTTGTTTAGCTAGTGGATATGCTGAGTGGAAGACAGAGAATATGGAAGAAGAAGAAGAAGAAGACAAAGAGGAAGTGTTCACGGTGGAGCTTCACAGAGGACCTCATGGTCTCGGACTGGCGCTCGTAGACGGAACGGTATGACGACCTCTTCTTCCTTCCTCATCCAGCATACACCCTCTTCTTCTCCTCTCCTTCATAACATTGATGTGATAACAAGTATTTACAGTTACCGTTGTGTAAAATGGATTTCAAAGGCTGACTCTTATCTGGATTGTTTCAAATCAGCTTTTCACACAATTAAGTCTGGAAACAGAAAAACCTGCTCAGATCTGATGAAGAAGACTAATCAGATCAGACTGTAACCTGCAGGGATTTCAACTCAACAGGCTGAAACTACACATCTAATCACACTAAATGTTCTTACTGCCAGACGGGGAGCTCTGCAGTCCAGTCGCACGGACAGGAGCTCTTTAGTTATCATTAACAACAGCTTATTGATGGTACCACAACTAGTACAACTTTTATACACCGTCTGAGCACAGACATTTTTTTAAATAAATATTAGAGCAGAAATTATTTGTTGATTGACAGAAAATTAACTGGCAACTGCTGAAACAGCTGAAATCAACAAACAGCATCCTGATGTAGGTGGTGTTGTTCTCATGGTGTGTGAAGACGGAGTGGAGGGCAGTGGAGATGGCACAGATGTGGATCTGCTGGTTCTGAAAGCAAACTTGTGAGGGTCCAGGCTGGCTGGGATGTTGTTCTTTAAGTGCTGGAGATGGGTGCAGACTTTTTAGGTACAGGTACATGGTGGCAGTCTTGAAGCAGGTGGGAACAATCTCCTGTGACAGTGATATGTTAAAAATGTCAGTTTTAACATCAACTAGCTGATTGGCACATGATCGTAGTACACGACCAGGGATGTTACCAGGCCCAGCAGCTTCACTCATATTAACTCTCAGCAGGGTTCTTCTCATAACCGCTGTGGATACTGACAGTGGCCGGTCTTGCGGAGGCGGAGTAGACTGTACAGCTGACTCTCTGTTGGGGAGATCAAAAGGAGCATAAAATGTGTTTATCTCATCTGGTAACGTGGCCTCACATGATGGGGGCGCTCCTGCTTTTGTAGCCTGGGATGTTTTTGATCGCCTGCCACATGTCTTTGGTGTTGTTGGTGTTGAGGTCTCTCTCCAGTCTCTCCCGGTGTCTCAGCTTCGGCGGTGTTGTAAGCTTCCTTGTCTCCTGAACATGAGCCAGTCTGTGCGCTCAAAACAGTCCTGTAGAGCTGCTGTAGCATCCAATAGTTATATTTCAGCGTAGACCAAAGTGGCGGACTGACAGACAGTCACTCTGGCAGCACTGGCTGCTGTACGTCACTCTAAAGCGCCCATCGCCGTCAATAATCTTTTACTTTTCCTGTTTTTTCTTCGTATAGAAAACACAGCTGAGAATGAGCGGCATTTACGTGAAGTCAGTGGTTCCCGACTCTCCTGCCGCTCAGTGTCAGAAACTGAGAACGGGCGACCGCGTCCTGGCCGTTAACGGCATCAGCCTGGTTGGTATGGAATACAACATGTAAGTATTAAAGTACACACAGTACACACAGTCTGATCTCCTCTTCCTGTTGCTGTGTGTTGACAGCTTCTTGCGTCTCTTTGTGTTTTCATTTCAGTGGTAGAGAACTGATTCGATCATCAGGAGACTCTCTCAGACTGCTGGTGGCCAAGATCGACTCAAAGACGAGAAACAAGGGCTCGGCTACGACTAAATGCTGAAGGACGAGCTGTGGTGGACGATCAAGTGCAATTGGGAATACTGGAGGACGTTTGGTTCATCCTTCCTGCGGCATCCAAAGTCAGTATTTCTCACCGGACGGATTCCCCCCAACCAAAGGAAAACACTCTTCCTGCTTCTCATTTCAGACTTATTCCGAAATAGATCTGTTTTCTGTGCAAAAAGCATCGAGACAATCAACCCAAGCAGCAGGACTGACTCATTGTGCTCACCAGCGCAGACTGTGGGCATTTGCTGGGTTAGTTTTTAAAAGCTCATTTTGCTGTCCCAGCTTCTTCCTGGCCTATAAACAACCTGCTCATATACTCATAAACCATGAGGGTTTGGCAGTCAAGGAAAATAGCTGAAACATCTATTTGAATGTCTGAGTACGCAGTATTCTCTCTGAAGAACACCACCGAGCTGCTCCAGGACCGAGGCCTGATTCATGTCTGGCATTAACTGGAATTATTTTTAAATTCATTTTTAAATTATGGTTTTTATGGCTATTTTAAAAACTGTGAAACCGCAAATTTTACACTGCGACAAAACCTCCATCTTACCCATTCATTTGTTAGGGAGTCATAAAACCATATTTCTTTGCACAAGTAAAATCTGTCATTGGGAATCAATATTTGTTAATATTCTGTCTTTTTAAACACATTTCTAGAAACTTCCCAAAACAAGGAAAACCATACTGGGATCAAGCAGAATTATATAAACTTACTGGGAGATTTTGTTCTTGATTCTGGATGTAAGACAAGATGATTTTCTTTGCATTTTAGCAGTTGGTCATTTTCATTGTGGCCTTTAGCGCATCGCACAGATCGTAACATTTCCACTTTTATATCGCATGAAAGACGATCGGTCTGTTACAACAGCGGGTCAAGTGACGGGTGACAATAAATGTTCAGGTTAAACAACAGGAATGTTTGAACAGTTGGGTGAAAATCTTTAAGCTTTAACAAACTGAAGGGTTACATGCTCCTCTTTTAAGCAGCTATAGTCGATATTTTTATCATAACAATGGATCGAATGACTCGAAGTGATGAACCTACAGAGAATTATCAGCTGAATCTGCAGCTCCCGTCGGCTTTAAAGGAGCTTTATAGTGACTTTCAGCTCATTGTTTATCTGTCCGGCTGCAACTTTACTGTTTTGGTTCACTCTCGCCGCTCTCATAGCGTCGTTTTGGGCAAAAAAACTCCACAGTACACTACCTGCTCAGCAGCAAACAGACACACTTAGTGAACATAGTGGAGCATTTAGCAGCTAAAGAGCCAGATGTTTCCCTCAGGAGTTGCTGGAGACCAAAAACAGAGCTAACAGAGAGAGAGTATTAGACTTACATTCATCAGGTGACACAAACACGACTCCTAATGAATGAATATGTTGCTCTGTAACTGCTGGAAGTGTAAATAAGCAGCTGTTTGCTAACAAGTTCAACAGATCAACTTAGAAGGTGATGATGTGTCAGTGTTGTGCTCACACGCTTGTTTCTGCTGGCCAAAAAAATCGGTTCAAACTCCTCAACTTCAAAAACCCTCATAAAATAATAAAGCCAAAGATATGCTGTCATACAGCTAAAAGAACTCTGTTGTTAATTGGAAAATGAGATGGTGTCATAATGTTCAACTTCCTCTGCTTCAGTTTATCAGCTGTACATAATGCATTCACATCTGCACACACACACACACGTACGAGTTATATTGAATTAAAGGAATAGTTTGATATTTTGGGAAATAATGAGAGAGTTAGATAAGAAGATTGATATCACTCTCATGTCTAGTAAGAATAAGGCTGTAGCCGGTTAGCTTAGCTTAGCATAAAGAATGGAAACAGCTAGCCTGGCTCTGTCAAAAAGTAATAAAATCCACCTATCAACACCTCTAAAGCTCATTATTAACACGTTATATCTCGTCTGTTTCCAGCCTTTGTGCTAAGCTAACCGGCTACTGGTTGTAGTTTCATATTCAACAGACAGACATGAGCGTGATATCAATCCTCTCATCTAACTGTTGGCAAGAAAGCGAATAAGCGTTTTTCCTAAAATGTCCAACTTCTGCTTTAAAGCCTTACTGTCAGTGGTTTGGGCCCAAACCATGAAACATCTTAGAGTTACTGATCTGAGAGCAGATATGTTTTGATATGTTTAACACTGTAGAACGACACACTGCTGCAGCCCCCGTCTTAAGTCTGTCCCTAATGTAAACAGTGTTCAAGTATATTGACACACAAAGTATTCAGTTTTGTAATATTTATATTGCGCAGTATTTTTGAAACTATGGAATAAATATTATTTTGACTTTGAAAATGTTGCACTTTTGCTAATGTTACTTTCTGATTATTGTGTCTTCTTGCCTAAATCTTCTCCTGTAAAGTGTGTGTGTGTGTGTGTGTGAGTGTTGGTGGGTGAACAAATGAAGCAGCAGCAGGTTTTTGGAGTGAACTACATTTGCAGCTGGAATGTAAAAGTCTGGCAGGGTGGAGCAGCAGGGACGCTGCTGGGTGTGTCGGCTGCATGGCACGCTTTAGTGGCCGCCACCAGCAGCTGTTTATAGCTGCTCTGTGGTTTCCACTAGCCAAGCACTTTCCACTGACTCCAACACAGCACAGTTCAGCCTCTGTGCCCCCCTGAGGACACGATTAAAAACACTGTTTTATATTGGTATACAAATTTTACCATGTTGCACACTGTTACTTAAATGTTAACACACATCTGAGAGTGTAATTAAAGTGTAAACAGGCCTGAAGGTGCTGAGTGTGAAGCTCCCCTGCAGCTCTCTGACATAAATCCTCGTTTCAGACCAAACTTTCCTGATTGTTCAACTTTCTGTTTGCACTGCAGGCTTTTAATTCTCAGCTTTGATTTTAAAACTTTTACTACTTTTACTTTACTGCTACTTTCTACTTCTACTCCACTGCATCTCACAGCAGGGAAATATTGTACTTTTTACTCCACTACATCCATCACAATCAAAACATATCATTAAGCTATAAATAAAAGATGATATTGTGCTGTAAATTAAACTATCCAACAGTACATAAAGTAGTTAAAATTTGTGCCACCTCCACAAGCTGTAACATTAAAATCATTCTGCCCAACAAGTACTTTTACTTAAGGTTTTGAATGCCAGACTTTTAAATGTGGAGGAGTATTTTCACAATGTGATATTAGTGCTTTTACTTAAGTAAAGGATCTGAATACTTCTTCCACTCCTGTCCAAAATATCTCCTGCCATCGTCAACCTGAGCAGAGGTGCGATTAGTCAAGTTAACTGAAATCACCTGCGTTGGTGAGCAGAGCCTTTAAGTTTTATTCCAGATCGTGACGTTTTTCAAAGACGCAAAATATTTCATGTTGAATTACAGGGAAACTTTGTTTGAAATGATGCACTAAACATCCAGAATTATCTACTTAATGTAATAGTGCAGCTATAAAAAATATATATTTATCTTTTTGGGGGTTTGAATATTTAACTCAGTATTAAATTATATTAAATCAGCTGTTTAACTTCTTTTCTGTTGATGTGTAAAAAAAAGTTAGATTAAAAATTGGAAATTCAAATGCAAAATTGATGAATGTCACCAAACTCAGGACACAGCTTTGTGTCATACATTTATGTTTTCATACATGTTAGACACGTCAAAGTTTAACCCTGTCTCCTAGAAACTGGGCCTATTATTTATATAGTACTAATCTGCAACAGCAAGTATGTTTTGGAGGACACATGATGCCGCACAGATTGTTTTTAATCAACATAATGAGGAAATGTTAATCACAAGATGCACTGAATGTACCGCAGCATTATTACATTATTTTATGGTTATGTTAAGGCGCTCACTGCACTTGGTTGAGGGAAAGAGCCGGGTCTTGGTTTAACACAGAAAAGGTCCACAGTGAACACCATAAACCTTCACTAACCAAAGTCCTCCTGCTGCCTGAACCAAATTAGTAATATATTCACCGTTCTGATCTTAGGATAGTGTGAGTTGCGCTGGTGACAGCTGCACAAAAGCTAATTTTAAACCTAAATAGTAGCCATGGTTTGACCTAAATAGCCTCCCACACTTTCCCAGAACTAAGAGCCATGAAAACAATCAATCACACCTGCTGACAATCAACCAGAACCATGAAAACATGGCTTGTAATTTGTGAAGACGGAGGCCGCAGTCACCCCTTCAAAAGATATACATATGTTTGTATGTACGTATAATTGCTCTGCTGTTAATTCACCCATCAATTAATCTTCCCAGTGAGATAATATTGTATTTTTTAAGTTCTTTAAAGTTTCCTGTTGGAATAAACAGAGCTCACTCAGCAGCTTTATTTATTAATTTATCCAGCGTACACAGTGGATTTAGTCCTGCTTAAGTCAACATCAAGACATCTTATAGTATAATTCATAAAGTTGTTGTACAAAATAACTTTATTAAATAAGAAAATTTGAATAAGAAAATTAACAAAAATATGACACTGCACTGTGACAATAGAAACAATTGACAATAGAAAGTATTATATTGTGTTAGCATGCTAACATTTGCTAAGTATCCAATGGAAATGAGCTAGTAGCTAAATCTGGTACAATACGTCTGCTCTGTTTGTATGAGTTTAATGTTCTTTGTGGTCCTTTCTGTGGGCTCTGTGAGACTGTACTTTGAGCTAAATGCTAACATCAGCTTGATAGCATGCTCACATTGACAATGCTAACCACAGACTGTATAATGATGCTAACATGCGGATGATTAGCAGGTTTATTGTTTACCATGTTCACCATCTTAGGTAAGCGTGTTAGCATGCTAATGTAACAGCTGGTACAGCTGAGGCTGATGGGAATGGCACTAGTTTTGCAGGAGTTTGGTCATAAACCAAAGCAGTGGACGAATTAAAAGTTTAACCAGATGACGGCGCTAGATGAAAAGTTGAAGTAAAACCAAAGTAATTACAATTTATCCGGATGAGGACGTGAATTTCATAGCAATCCGTCCAATAGTTGTTGAGAGATTTAAGTCTGGACCAAAGTGCTGGACGACCAACATCTCTATAGCCGCACTGCTAGCATGCAGGGCTAAAGACACAGTTGGACAGTTATGTGATTTATGGACTCTGGCTGCTGCTCTTTGACCCGAAGTAGTGGTCACAGTTGAGGATGGGACAGTCTGTAAACAGCAGTCTGTAGTCGTAGTACACAGTGTCCTCTGGAGGAGTTTCCTCTGGCCCCCCTTTGAAGCCACACTCCTCCAGAGAGCTCTCTGGGGGCAGGCGGGCCTCCTGCGTGGGCTCTCTGCTCTGGAAAACCTCCAGCCTGGAGGTCTGGATCCCGACCCGGTCCTGGATCATCCTGATCAGACTGAAAACTCTGCTGCTGCTCGACAAAACCAGCTCAAAGTTCCCTGGATGGGCTGCAGCGGCGTCGAAGGGGATCAGTCGGACACTCAGGCGGATGAACCTGTTTGTGAACGTAATTGGCTGTAATTATGGGTTATACAGATCAACTTGACCTGACATGTTTTATAAAACCTGACATACGTTTCCTGTCTGTGTTGCAATTCACTGTCAAAAAAACTGTCAAGAAGTAAATAATTCATTTTGCATTTCAAAAACAGCTGACCGTTCGCAATCTTTGTATTTCTTTCTTTGGATGCGGTGTACATGGGGCTGTAATGAGAGCGACACTCAGTACATAAAGAGTTTGGAGCGTTGTGTGTTTTTATCACCTTTCCAAAACCAAAAACACAAGAGCGAAAGTGTGAAATAATTAATTAAACAGTGTGTTTATCTGCTCTAATAAGCTGCAAACATTTCATGTCCAGCTAACTAGCTGTGTAAAAGTAGCAATACCACAGTGTAGGAAAGTCCTGCATTCAGAATTTTACTTAAGTAAAAGTACAAAAGTACAGCATCAAAATATACAGTACAAAAGTAAAATCATATAATTATTGACGCATTAATGTGTTCATCACTTTAATGTTGCAGCTGGTAAAGGTGGAGCTATATATATATATATATATATATATATATATATATATATATATATATATGTGTGTGTGTGTGTGTATATATATATACTGCCGAGTAGCTTGTGAATTTCACCAAGGGATCAATAAAGTCTCATTTTTATCCAAAATAATCAATGGTGGAAGAAGTATTCAGACACTTAAGTAAAAGTACGAATACCACACTGTGAAAATACTCAAGTCCTGCATTCAAAACCTTACTTAAGGAAAAGTGTCTAAGTATTATCAGCAAAATGTACTTCAAGCACCAAAGTACAAGTACTCACTGTGCAGTAAAATGTTCCCTGTCAGTGTTTTCCTGTTATATCTGATGTTTCGTTAAAAATTGTACTTAAGTACTCAAAATTGTACTTAAGTACAGTACTTGAGTAACTTTACAAGAGTTAGTTACTTTACACCACTCACACACACACACACACAAAACAATTATGGCATCCAGGTCAAAAAAGGCACCAACACTTGTCTAAAGGTCGAAGTGAGGACTCCTTTGTTTACGTAGCTGTTGAGTCTTCAGGTGTCCTGAAGTTACAGGATCTCAGTGTGATTTACTTCTACGCTCAGAAATAACTCTGACTGGTTAACCGCACACATGGAGGTTCGGTCTGAAGGTCAACTCAGCCCGAAGCTGCTCAGAAGAGAGACTGTTGAACATGTTCGGGGACATGTTTGATGGCTTTATTATAATTTAAATAAAGTTCAAACAAGCTGCTGATCCTTTTCTTTACTCTAAATACAAGTGAGGGATTTTATGACGTTGTTTTATCTGTGTTTACAAGTGGTGGAAGAAGTATTCAGTATTCATCCTTTACCAATACAACAAGGGGCCTCAACTGGACTGATTTATTTATTACGGGTCAAAAGGATTTAAGCTTCAACAATTCGTTGTATTTTATAAACTCATATGTTTTTAATGTAAAATCTTAATCTGAAAAATAACTAATAACTATAGCTGTGAGATAAATGCAGTGGTGGAATGTAACTACATTTACTCAAGTACTGTACTTAAGTACAATTTTGAGGTACTTGAGTTTTTCCATTTTATGCTACTATATACTTGTTACTCCACTACATTTACTTGCTAACTTTAGTTGCTAGTTACTTTACAGATATAGATACAAAATATAAATCAACTAATAAATTATGATGTATTATTATAGGTGAAGCTACCCAGCAGAATATAAAGTAATTAAACCTTTACCAGCTGCAACATTAAAATGATGAACACATCAATGTATTATAATGTAATTATAATCCAGTGATATAATATACATTAATGGGCCATTCTGCATAATGAGTACTTTTACTTTTGGTACTTTAAGTATATTTTGATGCTAATACTTTAGTACTTTTACTTAAGTAAAAGAGTTTGAATGCAGGACTTTCACTTGTAACAGAGTATTTTTACACTATAGTATTGCAACTTTTACTTAATTAAGTAAAAGATCTGAGTACTTTTTCCACCACTCAATAAATGTAGTCAAAATGTATTTAAACAGTACAATATTTCGCTCTGAAATGTAGTGAAGTAGAAGTATAAAGTAGCATAAAATGGAAATACTCAAGTACCTCAACATTGTACTTAAGTCCAGTACTTGAGTAGATGTACAGTTTTACAAACTGATCTCTGTCTTCACGCGCGTTAACCTACATGGGGTACTTGTCCTTGTCAGGGTTTAACAGCTGACGGTGAGGACTTCTTTCCAAACCGGAGTCGATCTCTGCGCCGTCACTCAGCCTGTGATGACAGAAAGACAGAAGAACAGCCGCAGTTAATAAAAACAAAAACTAAACAGACACTCAAACAAAGGGAAACAGTTTATTTTACCTTCGTCTCTGCACTTGGCTGCTCAAGTCTCGATAACTGATCGTGTTGTTGTTGGTCTTCAGCAGCTGACTCAGCATGTGGAGCTGAAACTGCTGACAAGGGACGGCCAAGTTCATCAGACCTGCAGCCAGGGACGCATGGATCAATGCTAATGGAGTTTTTCTCAGTATCAATAACGTTTAGTCTGCTCTACCTCTTTTTTGATTTTTTTAAAATTTGATGATTCACTCCTGAGAGGGACGCCTTTGAAACAACATTCAGACCATAATGGGACAAAACCCTCCTCCGAAACCCACATTAACAATTTCTTTGAGTTGGATTTCTTAACATTTTCTTTTCTGTGAAGGCTCCAAAAACCTCTTAAATCGTGCAGGCTTAAAAATACAACAGACAACAAAAAACAATACAACAAAAAAAGAAACATTTTGGAAAGTTGCTCATGCGTTCACAAATTCAGTGATCGACACTGAGGTTAATTTTAGTCAGTGCCTCATTTTCTTGATAACAGAAAATGTAGAAAACTAATTATGATTTCTTATTTTAAACGTTCCTCCAACATTAAGTTATTTCTCGTAGACTTTGACTCTGCAGCCACGCCAGCAGCTCTGTGAGGCTGTACTTAGGCACAGCGGTGCTTTGAGCTAAATGCTAATGTTAACATGCTGATGTTTAGCAGGTATAATGTTTAGCATGTTCAACATCTTAGTTTAGCATGTTAGCATGCTAACATTAGCTATTTATCCAGTGACTGCAGAGAATTAGTTAGTAGATAAATGTGGTACAATAAAAATCTCTTTGTATATGTTTTTTGTACATGGTACCTGACAAATAAATGCAACAAATTAAACTAAATTAGCAGTAAACACAAAGTACAGCTGAGGCTGATGGGAATGTCATTAGTTTTGCAAGTATTTGGTCATAAACCAAAGTACTGGACAAATTTTTATTTTGACCTGATGATGGCGCTAGAGGAAAAGTTGATTTTACAATTTATGGATGGGACGTGAATGTGTGAAAACACAAATGTCAACTACTCGAAAAAGTTTGAAAAAGTCAAGTCAAGATCATTTTCACAAATTTGCCTGAAGGGGCTTTACAGTCCGTACGACACCCTCCATCTTTAGCCCCCCGACTCTCTCAAAGGGCAGATGACCTGGGATACATTAGCTAAAATACATAACAATGAATTTCCCTTCCCTTTGCGTCTATGGTCAAGGATGAACCTTCATTACACCAGAAACAGAGGACACTGTTTGGTTAATACAAGATATTTAAAAATCTGTAATCAATGTAATGTAATCTGTAATCTGTCATCAGTTAACTATTCCTACAGCTGCATGCAGTCAGTGGTTCGACATCTGCTTCATCTGTCTAATTCTATTGTTTATAATGTGGTTTTCATCCCCATGGCATTGGTTTGACCTACTGCCATTGCTATGATGCTTTGTCTTGAATATTTATGTGTGAGGATTCCTGTGTAGTTTGGTAAACCTGGTCAAACGGTAAATTAGGAATTTACCAAATGCTGTCGGTTTTCTTGCTTACTGAAAAGCAGCGATTCCCAGTGAATCACGGTCTGCACCTCAAAGTTATTGTCCTGCAGGTCTTGGAGCTCCTTAAACACCCTTCAGTACAAAAGTCTAGTTTACTCAGAGTGCCTGAAGTTTGACAGACAAAAGGAACATTGTCCTGGTTTTGTTTCCCAGAGCCAGCTGCTCTTATCTGCGAGAGGGGATAAGAGGAAATGAGCCACTGCTTGCATTATCAAAAGTCTGACTCACAGTACCCTCCATAAATACTTCAGTACAACCACACTGTGGCATTTGGTTAATACTGACCCATATCTCTTTCTAATCTCTTTTTCCTTCAAGATTATCTTTATCTGACATTCACAGGAGCTGGAACAGACACTGAAGGCTGCTGTGAAAAAGAGTTGGGAGAGTTTTCAGCCCCCGCAGATCTTAGTGTATAAAAACCAGAATCACAGAAAATACTATAATTGTTTCCTAAAGAGGAAGGGAAGGGCAGGGGGACACATTCCCCACAGCTTGTTCAGACTTTGGGGATGACGGTGCAGAGAGAAGATGGATTACCCAGCTCGAAATCCTTCAGGTTGACTGATCCACTTCTGTCTGTGTCACTGTGGCTGAACAGCTCGTCCACCTGCTGCTGACGGTCCGAAAACCACCGAATCATGTCAGCCAGGAAGCTCTGAAACTCCAGACTGTTGGAGCTGAAGGCCCTGGAGGTTTTGTCCATGAAAACCTTAAACAATGTTTCAGACAAATCACATGTGATAATGGCACTTACTTGTATCATCACAGGTGTACTTATGTAAAGATACGTTTTATAGAGTTAACACTATGAATGGATGGATTTACGTCTAGTAAATTTCCCATAAAGCCTTCAACATCTGATTATGTCAAGTAGCTTGTTAGTAATGTAACAAGATTTAGAGTCTACAGCCATGCTAGCGATTTTGTGAGGTGCGGTGCTTTGAGCTACATGCTAACATGCACATACATATACAAAAAAATTTAATAAACTAATAAACTAAACTAGCACTAAAGACAAAGTACAGCTAATGCTAACGTCATCATGCTAACATGCTCACAATGACAATGCTAACATGTGATTAGTTTTGCAGGTATTTAGTCACAAACCAAAGTATTGGACAAATCAAAATTTTGACCTGAAGATGGCGCTAGATGGAAAGTTAAGAGATGACCAAATGATTACAATTTATCCTGAGGGGAACATGAATGTTTGTACCAAATTTCATGACAGTCCATTTAATACATTTCACTAAAAGCCAAAAGTACCAACCTGCTGGTGGCGCTAGAGGAAAGTCAGAGGATCACCAAAATCAGTAGGATTCAGCCTCTGGGGACCATGAATGACTGTACAAAATCTGATAGCAAACCATGCAAAGTTGCTGATATTTCAGTCTGGACCAAAGTGGTTCAGAGAAGGTTTTTAGCCTGCTAGCATGATACCACTCTTTCATCCTTCTGTACTGTAAATATGAAGCTACACCCAGCAAACAATTAGCTTAGCTTAGCTAAGCACAACGCCTGAAAACAGAGAACAACTAGTCTTGCTCTGTCCAAAAATACCCACCACCTCTAAAGCTCATTAATAAACATAATTAGTTTAATCTGTACAAAAAACAGAGTGTAAAAATGACAAGTTGGGGTTTTAGGGGGGTTATGTGCTGGACTATTTCTTGGCAGGTCACAGCAACTTCCTGCCAGGCTAGCTGTTTTGCCCTGTTTCCAGCATTTGTGCTAAGCTAAGCTAACCTGTTGCTAGTGGTAGCTTTATATTTACCGTACAGACAAGAGAACTACTCTTTGAACACACTACTTCCTGGAAGATGATTTTTTTTTTTCGCGCCCATAAAAACCAGTATGTTTCTCTGTTTCTTTGACTGTTGCTTCATATTTTACACACATTTTCATGCTCTTCTTTGGTGAGTTTTAGGGGCTGCTGCTTTTTCTTCTTCATGTTGGCCTGCATGTGAAATGTCTCATCCAGGACAAGGAAGGCAGCAGCACTCAGGTCTGTGTTTACAGTAGATATGAGGCTGGTGTCAGTCACTGTCATCACTGTGGAAGAGCAGATGAAATGCTGGTGTTCATACTGGAGGTAGAATCGCTGGAAGTTATATTTTTCCCATTCCTTTAGCTAACTAACTATTTCAACTGTTTCTCCATTATTTTAGCTAACTATTTCAACTGTTTATTCATCACTTTTAGCTAACTATTTCAACTGTTTTTCCATTACTTTTAGCTATTTTTAGCTGTTTTCCCATTATTCTTAGCTAACTATTTCAACTGTTGTCCAATTTAGCTAACTATTTCAGCTGTTTTTCCATTATTCTTAACTAACGATTTCAACTGTTGTCCAATTTAGCTAACTATTTTATCTGTTTTTCCATTATTCTTAGCTAACGATTTCAACTGTTGTCCAATTTAGCTAACTATTTCAGCTGTTTTTCCATTATTCTTAGCTAACTATTTCAGCTGTTGTCCAATTTAGCTAACTATTTCAGCTGTTTTTCCATTATTCTTAGCTAACTATTTCAGCTGTTGTCCATTACTTTTAGATAACTATTTCAACTGTTTATCTGTTTATAAATTAGTTTAGCTACTCCACAATCTCTGTACCCCCAAGCAGCTGCAGAAGTACCCCTGGGGTACAAGTGCCCCTGGGTGGGAATCACTAAGTAAGATATGAAAGGTCTGTTTATTAGCAGACTGGGTGTGTATTCTGTTACTAAACCTGTCCTAACCTATGACTGGACCACTTTAATATCTGCAGGCACCCTGTTTTACAGTGCAGTTAAGTGATTAATCCTGCTCAACCCCAGCAGATACCACAGCAACAGAATGACAAAATAAGGGAAGAATAGCCATGATGGTTTTGCGATGGCTCATCCTTCCTGGTCATCTTAAACAATGAAGACAGGAAACAAAGAAATGGTGACCAGTTAAACATGATGAGCTCACTGCTGTCCCTGGCTTCCTCAGTCCCATTCCCAGTTCATGCCCCTGCACATATCCCAGTGCCAGTGCTGGGAGCTGGGGGGGGGTTCCTGAGATCCGGCCCCTCCCTCAGACACAGACAGGAAATCCTGTCTGGAGACGAAGGTGTACGGGGAAAGACTTTATTGGAGGAGTTCGAGTCTGAGACAGTTTGATTTACTAGCAACGGTGAAAGATGTACTCACATCCTTCAGTGAAAGTGATACTACAATGGAAAAATACATAAGTAATTCTCTCTAACTCTTACACTTCAATGGTTAGTTCAGTGTTTACATAAAAACTGACAATTCATTTGACTGCAGGGGTTAAACTTACACTTCAGAAAAGAGTTAAAACACTTTAAGTGCTTCAAATGACACTTCAACTGCTTTAGGTGCATCAATTTAAACTGCAACTCCCATACAACATCTCACTTGGAAACCTTTTTAAGACATTTGAACTCTTTTACTGTGTTTGCGTCTGCACTTTTCCACAGTGAGCACAGGTTTCTAGTTTTAATGACTTTGTACCTTGATGCGTGGATTGACCTATAACAAAACATACCAATATATAATATTAGAATATTTTTATGTACAACCTTCATCTGCAAAGTAACTATTAACTGTAGCTGTTGAATTAATGTAATGGGGTAAAAAGTTAAATATTTGCCACTGAAATGCAGCGGAGTAAAAGTATAAAGTCATAGGAAATGGAAATACTCCAGTAAGGTACAAGTACCTCAGAATTTTACTTAAGTACAATACTTATTTAAATGTTTGACCTGACAAGACATATGAGTTTATGAGTTAATCTACAATATCTACATAATTAGTGAATGAATAAAATGTTTAAAAAATTTCAAATATTTCCCTCAGAAATGTGGTGAAGAAAAAGTATAAAGTAACAGAAAAATGGAAATACTCCAGTAAGGCACAAGTACCTCTGGATTGTACAATACTTTTGTAAATGCAATTGCACCACTGGAAGTTTTTAACTGACAAGACTTATACTTTATGAGTTTATCTACAATATCTACATAGTTAATGAGTAAAATGTACAATATTTCCCCCAACAATGTGGTGGAGAAAAAGTAGTAGTAGCCTTCCAAAATGAACATTTCCAAATAAAGTACCTATTTTACTTAGCTACTTCTGAAGAATGGAAGTATTAGTTATAGCAATAATAATGAGGCAGTGGTACAGTTTGTGCTACTATGCTGAAATCCATCTGAAGATCAAACTGAAACTTCTCAAACAGCTGACTGAACTCAGTCAACCGTGAATAAAAAGAACTTTTTTGTTTCTGGCAGAAAACACGACATGCTTCCTTTGAGAAAAAAATGTGACATGTCTTTCATCTTTGCTGTTATAAAATTCCTTTCATGCATATTTATGCCTCTACAACAGGCGGATCACTTCAAAGTGGATTTCAGGTTTTCCCAACCACAGGTGTGCTGCTGGTATGTGGGGAGCAGAGTGGGGGGGTTTGGGGAGAGGGCTGACACTTTTTTACTCTGAGAGCCAAAGTGTGCACTCATGCAACATGAACTTTCCGAAGAACAGTTTCCGACAGACAGACTTAAAGCTCCAGTGAACAGCAATACGACACTGTAAATATACTCCATTACAAGTATAAGTCATGCAATTGAAAATGTTACTCCAGTAAAAGTTTGTAAGTATTTTTAGCAAAATGTACTTAAAGTATACGTAAAAGTATTCAATGCAGAAAATTGGCCTCTGTGGGTGTTTTGAAGGTAGAGCTAAGTTTAAGCATTGATTCACTGGCTAATTATTTAGTCTATAAAATGACAAAAAAAAGCAAAAAATGTCCATCACAGAATGGCACAAATGCCTTGTTTTGTTCGACCAACAGTCCAAAAAACATCATATAAAACTGAGAAAAGCAGTAAAATCTCACATAGCTGAAGCTGGAACCAGATAATGGTTATCATTTGTCTTCATAAATGTCATAAATGTTAATTTTCTGTTAACCGACTAATTCATTAATTGTTTTAGCGCTAGTTTAATTTTTAACAATGCATCTTATTTAATAACCTGATCATATGTATTGTATGTAAAAAATATTTATGTAAATAAATGCATAATAAATAAGTACTGTACTTAAGTACAAATTTGAGGTACTTGTACTTTACTTGAGAATGTTATGCTATAAACTTCTACTTCACTACATCTCAGAGGAAAATATTGTACTCTTTACTGCTCTACGTTTATCTGACAGCTGTAGTTAAAAGTTACTTTTCAGATTAAGATTTTACATAAAAAAAACATATAATGCTCTTATAAAATAGTCCAGTTGAGGCCTCTTGTCCAAGTTTCAGATGTCTGTGATGTCCTCTAAACGTCTCACATGGTTTCATATAAATTATTGTTCAATGCCCAAAGAGGGAACATTATTAAATATATTAAATAAATAAAAAATAGAAAAGATTATAGAAAAGTCCAAACAATGAATATAGATTTGTGTATCAGAACTTAGTTTTTCCTTCTTTCCTGTCCCATTAATCATCTCACGACCCCTCAGATTTATCTTGTGACCCTTTGGAGGGGCCCAAACCCCTAGGTTGGGAACCACTGGACAAAACTAACTCACTGTATGTAAAGTAGTTAAAACTAACTAACAGTATGTAATGTAGTTAAAACTAGCTCCACCTTGAGCAGCTACAACAGTAACATGCTGCTCTAACATTGATGCATCAGTATTAACAATCTAATAATGTCAGATAATAATTTTACTGCACGACTACTTTTACTTTTGATACTTTAAATAATTTTGCTGATAATACTTCAGTACTTTTACTTAAATAGGATTTTAAATGCAGGACTTTTAACAGAGTATTTTTACATTGTTGCATTGGTACTTTTACTTAAGTAAAGGATCTGAGTACTTCTTCCACCACTGTACAATGGGGATTGGAATGGAAATACTCAAGTACCTCAAAGTTGTGTTTAAGTACAGTACTTGAGTAAATGTAATTGGTTACTTTCCACCACTGCCAGTAAAACATTAAAATAAGGCAGCAGATGTGGAAGTTAAGACAGCAGATAACCGTGTTTCCTGCACAGTGAACCTATAAGTGCTGTATGACATGAGGTGTAATCCCTGCTTATGTTGCCAGCGGCTCTAACAGAAAGGTCATATCTGCAGCATGTAGAGCTCCTCTGAGTGTTTACAATCCCTTAACAGAGTCAGAATAATGAATGAGCTGGTTTGCCTCATCAGTATCTGTATAAATATATATATATTTCACAATCTGCATGATTCACAGTAAGTATATGACACTTTTTATTACAGTGGTGGAATGCAACTAAGCACATTTCCCCAAGTACTGTACTTAAGTACAAATTTGAGGTATTTGTACTTGAGTCTTTTCTTTTCATGCCACTTTATACTTTATACTACTCCACTACATTTCAGAGGGAAATATTTAACTTTTTACTTCACTACATTTACATGACAGCTGTAGTTACTAGTTACTTTGCAGATTTACATGCATACAAAACATATGAAGAACTAATAAAATATGATGTTTTGTTATTAATTAAACAACCCAACAGTTGTTTTTACAAACAAAACAAACAATCGAAATTAGTCAGCAGATTAATCCATAATGAAAATAATCATTAGTTGCAGTCCGATACAAACTAGTTCAAAATGAGCTCCACCTCAACCAGCTACAGCAGCAACATCCTGCTTTTACATTAATGCATGAGGAATAATAATCTGATGATATAATATATAATAGTATAACAGTCACAGGGCACATTTTACTGCTTTGAGTATTTTTAATACTTTATGTACATTTTCTTGATTACACTTACATACTTTTACTTAAGTAACATTTTCAATGCAGGACTTTTACTTATTATTTTCACAGTGTGGTATTAGTACTTTTACTTTAGTAAAGTATCTGAATACTGCATAAGTACAGCTTTCAGTCATCTTGAAACGTCAGTATCTTCCTCTCAGATCAGTGCTGCAGTTGAGCACATAATGTTTGGTTACATCGCCCTCTGATGGGTGAAAATAAGAACTAAAGAGGAGCACGACTCAGTTCCTCTGTAAATAAAGTACTGGGTAAGAAAACAGCTGGCTGTAATTTACAATTGCTGCAGATGTATTCAGTAGAGAACAGAATCACTTAATTTTAATCCTAAACAAATCAGCCTCTACTGATCTAAATCAATTCTAATAATCACCATCACATCATGTTTGATATTTGATTTAAAGTCCAGTATCAGTGAGTAGATACCATAGACTGTATAAAAGAAGATACATACATAGGACTCACATTTAATCTGTATTATTCAGTCAGGCTTGAACTCCTCTTCCTCTTTTTAAGTTAAATCTCTGAGAAGTTTCTGTTTCCTCGCTGTTGCATCACTGTGTTGACCGGTTGCCATGGTAACGGGACCTTCACACATGCAACGGTGGTTTTGTACGAAGGCCGACCGAATAAAAGGAAAAGTTTGTGTTTCGAGGAGATTCAATGCAGATGCTCTCTTGGTTTTAGCTCATCAGCAACAAAACAAAACCAAGTTGTCACAGTTCAGCAGTGAAAATACAGGACGTGTTGTTAACGCTTCTGTCCACTAGGTGGCAGTAATCACAGGCTGATTTGGGATCAGTTACTGAAGCCATATTATCCGTTAAGGTCAGTGGTGGAGGAAGTATTCAGATCCTTTGCTTAAAATAAAAAAGACAAACTTGTTTAAAATGATCTAATGATAGTTGCCATTAGTTGCCAATTCTGTCAAGTGGTCAAGCTGTAACTGTTGGGTAGTGTAATTTAGACACAAAACATCATATTTTATAACCTCTTCGTATGTTTTGTTTGTAACTAATGCTGTGAGATAAATGTAGTGAAGTAAAAAGTACAATATTTCCCTCTCAGATGTAGTAGAGTAGAAGTAGAAAGTAGCATAAAAAGAAAAGACTCAGGTAAAGTACAAGTTCCTCAAATTAGTACTTAAGTGCAGTACTTTGAGTAAATGTACTTAGTTACAGTCCACCACTGGATTCAAATCTTCAAAGCTAAAATTAACAAGATGATTAATATTCAAATTGTTTTGTTTTAAGACAATGTCATAGACAAAGCAAACCTTTTAACTTTTTGTTATTAGTTTATGGTTATTCACAGTGGTAGTATTATTAGCATTCAGATTGTTTACTTACGTAAAAGCAACAATACAACAAAGGACGATGGAAAAAACAAGTCCTTCATTCAAAACTCAAAGGAGTTGCGTAATTGTTGTATAAGAAGTTTCTTCATAAATATTCAAAACCAACATTGATAACCCGACACAGAGAAGCAGGTATATAAATCACAAGCATCATTAAAAATGCAACAAAAAATAAATAAAATCTGCATGCAGTTATTCATGATTTCGCAGCTTTTTATTTTCCGAACACAGTGTGTGTTGGTAACATTCCCGAGGTTTGGGTTCCGGTTTCTTCTAGAAATAGTCTCCATCTGTGATCTGTGATCTGATCTGTAGCAGGACGAGACACGAGACGAGGTGACAGACTCGTCGCTGATGCCACGACATATGAAAACCAGTGTTACATCTGAGATTTCTAGTTAGCTATGGAAGTTAATTACCGCCAAGAAAATAGATGCAAAGACATGGAAAAAAACCTAAATGATAAAATACCAAACTTATACTAAGAATAATAAGATAATAAAACCTAATGAAATTATGAAAAATTATAAGATAGTAAGTAAAAATTAAGTGATACACACACGCAAAAATCAGAATTACTTTTTTATTTTATGAATGTGATTTTTTTGTCATATCTGAATGCTAAAATAACTTAATTAAGAAATACTAAATCATAACAAGTAAAATGGATGTACTCAAGTAAAGCACCCCAGAACTGTACTTGAGTAAATTTACTTAGTTGCTTTCCACCACTGGACAGCACGCCCTTATAAATGAAAACACAGGTGTGCTGATGACCATTTTGCATCACCTACAGTAGTGAGTACTAGCTGGTCAGCAGCATGAGCATTCAGGATATCTCCATAATCCAGTATGGTGGATTATATGTTTTTTTTCTGTTTTATAAGAAGAAACTACCTTTGTTTTGGTACAAGAATCTAATTAAATAAGCCCGCGATTTACAGTGTAATTTGGTTGTATGAATCAGGCTCCAATAAAATACTTACCGGTTCCTGCTGGTATTTAAATGTAGGTACAGTGTAAAAAAAAAAAGACTATGGGGAACAAGAGAGTAGTAACAATTAGGCATTTTAGGGGAAAGGATAAGTAATTAATATATATAGTATTTTTAGGGGGGAAAATTAAGCATAAAAAGAGTCTTGTTTTCTTCCACTGTACCTACAGTACCAGTAGAAACCAAGTATTTTATTGGTATCAATCTGTTATCTAACAAAATCCTTTAAAAAAAAGTACTTAAAATGCTGAACAGTATCTATTACATTTCCAGAGCAGGAACATCACAAGTCTGTGCTTTTTAAAATGTATATATTTTGTCTTTTTGTAGTTTAGAACAAGCTTTAAATTAAATGTGTAATATTTACGTGATTGTACATACTAGGTTGTATTGCACAACACATGTCTACATGGCTGATACTGTCTAATCATATGTATGTTCTTCTGCTGACTGTTAATATTATATTTACACATCAGTCTGTTGTGTGAGATATGAAATCACGTCTCTGCATCCATCAGATTCCCATGTCTCCCTCACTCTACATACAACATACATGTACAATATGCACTGTATATTATTGTATTTCTAGGTCATGTTACGGTCATGTTTTTGCATATTCTTGTATAATTGCAGATCATAATATTATACAAGAGTTTCTTCTTTGCTTGCTCTTGTTCTACACAGCCTAATGATGCTGTAATCCATTAGCCTACTTTTCCTTTACATAACTCCCATGAATACATAAAATTTAATATATGCTGAAATTGTTTACTACTTTCCTGCTTACGCTATTTTCCCTGGTATTAATTATTATAATATCATTCTGCAATGACACAATTTCCTCTTCTCTTTGATGGATTACTTAAATATGCACGCTGTCTGCATGTTAATGAAATGAAATGAAAACCAGTAGCGTCCAACAAAAGTGGTAAAACACACATCAAAAATCTAAAATGAATGAATTGCAGTACATGATTTGTGGACCAAAACATGCTAAGACACTGAAATGGCTTTTTAAGATATGACATAAGATATCTAATTCTTGAAACCGTCCCTTCACTTCCTGTTGTGTGGCTCGTTCGTATTCCCCTCGTGTTCAGTTTGTCACCCCCAGTTTTCTGCTGCAGCTTCAGTGAAGGGTTGTTGTCCGGTCTGGCCTCGGTCGGTGTTCTTGTCCCTGCGTGGCTGGACTGGTGAGCAGGCCGGTCAGGGCCTTTGTCATTCCCCGGCCTCCCAGTGCCAGCTAGAGCCAGACTCATTATCACCAGTCACACTCCCTCACCTCTCTGAGCTCCACACAGCGGTGATTTGAGCTAAATGCTAACATGCTCACAATGACAATGTTAAAGCTGAACTTTAACTTTAATTTACCTTCGACATGACACATTGGTAATGTTAATATATTGGGATCCCACGTCCACTTTATTCTTAAAGAAGAGCGACCGTCTTTTCATAAGAGGACCAGTCCGCCACTGGCCCGGACAGACCAGTGACTGGTCAAAGAACTTGCCCTGCATAAACTTGTACTGGCCCCGGGCCATCGGTTATGTCAGACCCTGGCCCACTTCTAAATCCCCTCTCATATGCATCTTCGTTATAACATTACATTGTTTGCGGGAGCTAATATGTGCTAACGTCAGTGTCCGTTTTTTTTTTCTACACTAACTGGCAACTATACCATGTGATACCAACGTCGTTATAATATTGGCTCACAAGCCTTGTTAGAAGCAGGAACCAAACGTCAGACATCTCACACAGAGAAACAAAACATTAATTTTGGACCCGTCACAATTTTTAAATTGATTAATTGACAATCATAATAAGTGATACTTTTAATCCGCACCTTTCTGAAAGCTCTGTGGATGTTTTTTAATATTCATCTACGTAAAAATGTTATCAAAATAACCTATAACTTCCTCAAGTTCAGCAGGTTTACTGGTTACCATGTTCATCTTAGTTTAGCTAACATTTGTTTATTAGCACCAAACACAAAGTATTTGCTCATAAACCAAATTACTGGACAATCCAACCAAATTTCATGGCAATCCATCTAACATTTGTTGAGACATTTTACTCCAAACCACAAATGTTAACCTCATAGTGGTGCTAGAGGTAAAATCAGGGGATGATCAAAGCAATTAGGATTCATCTACTGGGCTACATGAATGGCGGTACCAAATGTATTGGTAATCCATCTAATAGCTGTTGTGATAATTCTGTTGGGACCAAAGTAGTGGATGTGCTGCCAGCATGGCTAAAAACCAAGCCGACAGCTTTTCAAACTCTCAAAACTGTAATAAAAGTCATATATTTTTCAAATGAATATTCAGTAACGAAGTAACAAAAGCTACATCTTTTGGTTAACACACTAATACAATGTTAATAGTAAGAAAGAGGGACATACAGTATTTATCACATTTTAGTTTTTTACATTATCAGTTGCAGAAAGATGTAACTGGCCGAAGATATTTCCATTTATCTATTCATTTTTGGGGATTTTTTCTTACATATGATGCATGCTGCATCAATCAGTTCTTCGGCTGCTATCCAGAATAATCTACGATAAAAGAATAAAAAATAAAACGGCCTGTCAGAATATCTTTGGTCCTTTTTGACGGTGATGTAAATTGATGCAAATTTGTTCCCTGTGTTGTTTAGGTACTCAGAGAGCATCCAGTGTATTTCATGAGGCTATTATGTTTCTGCATAAATTACTGCCTGCAGCTGTAGAGCAGCAGGACCGAGACAAAAGGCTGAATTATTCCTGACAGTGAGACTAATGACAGTATTTTTCTTGCCTTATAAATCCAATATAACTAAATTCACTTACAAAGATGGATTAGCTGTTGGTTGTTTACTGAGGCTTGAACTGCAGCTCCTGCAGAGTGGTGATCAAGTAGATAAATAAATAGACTCCTAAAAAATTTCTGTTCCTTCTGAACTTCACTGGAGGAAAATGTCAGAGCTGGCTTTGGCAACTGTCCACAGTCCCAGCATCAAATGGCAGGGAGAGGTCGCTGTGTGGAAAGTTTCAAGTTCAATAACCAGAAATCCTCTAGTTTGGTGCCAGAAAACTGCCTTGGCACGCTTGTTTAACCAAACGGACAAGCAAGGACAGATTATATATCAGTGGGTGCTGCTTTCTCTGAACAGAGTGCTCACCTGCTGTTGTTTAGGACACCAGTTTGTTGCATCCATCAGCGTCCATGGCCAACACCAAAATTTAATTTGTGCTAATTGGGAGAATGTGAAGGTGATGATTGGATTTTACTTTTTTGTTGCAACCCAAAAGATTAAAAAAGAAATTATAAAATGTTATAGGTGAAACATATTGTTTCAGTAAAGCATAATTTAGTGAATTCCATGCACAGTTTCGAGACAGTAGCAGCACTAACGTTAGCTGTTGTAAAACATGTTGCGAGTGTGATGACCACTAAAGTGTTATCACATTTGTGGTAGTTTCTGTAATGTTATAATGAATGTTTTTGAATATTTGTTCAGGGGTAATTAACCTGGTTCCACCATCCATGCACTAAAATATGTTAAATAGAGGTCAGGAGTAAGTGTGGAGTTCGCCAGCAGGGGGTAGTGTGGCGCTTATTGTGCTACACGGGGCTTTACGTCAGTTTCTCTTTCTGCTGAGCGAGATGAAAAACGGACGCAGAGTTTGCCCTGTCTCATTTATTTCTCCTGTTTCCAGGTTGGTGGAATAGTAAATTAAGCTGAGTACCTGAAGTGTAATATGTTGACATTTCGCTGAATGTTTTAATGTCTGCTAATAAGGCTGTGTTATGAATATGTGGACATATATGTACATATAGCAGTACCCGCATTTTCGCGCCTGCTAACGTCACCTGTTGCTACCAAAGTCACGTCGGACAGAGTTTTATTTTTAGCTCCTTGAACATTTTTGTAAAGTCTTAATACTTTTGAAATGTATGTGTAAGATGTTAAAAGCAAATGTTATAAACTGAGTTTATGTAATGGTTAAAAGCTAATGTTAAAAACATGTGAGAACGGAAAGCTAACAGTCGCATGAAACTCTGCATGTTTTAGAAATAAAATCTCAGCAACTCATATTTAACGTTTGCACAATAACTGAAAATGTCACTTAGCCTATTGTAATTTCATCTCATTAATCATACGGTTGTTTTCTTTTACTTCCAATTTCTTTTCGTTCTTCCATCTGGATAATGAAGCTGCTCTTTCAGCACTGACAGGTTAACTGAAAATTATTAATAATAACTAATAATAATAACTAATAATTATCTCCCATCATGCGACAGGGGTCTGAAAAAGGTGACTGTGAAATCATCCCTCAGAAGTTAGTTCAAAGTGAAATTTCTTCTGCTGCCTTCTTCTCTGTGGATATAAATAAATAAATTTGAAGAAAGGGTTGAAGGCAGCTTTTAATCCTTTGGCTTTGATTCTGCTGTTGAAGATGGAGGAGATATCCAGCATCTGACTGTGGGCTGTGAAGCTACTCATGTAATGGTAATCATCAGCGTCCTGACCTCAGCTGGCTGCCTCCAGGGTTAGAGGGAGGTTTTGAAAGAATGACCTGTTGTTTATGGAAGATTATTAGTGACAAAACTGTTGAGAAAACGGAACAAATTCGAGCCATAATGAACTTGCAAGTCAAGATTCAAAAGTGCATCTGGCAGTTTCATATACCCAAAAAAATTACTTAATGTAAGCTAACTAAGTTTGAAATCTGCTATATTTTATCTGCTGTACCTGTTTAGGCAAATTCAGTTATGTATAAAGATAAATACTGAGCCTAAGTTTTGTTCATTAGTATTTTAATAGTGCAAACTACTAATTTGAGCACCCAAATTTGTTCCCTGAAAGTAATGATTCTTACCTTCAAATTACAGAATTTAGGTATTCAAATTAAATTAATATTGTAAAGTTTTTGCATTTATTCAATTTGCCCTTGTCCCATTCACACTACTTTCTCGTACAGTTTTGATACTACAATGGCAACCCTGTAACCCTGAAATTACATTTATGTACATTTTGGAGGAAATATAATGCTGACCAGCATGGCTCTGACTGAAATATCTCAACAACTATTTGATGGATTGCCATGAAATATTGTACCGACATTCATGGTCCCCAGAGGATGAATCTTAAGGACTCTGGTGATTTCTTCACTTTAATTATGTCCAATACTTTGCTTTATGACCAAATACCTGCAAAACTAATGACATTCCCGTCAGCCTTAGCTGTACTTTGTGTTTAGTGCTAATAAGCAAATGTTAGCGTGCAACTAAGCTGGTAAAAATTAAACCTGGTAAACACTATACATGGTGAACATTTGCATGTTAGCATTGTCATTGTGAGCATGTTAGCATGCTGACGTTAGCATTTAGCTCAGCTTCACAGAGCTGCTAGCATGGCTGTAGACTTGACTTAGTCTTGTTAAGGAATTACTTGTGAATTTCCAGTAAAAACCCAGCAGCTACTTGATAGTTTTTTAGGATGATGCTTTACTTTACTTGGTGAGGCACCAAAATAGTAACTAATGAGTTAGTAATTAATGGTTTTGTGTAACTTAGCTGATTCAGAGTCAATGCGGAACAACTTATGATGTTGATTCACATATCTATGAACTAATCATTACATAATGATTCATTAATATAGTATCTCCAAATCTGTTCTCCAGTAACTCATCATTACTATATAGTCCTTGATTCAGAGTTCAGGAACTACTTATTAGTAATTCGTCAATTATCTGGTTGTTCCTGATTTGTTCCTCGCTCGTTCTTTACTTACTACTAAAGGTTTTGTGTACTTTATTGTAAAATGGTTCAGAGGAATGAAAAATTTTAGTGTTTTACTGTAAATGGCCTGTAATAAATTAAAATATGTGTCAGTAACTCAGTGACTCTAACATAGCCATGCTTGTTTTTGGAGTTTTTAAGGAGAACAATCATGTTTTCATCCACTATACAGTAAGTTTTATCAGAACACAGATTATTTCAATTTCCATGTTAGTTGTATTTATCTGTATTGACATTTCAAAAAATCTGACTCATGTCTCCGTTACACCACCACACTAGACCACTGATTAGTTGTAGAGCTGCTGTAGTTCCTTATTTTTAAAATATAGCGAGCGGCCTTTCACGTGTGATTAAAAACTGCATTCTGACTCACCGGCTGCAGCACAGAGAAGCTCCTCTTGATGAATCACATTGTGTTTGAATAAAACCTGTGACCATCGGTTGTAGCTGAACTCAAGTTTGCGTTTGTTTGTGGCATCATCTTTTGTCGGCTACCTGAAAGTCTGAAGCCGTCCTTGCGGATCACAGCTGAGTCTGGTATTCATGATGAGCATGTTCCTCCTAGCTCTTCTATCAATAAGTGGTAATACAGTAATCATCTTCAGTACGTTTAATAAAAAAAAATGTTTAACCTAAGGAGGAATGTGAAAATTGTATCTATTTGGAAGGTCATAACTGAGGGAGAGGAGCAGAGCTTCATTTATTTTACTTTATTTAGGGCTGGAAAAGGATTATTAACTTTCCTCATAACTGAGAAACAAATGTAATGAAATAGTGACTGGTTAGAGTTGTTGCACTCTTGACAGCCTGACTTACATACCAGGCAGCGCACAGTAATTAAGTAAACTCCAAAGAAACATAAAACACCACAGAAATACCAAAATATTAATATTTGCTTAAATACAGAGCTTCCTGTCAAGTTTGCGAGCAGGATTGTTGGTTTACCCACGTCCTACGCTTCCAAAGAGAGGCAAAGTCCTTCCCTTTCCGGTGGACCACCATGGGACCGTATTTCGGAAAAAATATGTACGGTAGTCAGTGGCGAGAAACACTTTTTTTTTTATCCCGTTTGAATTGTGCCATGAATTACACATATGATGTTTGTCAAGATAATTTTGCATGGAAGAAAGTCAACACATTGATTTATGGTAATCTTGACAAAACTACAGTGTGTGACTTCTTAATTTTCATATTTTGATACGTTTCTTACATGTTGTGATTAAAGTTGTAAATAGAACATTATCTGTTGATAGCGCCATTAATAATGTGCCATAGATCTACCTGTCCTGTTCTTCAAAGTAGAGCTTAAACGAGTGATGTTCAGTAAGGTTCTGGGTTAAACATGCAGAGAGTGGGGCGGCTTTTTCTGATGTATATTTACCACTTTTCTGGCAGAAAGATTAAACTAAGCATGACAGCCTTCTTAAACATAATGTGTTGCTTTTAAGTAGCTGAGAATATGATGAAAGCATGTAGAAATGCAGAAATGTATTCATATCCTTTTTTCCCCTGCTTTATTGTGTCGCCCCCACTTTTCAAACCAACGTTACATCCTTGAGGTGAGTACTACAAATTTGAAAATCAAATCACCAAAATTTAACAATATATGTGAAAAAACAATTCAGTCATATCCGCTCATACATTTAACCCTCCAGATTCACCTGAGAGTCCCATTTTTCACCGCCCCCCCGTCCTCCCGACTCCACATTGCGGCAACAAAATTACTCCATAAATTCACTAGAATGCAGGAAAACAGTCTCTGAAATTTACAATTTAACATGTTTGTAAAACCGTGAATTTGGCTGCAGAAGTTTTTAAACAAAATTCCTGAGGGTTGGGTAGTGATGACCCCGACGCCTGTGGCGGGTAGTGTCACAGAAGGCCAACTCATAAAATGCCGGCTTGACCGACACCGAATCTCACTCCAAACTAAATTGAAAAGTTGGCAGCCCTGTGAAATGTTTTATACATTTAATTCCTAGGTGATGTTTGTGGGTTTATGGTTGTGAAATATGTATTTCTTTTGTTTTATTTTGTGTTTTTGTCAACAGCTAAAGCCCACTGCCGTACTTGTTTTCAGTGTTTTTCTTTTAAAAGATTTTCCGTTAAAAACAACATCAAACTGTGAAAGCAGATACGCTGCTTTTAAAAAGGGTTCAATACTCTACGCCCTCTGTTACAAAAACAACTGATGCAATTTTGTCAAAGACAACACTAAAGCTACAAAAACCCAATAAGTAATTGTGTCCTGTATGACATATAATTCTACAGACTATAAATATAAAGATACTGGTGTTAGCTAGCAAGAAAGCAAATTAGCGTATATCCCAGAATGTCAAACTATTCCTTTAAAGCGAGAGAATATTTTTTTGCTGAACAGCAGCCACAAGTTACAGTGATGGGATAATGCTTTGTATTTAGCTTAAATGCTACGCTAATGTTACAGTAGAAGAGTCATAAAGTAAATGAATGACTCAGTAATGTGTGTTACATAAATATTTACCGGCTAACATTAGCCACCACAAGCTACTGGTCAAGTGAGGCTGTAGCAACAAAAAGTGTATTGAATTGAGAATCAAGGGTGTGTTTCATTGCTTATGAATTCACATTTTCATTTGTAAAAAGAAGAGAGTGAAAAAGTAATGCACTTTGACGATGATATAGTCTCGCTTTAAGTTATGATCGTTGAATCCAGTCTGAGAAGAATCAAACCACAAATCTTTTGAGCGTTCGACTTTCAGAAACTGAGCTTCATGACAGCTGAAGTTGAATGAGGAAACGTTCATTACAGTGTGGTGATCGTAGGTTTTTCTCTGTGTGTGTCTTTCTATCTCAGTGTTGAGTGCATCTGTAGTCTGCTGATAATCAGACTGTTAATATTCTGAGCAGTGAGCTGTCGGGTCAGGAGGATCTGACATCTCAGCTGTGAACATCTTGAGTATCCAAACCTCTGAGATTCTGTGTGTTTAAGAGGAAGATTACATGAGCGCGTTCATGCACACGCATTCATTAATTACACACTCTGCAACACAAAGACGGCATATTGGACACGGTGAATTATACTCATCTGTGACATGAGGAACACAGTAGCTATCAGCCATCACAGTCCCAAACAGTCTGCTGCTGTTAGACGGATTAATGTGAGATTTTTTGAGTTAATGTGAGGTTTAGAACTTTTTAAATATTGTTTCATCTCATAACAAAACAAAATGATGTTTTAAATTAACTACATATTCACATTACGTTCTCAAATGTATCAAAACAGAAAAATAATCATCTAAATCACTGTATTAAAAACCCTATTAAATGTGCAGTAATGCCGCAGCTAAGACTGGTGACGACAGCTCATGGGTGCCGGTTGTCATAGTAACGCAAACACGCTTTCCTGCACAGGAGCTTTCCAGCGGTCTGAAATAATGACTGTCTGAGCAGTGAGCAGTGATGTATCTCAGCCCTCAGCAGTCTGAGACGACCAAAAGCAGTAAAATCAAGACTGTACGGCGTGAAACGACTTGGCTTTATACAGCTTTTCATGGAGAGGGGAAGCTGGCTGACCACACTTGCAGGAAACCGTCAAATGTGGCAATGATCCCAGATACGTTCACGAGACATTTTGAGACAAAACTCCCTGCTTAGCCAGTAAAGATATTGAATACTTCAAGCTACTAAGAGAGTAAATTCATTTTACTTTTGAACAGAGCAAAAAAAAAAATGCATTTAAACAACTAGCATATTTAAATTTTATCAATTTATCTGAACAGAACGCAAACTTTTTGGAGTAAAGAATAAGCCTCTATTATTTGAGTGACTTGCTAAAACCTCTGGGGCTGAAAAATGAAGCCAAAAACTGCAGTTCATCAAATGGCCACTTGAGGCTTAAAACAAAACTAAGAGTCTACAGCCTATAGCAGCTAGCAGCTCCATGAGGCTGAACTTCGGCACAGTGGTGCGTTGAGCTAAATGCTAACATCAGCATGTTAACAGTGCTCATAATGACAATTATGAGACATGCTGATGTTTAGCAGGTATAGTGTTTACCATGTTTACCATCTTAGTTTATATTGTAAGCATGCTAAATATGCTAATTAGCACTAAACAGAAAGTACAGCTGAGGCTGATGGGAATGTTTTGCAGGTATTTGATCATAAACCAAAGTATTGGACACAATAAAAGTTAAGGAATCACCAAAGTTAGTTCACTTCATCCTTAGGGGAACATGAATGTCTGTATTCAATTTCATGGAAATCCATCCAATAATTGTTGAGACACTTCAGTGTGGACCAAAGTGGTAGACTGACTGACTCAAGAGCTCATCATTTCTTGGATACAAATCATTTGATTCAGATTTACTTCAATCGATCGATCACTTCCCTCTACAGCTACAAGCTCAACGTGTGATACTGCTCTAATTCACTGTTTATAGCCAGAGGATGCTGGGTAATCTGCCGTCTGTTGTCCTTGTGATTTAGACTGCAGCCAAGAGACGACTTTAATCATTTTAATTGTTCCCATCTTGAAAATGTAACACAAGAACAAGATAGAATATTTATGCTATTGTACTTTGAGAATTTAATGATGACTGTAAACCATTCGCTCCAATTACTGAGATGGTTTTGGTCAAAGACGAACAGAGGAGGCCTTGGTGGACAGGGCTGGTGATGAAAATAAATATTCTCTCTGTAGTGCCGTTGTCAAGGAAGTGCTCGGAGAAAAAAAAAAAACTGAGCCAAGCAGGCGAGAGCAATGTCAGGCTGCAATTTATTTTCCTTCTGTGCACGTGTCCACGCAGCGTTGTGTCCACACGTGGAGCTCTCATTTGTCGGATTGCTGTGGCCTCTGTGGGGGGAGGGCTGCTTTCTCTGCTGTCAAAAAACACACATGGCAGATGTTCACTGTGGCAGATCCAAACAACCTTCACCTGTTTTTGTTTCTGTCCTCTGTACATGTGCAACAGCAGCAGGAGGGGGGGGGGGATTTGCAGAGTGGATGGTTTGACCCAGGAGGCTGAGAGACAGAGGAAAGACCAGTTTGGGGAGTTCTCATCAGCTTTGCTGCATAATCCCTCTGAATTTACTGACATTACTAACAGGAGACTAACAGGAGAGAAGATGGTTGTTTTAGAGCCTACAGTAACTAATTGTTTCACAGAAATGAGACAGTGTTGGGGAATTCACTCCCCTAAAATTGTAATTAAATACCATTCATTGGTATCTTTTTTATCAACAGGAGAAATTCCCTCCATTTCTGAAGTTACAGCGAAACAAAGATTTGACCTTAAAGCAATAGTTTGACATTGTGGGAAATACACTTATTTGCTTTCTTGCTGAGAATTAGATAAGAAGATTGATACCACTCTCATGTCTGTATGATAAATATGAAGCTACAGCCAGCAGCTGGTTAGCTTAGCTCAGCACAAAGACTGGAAACAGGGGGAAACAACTAGCCTGGTTCAGGTTTAAATGTGACAAAATCCACCTACCTGCAGCTGCTGCCAAGCAACCAGCGTAGACTCCAGGAGGCGAGTGCACCAGCTGGGCTGGGTCTTAGCTACGTCCGACTTTGTGGTTTGAATTCACACCGAGGGCACCAAGCACTGTAGCTGCGCTCGGTCTTATGATTTATGTCCATGTGAATACACGCGATGATTGTTGCCAAAGCGTGCACAAGGTATGGATAACACAAACCAAAAGAAAAGGAACATTATTTTTACCGATAGAGAAATAAGAAAACTTATAGAGTTGTATGCAGGGCATAGAAAGGTTCTCACAGTGAAATGAAACAACACAAACAAACAAAAATTATCAGCATGGAAATCGATCACCAGTGCAATCAATAACGAATGTGATGGCGGACAGTTGAAGAGGTCAGGAAGAAATGGAAAGATCTCTTATGAAAAGCCAAAAAGGATTCATCGGCTCTTAAAAACCTGCCAACAGGGTCCTTCACCAAAAACATCTGCATACAGCCGAATATTAACTGATATTTATGGAGAAGATTCCCCCACTTTGTCAGGATTGAACGGCATTGATAGTTCAGAGCTGTCAGCCCCAACATGACGAGTGGATGACTCGGACCGGTGCAGCGCAAATCATGATGTGACAGCTGTCAGTATGAGTGGTAGGTCTTTAATAGAGTAACGTTACCCTAAGTGACATGAAGGCCAAAACTTACTAGACCATTATTTACTAGTTTGTTGCTATTTCACTTGACTTCCTGTCCTCACCGCTCCCTAATGGCTCTTCATTTAGCACTGGTCACTGCCTAAGTTACTTTATTATTTGTTGCAAGAGATAAATCGATTCAAGATTCTTTATCTGCAGTACGTTGAACTATTCTGTCATATTGATGGTTAAAAAGTGGGATGTGTCAAGAATAACTATCCTAGTTGTATAACAAAAATAACACCCTACTAATGAAATAGTATGGTTAATAAATAAATACACAACTCTATGCAGGCACATACAGAAGCCATATATTTCAGTTTAATACCAGGTAGTCTTGATTGTAAATAGAAGTCCTGCTTGGTCTTTGCTGCCTCTTCATGGGTGGGTTTAAATGCACAATGGCTAGCTGTGGTACTGTGTTATTTAGCTAAGTTATGCTAGCTTTCTGTGTGTTGCGGTGCACACGGGGATGCCATGAGGCGGAGAAATGTGATGTTAAAATGGGGCTCAGACATTGAATGTCTGCACAAAGTTTAATGGCAATCCTTCCAATATTTGTTGAGATATTTTAGTCTGGACCAAACAATAAGCCAACATTGCCATCTATAGAGCCAAGCTGCTAACTAAAAATGTCCGCGATAGATACTGACAGTTTGTGTGCTACAAGGAAAAATAATGTGACCCCAAGACTTAAAGGAGGCTGGTAGTACCTGTGGTTAGTGATTAAACCCCAAGCTGGTCCCTGCATCAGTGTGTCTGCACAATGGTGAATGTGAAGCATTGTGCTCTTCCCAGCTCGTGGGATCAATATATCACTTTATATGAAAGCAAGACCGATTACCAGGACAAAATCAGACGTTTTAATTAGTCATGAACGATGTTGGCAGATATTTGTTTATTTTTAGTTAACCTCCTAACATGACAGCAGGATGAATCACTGCTGCAGCGCGAGACCGCCGTGTTCTTTCTCTTGCTGTGCAAACGCAACGTTTAACATACTTACATAACACCAGCAATCTTTCACCCGATCTTTCCCTTCGCTCTGGCCTGCCGGCGCTCACTGAGATTTTCATCAGGCTGGGAAATTGATTCTGGTTATCTGAAGAGAAGCTGAAAAGAGACAGTAACTGGCTCCCCTGCATCTGACTCCTGGCGAGATTAAAAACACTGGATGTCACCCCAGGGGGGATTCATGGCGCTGCGTGGCATTCTGGGAGATTGCTGCCATAACCTTGATTGAAGGAGTCCCAGCTGTTGGTCTGGTGGTAAACAAAGTGGGTGCAAGTGAGGACAAATGTGAGGCTCTTTGTGGCACAAATCCCTCTCTATTGCTGCACTTCTACATGAAAAACATAATCCAGTGCTCTCCGGTTTGTTTCACCTGCTGACAAATAATGTGTGTGTTCTCTAAGAGATGCATGTGATGTAGAGCAGCAGACACAGTAACGTCCTCCCAGTGTTTTCTCTCAGCCCTGGGATCTCATTACTCTTGCCCGAGGAGAATTGATCAAACAATGCAATCAAACACGGCGCCATGATAATGAGCCAACGGCCAACTAATTATCTGCTCTTAGACCTCCTATAGGAAAACTATCTTCTCTGGCCCTGCACGTGTCCTCCAGCACAGACTGTGTTTCGCTGTCAGCCATCCACTTGCTTTATTGTCCAAAAGAGGAGGACAAAGTGTTTATGTGACCAGTAGATATGAGACAGACCAGTATGGAACATGATACCAAAAATAAAATCACTTTTTCTTTTGCTAAAACAAGTTGTTTCTTGCTGAATCAACGAGGCCCGGGACCCCCACTGACTGACACTGACTCTTATCCCCACCCTTGGACACATCAACGTTTTAAGTCTCCATATCTGACAATGCGTTACATTACATCACATTTTTTGGCTTATTATCTCTGCACATTGTACTGAATATAAAGTATATTCTTTATACTATGAACATTTCATCCTCTCTGTTTAAAACGCTGCACAACTCTTTTCATTTAAAAAACACATTTTACATGATTGTAGTTACGATTCTTGACTTGTTTTTTCTTTTCTCTTACTATGTTTATTGTTATGCACCAAAATACCAAAGCAAATTCCTTGTATGTGAAAACCTACTTGGCAATAAACCTGATTCTGATTTAAAAACTCTTATCAATCGTGTACTGTTGAGTCGGTTAATAGCAGAGTATGTAGAGCGACTCTAAAGAAGTAAATGTGGTGTTTTTAGCGTTTCACAACACAGCATCAACAAATTCTTAGATATATTTATCGGCACTGAAAACAAGTGAAAAAAATGATAATTTGAAGACCCAAAAGAGTAAAATAAATACTTTAACATTTAGGGAAAATCCATAAACCTGCAATAACAGATTTGGCCACTTGTGGGCAGCGGAAACAAGTTGGGAACGCAACACTGACACATCATCACCTTTTAAATTGATGTGGTGAACTTGTTAGCAAACAGCTGGTTATTTACACATCCAGCAGTTACAGAGCGACATTATCATTAATATTGAGTCGTGTTTGTGTCACCTGATGAATGTAAGTTTAATACTCTCTCTCTTTTAGCTCTGTTTTTGGTCTCCACCACCTCCTGAGGGAAACATCTGGCTCTTTAGCTGCTAAATTGTCACGGCTCCGGCCATGACTCCGGGTTTTCCTTGTGTTCTCCTGTGTTTTTCTGGTCTCCTCCTCCCCTGTTTGTATGTGTGCTGTGGGTGCCGCTACCTCTCCTGGCACCTGGTTCGGCTCCACACCTGGCTTCAATCAACTCATCAACTCTCAGCTCAAATACCTCAGCTCTGCAGCCACTTATCATCAGATTGTGCCGTCCTTCTGTGACTCTCGGCCTTATCGCTCTTGTGACGAGTTTCTTGTGTGCCTTTTGTGGTTATACTTATTCTTGTGGATAATTTGATTTTTTTTTTTTTTCCTGTGCCAGTGTCTCCGCCTTGCCATCATCCCCTTTCATCAGCCTGCCTGCCTCCGTCAATCCAGCTATTCCCTGCTCCCAACCGTCAACTGTTCCTTAAACCTTTTACTAACTGCACCCATTGTCTCTGTGCTTCTGGGTCTGCCAAAAAACCTAAACGTAAGATAGATAAACAATGAGCTGAAAGTCACTATAAAGCTTCTTTAAAGCCGACGGGAGCTGCAGATTCAGATGCTAACTCTCTGTAGGTCCATCACTACGAGTAAACCCTTCCAAATACTTGTATTCATATGATGCCTTGTTAATATAAAAGTATTGATTATAGCTGCCTTAATAAACCCAGAGGCAGACTGTTGATGTCAATTTTTAATCCAGCAAAAGTGACAAAATACAACTTCCAACAACTCAAAGCCTGTGCAAACTTGGCATCTCCTCCATGGGGACAGGACCAGTGGAGACTCCAGGAAGTTACTGGTCCCAGTCAAGACATAAATGTTGCACACCTCCATGAAACAGGGAATTCTGGTGGGTTTTTTGTACAGATTAAACAAACAAGATATAACATGTTAGTGAGCTTTAGAGGTGCTGGTATCGTTACCTTTGGACTGAGCCAGGCTAGCTGTTTCCCTCTGTTTCCAGTCTTTATGCTAAGCTAGGCTAACTGGGCGTTAAGTCCAGCACATATTTATAAGAGTGGTATCAATCTGTTATCAGCTGTTCCTTTACTGTTTAGGTGCACTTTGTATGACCACGTCCTCTCTTTGTCTCTCTTTCTGTCCTCACACAGAAACTCTCCCATATAATTTCTAACCTTGAGGACACACCTGTCCCTGCAGAAATACACAAATGCCAGAGTCACCTCTCCCCCTATTCTGGGATTTTCCTCCCAGTCTGATTTAAAGTGTTGTCAGTTAGTCAGTTTTTAAAGGAGCAGCGAGTGGACTCCACTGCAAAACTGATGAGGGAACTACTTTGTCTGCTTCAAATCCGAACATTTATTGTGTATTTCAAGATGTGGGTTGTTAGGAGAAGATACAGAGATGTTCAAGGTGAAATCAGAATAATCAACTCTGGGTTAATACAGCAGTGATTGGAGAGTAAAAAACAAAAATCAATGTAGCTTCCCTCCTCACTGCTGCCTGTTTTCCTTCGTCCTGCCTCTCAAGTTGCCTCTCCTGAGATGAATTCCTCCACCTGCAGAATAATAATCTGCTCTGGTGACGCAACCGAAGACTCTGGACGCAATGAATTGAAATGATCTGACATCATGTTTCTGCCATCGCAGGTCTCTGAGCTTTGATGTCCACATGGAGAGGTCTGCGTCTGCTGACGATCACATTTCAGTCTTTGTTCATGCACTTTATTATGGGGGGCTGTATGAATTGGTTTTTGCCCCACTTTCATTCTCAATAATTGTTTATAACTTTAAAAGGAAAATTCATCTTTTCAACTTGCTTTTACTCAGAAACTTAACCATATTTTACCGGTGTTTATATTTTCTGATGTGTTGCTGGAAGAATCAACATTTTTGTTGCACAAAAATTATAATTATAATATTATAAAAGTGTCAATCAATCTGTATATGGCATTTTAAAATATGAGTTACTTTATTCACAAAACACGGCTAAAATTAGTACAGCTGGAATACTTCGTAGTGTCAAAATAATGTCATTTTTCTGTAGTTAAGTTCCTTTAAATCAGTGTTTCCAACCTTTTTGGCACGTCTCGACATAAAATTAAGCAGTTATCTACTTGTGTCCTGAATCTTCCTCCGCAGACTGTTTGATCTGAACGATTTTTACAGGCATCCAAATCCCAAATCATGCAAAAGTCAGAAAAAATAAGCATAATTTGTTTGAACAGATTATTATTATTTTTTTTAAATCTTTTTTGGTATTACAACAAAGTCATAATTTACCCTCCTTATCATTACACAGCCCACACACTGCTAACTAACATCATAGCCTGAGGCCTTCCACCAGATAAACTACAACCCAATCCCCTCGATCATTAGGTTTGCCATCACAGAGATAAATCAATACAGCAAACCGCAGCGTCATGGAGTCATTACTCTTTAAAAAGCAGACTTGGGTCTCTTTGAATTGCTCGAACCAGGCAGCTTTCACCACTTTTTATTCACCACAGGAGATAATAAAAATCACAGGGCGACTTCAGCTTTGAGTGAGCGATTCGTCCGATGTCACTCATACTTTTTCATTCACTCCGGCTGCTGCAGCTGCAAACAAACATTCATTGTAAACTACTGATTTAAATGTGCAACTAAGTCACTCACAGCTACACGTTTCACCCAGGACATGTTGTGCTTTGCTTTCTGCGTTTTCCTCATGCTGCATTCATGGGTGTCGGAATCATGGGGAAAAAAACTACTTTACTGTTTGAAATTAGGCTACAAGGCAAATATTTATATTAAATAAGTTATATTTATTTAAATACTTGTCTGGAAAGTTGGGGATTAACATGATTTTTAAGATAATATCAGCAGTCAGCCGTTGGGTCATGCAAACTACTATATTTTGCAAGATTTTTCTAAACACCATGGTGTGGCAAAATCCCTGCATCTAATATTTAATTTGACATAAAACCAAACCTCTAAATATGGATCTGTCTGGGGATAAGTAAAGGCACAGTCTGGTAACGTTTTTAAACCTTTTATTCTGTTGATGGGTAGACTTTATCTTTGAACGAAATTACTTACAAGGCATCTGTCACAGGACTAGCCTCTCTCACTGAAGACGCAACTCACGTGCTACAGAGATGCTACAGGGATTGAATCTGGGAAACGTAGTCCAATAGCAAGGAAAATGTATCAGGAAGTAAGCAGTTAACTTAATTTTCCAAATTCCCACTTAGTTTAGTATGTGCTACTGTTCAGACCACTGAGCAGGATACATGGCGGTGTTGTGTTTGTGTGTGAAGTATGTCAAAAGTGGAGTCGGCTTCTATAAAATATGTATTTTCAATTACATAATTTATTTAGAAATCAGTTATTGGTGGGACAACTTCATCCAGAGGATGAATCCTCTGGGGACCCTGAATGTTTGTACAACATTTCATGGCGATCCATCCAATAGGTGCTGAGATATTTCAGTCTGGACCAACGTGGTGGACTGGCTGACCGCCGTGAGCCATGACATTAGCATGGCTAAAAATTTCAATATGGCGTCGTTTATTTTGCAGCTTTAAAAGAGGGATGTGTTCTCATGGATCCAACTGCAAAGTTACTTATCTTCCTTTGATTTAAATCACTTCTCAAAACGTATGTCTTAAATGTCTTATTTGTTTTATTATTATTATTGTTTTTATTATATTAACCCACATCATGCCTTTAATTAACCCTGATTATATCTAATCTAAACCTGTAGCACTACACATAACCATTTCAATATCATGCCTAAAACCAACCTACCAGTCTGCAGTGGTGGAAAATAACTAAGTACATTTACTCAAGTACTGTCCTTAAGTACAATCTTGGGGTACTTTACTTGAGTATTTCCATTTTATGCTACTTTATACTTCTACTCCACTACAGTTCAGAGGGAAATATTGTACATTTTACTCCACTACATTTACTTTATAGCTTTAGTTACTTTGCAGATTCAGAGAATTAATACAAAATATAATAAACAAGTAAAGTATGATGTATTAGTATGGATAAAGATAAGACTTTATTGATCTTTTGGTGAAATTCACAAGCTACCCGGCAGTATATACAGTCAAAAAATAAGCAACACCTTTACCAGCTGCAACATGCAACAGTGATCTACATATTGATGCATCAATGATTGTAATTCAATAATTGACATTATTCTGAAATGGCCCATTCTACATAATGAGTATATAAGTATATTTTGTTATTTTACAGTTTTTTAATGCAGGACTTGTAAAAGAGTATTTCCACACTGCTGCATTGCTACTTTTACTTAAGTAAAAGATCTGAGTACTTCTCCCACTACTGCCAGTCTGATAGTGGAGCTTGTAAATTCCTACATCTCCTGAAGGCAGCATCGTCGCAGAGGAGCGCAACGCCGCTCTGCGCTCTGATTGGACGTTAGCGGCGGTGGGCGGGTCCGCCTGCGGAGTGCGGAGACAATAGACAGCGGCTCCAGGGATGATCAGTAGCCGGGAGAGAGTGACGGACAGCGGCGGCGCAGACGGCCGAGGATTCAGCTTCACTTCGGAACCGTGAAGAAGAAAAAGAAACAACTCAAGGATCTGCGACATTTCCTCTCTTAGCTAAACAGTCAAGTGTTGTCTGGATGGATTGACAGATATTGCATGCTGCACATTTTGAAAAGGTAAGATCAGATCTGATGTCTTATCATTTCCCATCCGGCACAAGCCAATTAACTGCTAATTAATCGCTAGTTTGTGTTTTTAAATGTTGTTTTTTATTCATATTGTGCTTTGCATGAAGTGGTGTCTCGTTGCATGCCCTGTGTGTCTTTGTGCTGCTCTGTTGCAAAGCACAACACTGGATCACTGTTGTGTTTACAATGTTAATTATCCTCATTTAAACTGGTGTTTTTTGTTAACTATAGCTGTAAATCACATTTTACATTCTTACACAAAAGTTACACCTGCACCATGTGACAAAACACTGACTGAGCAGAACAATGGAGCTGCTGTCAGGCTTTTGTGTCCCAGCTCCACATCTGTACACACCAGTGGCTGTATTTGTTATTAGCTTTTGTACATTTATTGATCACACATTCTCCATTTCAGATCATGATTTCCTCCCATGCTCACGTGCACGCACTCCCAGCACTATACCTGACTTCACGTGCGCTGATGGATATAATGCTTTGTGTCTGCAGAGCTGATTCACACTTCATGTCTTTGTGCTGCAGGTTTATATGACTCCCAGACTGTAAACAATGTTACTGACACTGACATCAGCTCTCCATGAGTCCTGTGGAGGATGATGCACTGTGGATGCTTAAAGCCTTTATTAATATTATTATTATTTATTGGTTTTAATGGGAACTCTTTTCATCTTGGGGGGGAAAACTGCACCAAAAAGCATTTGGGCTCTCAGACTGGGCTGCAGAGATTATTCCTTCAGGGCTCTCGTAGCTGAAATGATTAGTTGATTAATCGATATGTTGATTGACAGAAAAATATAAATTATTTTGGTGATTAGTCGTTTCAGGTATTTTCAAGCAAAAGTAGTAAAAGAAAAATGTGACAAATTCTTTGGTTTCAATGTGCAGATTTTTCATCGTCATAATTAACTGAAAACTGAATATCTTCAGGTTTTAGAACGTTTGAAGATGTCACTTTGGAAAGTTGTGATTTATTGTGTATTTTCACTATTTTTTTGACTATACGATTGATTTGGAAAAATAATAAACAGATTAATCGATAATGAAAATAATCGTTTGTCGCAGGTTTGGCAGTCTTTTGGCTTGATATCGTGTATGTCACCACGAGTCCGCTGGAGGCCGCGTTTTCAAACAGCTAATGAAGCTAATGTTAGCTCCATTAGCTAATAAACATCGACACGCAAAATTGACGGTCGCAGACTAGAAATGAGAAGCTGCTTTTGTCTACTTCGGTCTGAAAAAGTATTTCGAGAAGCAAATTTACCAGCATCATCTCCAGGTTTTGTACTTTTGTTTAAATAAAACAATACATTTGAAGGCGTCACCTCTGGCTCTCTGAAGTAGTGTTTTTTTTCTCCACTATTTTTATTTACTAGGAAAAATAAAATTAATCGATAATTAATTATTAATAATCGACAGTTGCAGCCCTACAGCTGTTTGCTGTGAGACACTAAGACTTAGATTTTAGATTCAACTTTATTGTACTGTAAGTACAAGGCAACGAAATGCAGTTTAGGTCTAACCAGAAGTGCAATAAGCAAGTGCAGGATATAAAGTACGTGCATAAAGTGGTACTATGGACATCATATACAGATGGCATTACTATAAACAGAAGTATACTCATGGATATGTACCATAATGAATTGGACTGGGCAGAACAGCAGTGCAATAAATATAAAGTAGTGCAATTTATGGACAGCAATAGTTAACAGTGCAGAAGAAGAGTTATTGCAGTATTCAGTACATAGTACTGGAGTACAAATGATGCAGTATATGTATAAATAAATAGTCTGGTAGTGCAAATTAATGTGGTACATGTAGCAAAAACAATAGAGCAGCAACAAAAACAATATAGCAGCAACAAAAACAATATAGCAGCACTAAGACATCGGTCTGTTTTCTTTCTTCATGTGTGTACACACAGCCACCCAGCAGACAGGGGATCACACATTAACAGAGCAGAAAGTTAGAGAAGAAGAAGAAAGAGACAGAGATTAAAGCAGACAAAGGGGGTAATGTTACCTTTTGTAGCGTGGGGTTCACAGCAGCAGAAATGGGTTGGCATTAAAGGAGAGCGCCCAGTGATGTGCCGCCGAGCGTCCAGGCACAAAGCCCCAGTGTTCGCAGATGTTGGAGGCAGAGCCAGTTAAAGCTGCTTTGATGTGCTCCATGAGCGCGGTGGGAGCCGACCGCCAAGCCCCACCGGAGGGCCGAGCCGCAGGCCGCCACGCACACACACACACAGTGGCAGCGTGAAGGCCAACGCTGTGGCTGTGACACTCGGCAGGATGGAGTTTTAGTTCTACAAACATTTGTGTAGGAAAGAGCTGCTCATGGGGCAGAAATAATCTCCCTGGTTTTGTTATCTTAGCAGGCATATTCAGAGAATAACATTTTACACACGTTGGTTCACTGGCACCGACTTGAATATGTGAGAATGACAAAGGATGTGACTGGTACAGGAGTGGAAGCCTGTTCACCTTTTTGTCAGCAAAATAAATAAAAAAATCCACATTTTTCTATTGTTGCGTTGCACAAAATGTTCCATGTCAGGAGCCGAGGTCCCTCCCCACTTCGCCTTCTTTTGAAAAGCTGAAAGACGACAGTTTCTGTTCGCCGTCTTTATGCACATTCAAAACTATTTAATCTTTGAGTATAAAAAACTCTTAGTAGAAACGGTGGGGTGGAAAAAAGGATCAAATAATAGCCAAACATGGCTGAAGTGGAAAAGTTGGTGTATCAATGAAAAAAAAGTGCAGCGGAAACAGACTTAGTGAATAAATGATGACGTACATGAAGCATGTGACTTAAACGTCCACTAAAGAGACGATGAGGAGACTGTAACCGTCCTCACATTAATACATGAAACAAACAGAAATGTCTTTCCGCATCGTTTTCCATCATTATGTCTGTGACATTAAACAGCATTTTGTTTTTGCTGATTAAAAATGCACAGTAAATAGATGTGAAGCCAAGGGGCGGCAACTAATTATTTTCATTGTCGAATTCATCATTAATGTATAAAATGTCAGAGCGAGGGGTGACATCTTAAAATGTCTTGTTTTGTTCGACCAACAATCCAAAACCCAAAGATATTCAGTTTCCAATGAAATGTAACAAAGAAAAGCAGCAAATGTGGGGATTTGAGAGGCTAAAACTAGAGAATGTTTAGCATTTTTTCACAATTCTTGCTTGAGAATGGATTAATCGATCATCAAAATATTTCATATTATTCTGTTGATCGACTAACTCACTCCAGTGAAGTCTTCACAAGGCTGTTTCTTTCTATTTACGCACAATACAGAATCCAGCAGGTAATTAAACAACCTGCCAACTTAAATTCAAATTGTGTTGTATCAGTGACCCTTACTTGCCTTTAATATTATACTTATTAACTAACAATGCATTTTCAATTTATTTTGAAAGGAAAGACCACAGTTATGCTTTCCTGTTGCTAAACCTGCAGGACAGCGTCAGGATTTCCCTGTAGATCAGCTAAGACACTGAAAGTGTGAGCAGCAGAGATGACACTGTCTTCATTTAATACTGAGCAGTCTATCCTCCACTTTATACCCGAGTGAGATGTGCACAGTCAGAGTTCATAAATCAAACAGCACTGATTTAATTTCCTCCGTCCTGTCGTTATGTTTTGGACTCACTGAAACCGACGCAGTCCATCCTCCTTTAGTGCTTTCAGACAGAGAGGATGCAGAAGTTACAGCTGAGCCAGAGCTGCATTCACACTTCACGATGCATCAACAGTTTCACAGGCAAACAAATGAGTCCATTCTACCAAAGTAGGAAATTTGGGTTTTTAGCTTTGGACATTTTATGTTTCTATTAACACAGAAAGATTGTGGATCACATTTGTGAAGTCAAGCTCATAAAATAGTTCAAGCAGATGAACTATGATGATTGTGGGACTATTACTTCCACTAACAAGGTTATGTTCAGTCCTGTTTGTGTGTTAGCAGGATACCTCAAAAACAGAGTTAAAGATGGGTGATCCAGGTGTGGATCAAGGAGTTCTCAATCTTGCAAGAAATTGTTGCTGTTTCTCATGAATTACTACACTTACTTGAACATAAAAACAGAGTCTACTGCCATGCTAGTGGCTCTGTGAGGCTATACTTAGAAACAGTGATGCTTTGAGCTAAATGCTAATGTCAACATGCTGATAATGACAATGCTAACATGCTGATGCTAAGCAGGCATAATGTTTAATTCGCACCAAACACAAAGTACAGCTGAGGCGGATGGGAATGCCATTAGTTTTTGCAGATATATTAATCATAAACCAAAGTATTGAACAAAGTGAGATTTTGACCTGATGGTGGCACTAAAGTTGAAAGGATCACCAAAGTTATTAGAATTTATTCTGAGGGGAACGTGAACGCTTGTGCCAAATTTCATGGCAATCCATTCATTAGTTGTCAAGCTATTTCACTCAAAACCATCATAGTTGCTGATATTTCAGTCTGGACCAAAGTGGTGGACTAACATTTCCGTCCATAGAGCCGTGCCGCTAGAATGGCTAAAAATCAAAGAAGTCCTACATTGTATATATTGCAGCAAGTACACACAAATTGCAACTAGTTAAAAAATCTAGTAGACAAAAGCTCTTCCCTGTTCTAATGTACAAACTACTCCTAAAATACAGAAATATTTACCAGAATAAAAGTTTACCAAGTGTTGTTTTCTCCTCTTTCTAAAGTCTAAAAGACTTTTGTAGGGAGCCAAATGTGGCTTAAGATGGTAACATTTGTTCATTAAGTATTTTTTAGTTGGATGACATATTGATTTAGCATCACTAATGATTAATTAGGTGTCGATGTTTTACAAGTCGATGCTGGCCTGAACACAAATGAGGTGGCAGAGGCAGTTTTTCTGCAGTGCTCAATGTCTGTGCAAACAACAGAGAGACCATTACTCTGCACTTTTGTCGGGTTTGTCACGTTTTCATACAGTTACATGTAGTAATGATACATAGCAGTAAATTATCAGGGCTCCAAAAGGCAGTTTCTCTGTTGAGCTTTGGCTGAGTTTTTGGTCCAGTGAGCAGCAGAGTCTGTGGATCTGAGGGACCAGGAACATATCAGCGACAGTCCTGGGCCATGAATAGATTTATAAACTGAAAAAGTACTGTGATCTTAAAATCTATCCTGAAACTAACGGGAAGTCAGTGCAGGGACTTTAGAACAGGAGCAATGCGATCTCCATTCTTTGTTCCAGTTAAAACTCTGGCAGTCTCGTTCTGTACAAGCTGTAATTGATTTACTGACTTTTTGGTGAGACCTGGGAGCATTGCATTGCAGTAGTTGAAGTCTGCTTGAAATAAAAGCTTGCACAAGCTTCTCTGTGTCGAGGGGAGAAAGAAACGTACTGACCTTTAGTTATGTTCATTTTCTGTGACTACAAAATTAGACCTGAGTCAGTCACACATACATTTCTTGCCTGTGGTTTAATGTCTAGGCTTCTTTTTGCTCGTTTCTCTCTTTATTTACAGGCTGAGTGAAATACTGCATGTATTATATGTCCTCCCCCAAGAAAAATTTGAAGAGCCCTGATCCAACAGTAAGGGCTGGTGAGATGCATCAGGTGTGTTCAAAACATAATGAGTATGTTACTAACTACTGTTGTTGTGTAACTGATTTGTTTTCCACTGCTCGGGGCCAATAAAACTGATGACGCAGTGCATACGGTGATAACACTCGCATGTTATGGATTCACAGTATATAGAACTCGGTGTGATGAACATCGTTTCATCAGTGCTTATCATTGTGCATTAGTGAACAACCAGTTCCGACCCAGCATTCACGGTGTGATTTATTTTTTTTAAAAGAAGGTTTCTGACGCAAACAATGTCACTTTGTATCAAAGGGTTGTTAGTTATGAACAGTTTCTGTCTTTGCTCATTTGGACCAATAACTAGAACCTCTGCTTTATCCTGATGCATTTGGAGGAAGGAGCTGCTGCTGTTTTATTAGGGCCATAAAGGAGCTCAGATATTCAGGATCTACATCCATATAGAGTTGTGAGTCGTCAGCATAGTGGTGAAAATCAATACTGTGCTTGCAGAAGATAAAATATAGAGACTGAAAAGTAGTGGACCTAGAATTGAGTCTTGTGGCACTCCATACAGGAAGTTTTTTTATTTTTTATTGAGACAACATGCTGTGATCTAAGAACCGCTCTACCCGAGAGACTTACAAATTCTTGCCCACCAATTTTTCCAATCCATATGAGTGTATGCTTATGCTCAGGAGGTTGTATGGTTAAAAGAAAGAAATTGAGTGTGAAATTGTACATATACTGCATCCATAATTGTCAAGGTTATAAGCTAACATACAGTATACTGATAGTTCAATCAGGAGAGACAAGTTAATAAAGTAAATATATAATTTATATAAACAGATGGTGTGAGATGTTAATCTTATAAGTCTTTGGCGCTTAGACTCCACGGGGAGGGCGTCTGCCCTGAGCAGCGGCAGAAAAGGACACCCAATGGGACACTGGTGGCGGTGGCTGATGGCTGAAGATGTTGATGGAATGATGAGCTGATGGATCTGCAAAGAGTGGGCGGAGATGGGGAGGTGGAGGGGCGCACAACAGTTGTATGAACGTGCTGAAGGCAGAGAGAAAATCATATTTAAGCAGACGGCATGTTCGTGCAAGTAGATGAATAAAAGGTCATGAACAGTGCTGCACCAACTGCACCATTCACCTCCCCTCCTGTTTGGTGCAATAGGAAAGAAGGTACAGACGGAGAGAAAAGCAGCAATGACACAAGGCAAATTGGCTTGCGTTCCAGCTGTGCTTTGATTACAGACGAGCATTTCACGGAAAAGAAAGACAGCAAGGCAGTCTCATTCCTCTCGACAGGGAGGCAAATGGGGCTTGGCGCTCCTTGAGGCCCTCTGGGGATCAGCCTTGGCACCGGTACCCTGAGAAGGAGCGCTGGGGCTGCAGCTAATTAATGCTGGTTGTGACTTCTTTCATCTCCAGGCTTTTTGATATGGCAGCAGCGCGAGAGTACATATGAGCGTATGCTTATGCTCAGGTTATATGGTTGAGAGAAAGGAATTGAATTGAATTCCGTGAATCTGTACATACTGCATGCATACATGTCAAGGTTATTATGGTTAAGTGAATATAAGTATATAAAACAAGGCAGCAGTGAACACGTTGTCCCCCTCAGATGATGCAGCACTCTTCAAAATTAGAATTCATCTGTGTTGATCATTAAAAAAGAGTTAAAAAATTGGATACAAATATATTTTTTTCACCATTATTTGAGTTTCCATCCAAATGTAGCAGAAATGGCTGCTGAATTTTCAGAAAATCTGTAAATGAAAATGCGAACGAATGCGTGTTTCCATCCACTACTGTGAATATTACGAGTTGGTTTGTCGAGATGAACAGTTGGTGGCATTAAACCATTGCAGAAGGAAGAGGACACAACGAGATGACATCATTAAAAGAGCGCCAGTCAAACCTCAAACGATGAAAAACCAAACGTGATGGTTAGTTTTCTCATTGCTGCACACAGATCTGATGTTTTCGTCTCTTCAGTGGACGTTTAAGTCACATGCTTCATGTATGCCATGATTTATTCACTAAGTCTGTTTCCATTGCACTTTAGTTTTTTTTCTACCTCATCAAAGTGTAGACACAGTTTTGTGATATTTCGACTATTTTTCATCTAGCTCTTCCACTCAGGTTTGTTGATGCTCAAATTGAAAATGCGCATAAAAACAGGTGAATGGAAACCCACTTATTGTCTATTATCAGAAGACTTTCAAAGATGTACTAGTAGCTCAAGTGTTTACAGTTTGTACTGCTTGTACAACTTGAATGCGTGAGGACATAAAATCAGTTTAAACCAATCTGCTCCTGGGTACTTTTTGTGAATATTGGTAAACAATGAGCCTTATGCACAAGCTTTAATAAGCTTTAAAGTGCCCCCTTTTGGACCTGTCGGTGTTATTTGAAAATGCTGACTGCAGGGGTGAGATGCATCACTCTCCCAGGCTTTTGTCAGATCCAATCAGAGGTGTCTGTGAAGAAACTCTTTATTCACGTGGACACAAAACCCATTTTCATTTACTTAGTTGATGATGTGGCCACTTTGACACTGTAACTGAGGCTGTGCAGATAAACTGCTCATTATTTAGAAAAGAGCTTGAAATTTTAATTAAAATCGAGTCACAGAAGCAGAATCTAAAATGTTCATCTGTGAGCAGATACTTTTTCTGTGTGTTTGCAGCAACACACTCTGGCTATCTCCTCCAGTGTGTTTGTTTTATTGACCTTGTCAGAGGGATGCTGAGTAGACCGGTGATAGACAGCCAGTTGGCTCCTTTGGGTTCGGCTGACGCCTCATTTTTATCTGCTTGTCGTAGTTTTATGCTCAGCACATACTGTTTGTGTCCAAAGCCATTTTCAACCACTACTGTCACTGCAGGATGATCCAATTTTCTTCTATCACGTTAAGCTTTTATAAATGTTTGGTTTTTCTGTATTTTCAGTATGTTCAATATACCTGATGAAGGGAAAAGCAATGTGTGGATATTAAAGTTGTAATCAGTCCTGGTTAATTTGGTGACACCTGTGGGCAATGGTGGAAAGTAACTAAGTACATTTACTCAAGTACTGTACTTAAGTACTATTTTTAGGTACTTGTGCTACTTTATACTTCACTACATCTCAGAGAGAAATATTGTACTTTTCACGTTTATTTAATAGCTATATTTATAAAATTAAGATTTTACAAACAAAACATGATCAGTTTTTAAAATATTAAATATATGAAGTAGTTAAAATGGAGTTCCACCTTGACCAACGACAACATTAAAGTACTGCTTACATACATCGATTATCATGATCCAATAATATAATAGTATAACACTGACTGTAGCTACTCTGTATTATGAGTACTTTTACTTGTGATACTTTAAGTAAATGATTTGAATACTTCTTCCACCACTGCCCGTGGTTACTGTAGTGCAAGTGCGGTTTATTTACTACAGCAAAAACTTACTGAGCAGCTGCTTTGTCAGAAATACAACAGAGGAACAACTGGTGTATCTGTTTACATTGTTTAAATAAGAAGTCAGTAACAATTGGCTTTTTTTCCATCATGCCATGAGCATCTGATATCATGCTGCACATCCACGAAACAGGACTGTGTAAACACCGGTGCAACAATGGAAATAAGTCCAGGACTTCTATCCCTGATGATAAAGTCTGATATGTTGTATTTTATATTACAAATATATTGAAATGTTGTCTATAAACCAAAAACTAAACAGCAGATCGCAGTAAAGTTTGTTACTTAGCTGCTTCTTCTTGTTGCTTTACTCCCTTGCAAAAATTACAAATGATCCACTGTCAAAAATGACAGTTGTTTTGTTTTGTAGATGCATTTTCGATGAACAATTGCAGATACAACAAACTGCAGTACAGAAATAGAAAACTAGGTTTGGTAATTTAGAAACTCACCATTTTTTACATTTTTATTTAATATACACACAAACAAATCTAAGGGATCAAGATTGTTGGTTTGTAAATGCTATGTTTATGTTTAAAAGAAAAAAGAAATATATATTACTATATATTGTCGTCTGATTTTTAAAACTCCCAAATATCTGGATCAGCATCCAGTATTAAATAGTATCAAAAATTAGGTCAGATTTCATTATAACTTCAGTGAATAACACAAAAGTGACAGTTTACCGCCACTGCAGTTCTTTCTAGTGGAACATACTGTATATTTTTGTTTGGTTTTATTGTTTTCACACGCTGTACTTGAGTTTTGTGTACACATTTCCCCGTCGTGCACACTCACACTGTAGACCGGAGCTGTCTCCAAGGCAGGCACAGATGGACTTGATGCACAGGATGTGGATAGCATCCTGTCTCTTTCAACACTTTCTCATCCCTGTTAATGAGAGATGGTACAATTCTGCTGCGCCATCAGGGCGGCGAAGTCTCTCCAGTCTTTGGGAGATCTTGGCCGCTGTGGGTGATGAGCGATGGAGGATACAGCAGATGAGTGTTGCTTGGCTTCTTTTGGTAGCAGAAGGAGGAAGGTGAGACAGGTTTTCTGAGGATGGAAACCAGCAGGCGTGACAGAAACACATCAGATCAGAATTAGACATTCATTAATGCAAGAGGATCATTTATCAGCTGCAGAGGATCAGCTCCACAAATAGCAATACTGTTCTCTCAGATCCAATTTGACTTTAATTTATTTTTTAATTTATTCGTTTAATTAATCGTCTTTACCTGCTTCATCCTTGCCAGAGCTCATTGTATGCCAGCATGCATTGCTTGAAAGGCAAGGAAACACTCTGGACGGTTATATCACTGACTTACCCACATTCACACATACTGTGAGGGCAGTTTCATTTGACTTGCATGTATTTGGGCGAGGAGAACATGCAGACATCACACAGAAAGAGTCCAGGTTGTTGCTGTGAAGCGAAAGTGCTAACTGAGCCGATCACGTTAGAATAACGACTATTTACAGCCAGGAATTCACTTCATGTTGCAGCATGTTCCACACCTTGTCTTTTTGTTCAGTCTCTGGTGGTGTCTCTCTTTTGTAATGGAGCCCTGTGATCTTCAAAACATTTCTTCTCATGAACACAAAGTGACAACACGATTCAAAGGTTGCATAACAGTTCGTTTGGCCTGGACACAAAGCCTTTTTGTGATAACAGTTCATATACATGTATGTGGATACAATACAGTAGGTGTGCTCCGTTTACAGTGGGGGTCATGTGGGAATGGAGGCATGGGTGGATACTGGTTACATAGTGAACCTTGCTTTCCTTCCTGCTCCTCCTGTTCCACAGGAACATCCACCTCCAGACCAGCCCTCGGCCCGTCCCTCCACAACAATGAACTCCTCGCCCCATGGCTCCCGCGCCTCTATCGACATCCTGGAGGAACTCCAGCTGATTGCTGCACAGAACCTGGAAAAACTGGACATCAACAAATACTATGAAGTTGTCTGTGAACTGGGAAAGGGTACCTATGGGAAAGTGGACCTGGTCATCCACAAAATCAGAGGTAACTACTGTGTTTTAGCTGATACTAATTGCAAATGTTAGAGGTTTCCCACATTCGTAAGTATTTTGAAGCTAGGCAAGGTCCGTCACGCGTTGGACTTCTCCACATGTTGAAGTGCTGTACATGGGGTTGTATAGTAAAGCAATACTTGCCCTTTAAAGAGCAATTTAACGCCCCAAAACACAACTGAACACAATCATGGAACAATACTGTTACTTCATTTTCATCTTTTCTACGTGGATCATCAACTCTCTACTTGCACAATGTAGTGCGATGTATATACCTTTTATGAACTGCACATCTGTTTACTTCCTGTCAACTCTACAGTAACGCTTCGCCTCCAACCTTAGTGATCACCTTACGGTGGTTTTCATCCTTAAGTCAGTTATTTCATTTTTCACTGTTAGCTTTGTACATGTTGTCAGTAGTATTTACCATTTGGTTTTGTATATAGTGTTTTTGATAATTTTGATAATCACCTCAGTGTCTTAACTGTTAGCAACGTTAGTTAGTCACTCAGTGTAGCACCAACGTTAGCCTGATTTTCATAGCTTAGCTAACGTTAGGTCGCTATGGCTCTTTTTCCACACTCAGTGCTTGAAAGTCACTGAGTTACACTGTTAAAGCGGGCAGCTTTCACCAGCAATCAGGCTAACATTGGTGCTACACTGAGTGACTAGCTAACGTTGCTATAGACACTGAGGTGATCATCAAAATTATCAAAAACACTATACAAAAACAAACTGTAAGTAAGCTAACTGTGAAAAGTGAACAATAACATTACTATTGAGTTGACAGGAAATGGACAGACATGCAGTTCATAAAACGGATATATGTCACACTACATTGTGCAAGTAGAGAACTGTTGAGGATTAGCCACAGTCTGTTAGCATGATATCATGTATGTAGCCATGACTCAGCCAGAGACGTTAGCTTAATTAGCTAGCTAGCTAGCTACAGCTAATACAGTAAATGTGCCAACGAAATTTCAGCCATCACTTAACCTGGCAAAATTTACAATCGCAGACTAGAAATGAGAAGCTACTTTTGTCTGAAATCATTGTTTCAAAAATTAAAAGGATTTTGAGTGGCAAATTTGTCACCCGAACCTTGATGGGGCTTAGCAAACGGTCAGTTAGATGTGAAATGTCAGGAAACGACATAGTTCATGTTCACCAACCTGCCTGGTGTTTGATGCTTTATTATTCCAAAAGGCACTTAAGGTAAAAGGAAACCAAACATTGATGAGTCCATCTTTCTTTGGACGGAGCAGGAGACAGTTTGTATTTCAAGTTTCAATTCATCACCTCTTGTGGGAGGAGAAGATTCCCAAACTCGACTCCAGAAATGTATTTGGCCAGAGGGAGCAAATCTACAGGGCTGCAGTTGGAGGAAATATGCTGTTGCTCTTCTGTGGCTCTACTGTGTGATTCAGAGTGATAAGACAGGGTCATTTTACATAACAATAGTGCAGAGTGCAGCTTTAAGATGCTTCACTTTGGTATAACAGCAGCGGCATACACAGAGAATCAAAAATTATTCTGTTTCACTTTGCTCAAACACACACCGGTAACGCACTCTTATTCGTCTCTGAAGTGTTTACTTTTGAATGTAGGCCACCTTTTTGCAGTAATTTAGCACAAATCTGGATCCAGACTGCCTAAATTCACTACTTAACTATTAGAAAATCTGTTCAACCTTTTCCTATTAAAAGCCCAAATGTTGACCATCTGCTCTCCTTCTTAGTAGTCTTTTATGGAGCACAGAGCTGCAGCTACACTGCCCGTTTAGAGCAGCTGCAGTCTGTCACTGAGATGAATTCTGACCTTTTTCCTGCCTCTAAAGTGCGCAGTTGAAAGATGTATGAAAAACCACGTGCACCTGTGGTTTCAATATCTGTTACTTTATCACCGACATGTTCTCAGAACCATCAGAGAACCAGTGGAGCTTTAATCGACTGCCCTCCGGTGTCTGATGTTGCTCAGTGTAAATGTCATGTTAACTATGGAAATAAATGGGCTGAAGGTGAAGTCATTTCTGACCTTTGGAATCATAATTGAGTGCAAATGCATTTTAGCGAAGAAGGGAACTCAAAAGTACTGTAACTGTTACGAAATAGGCATGAATGGATTACCGCACAGTTAGAAGTAGTTATGTCCTGATGGTGTTTTTTTTTTGTGTGTGTTCCTGATCAGAGTTTTTTAATGTTGAGTATCTGCCAACCAAATCCAATATTTGATTTTGTAGATATTTTCCTTCACATTTCAGCAGGCTGAGGCTGCAGGAGGTTATGTTACGGTGCCGTATGTTTGTCTGTCTGTCAGCAGGATTACAGAAAAACCACTGGCCCGATTTTCATAAACTTGGTGGAAGGGTGTAGCATGGGCCAAGGAAGAACCCATTAAATTTCGGAGCGGATCTGAATCACGGGGTGGATACACGAATTTTTCGAACTTTCGATAACATTGCGATAGGTCAATTGTAACACCATTGTGTCTATGGCAAAATGTTGTGATTGCAGATTTGCATATCATAGAGGACTGGACTCGGAGTGCCCTTCAAGTTATCAGTGTTACTGTATTATTGTATCACTGCATTACTCTGAATCTACAGAAACTATGAATTATTAAAAATGAAAAAATACCATATACCTTTTTATTATTATTATTTTTTTTACCCTTTATGAGCTTAATGCTGTCTGACGTCCCTGCGAGACTTTCATCTAAAAGCCGAATTTCACTCAATAATGGATTCAAATTGTAATAATATAAACTGAACAAACCTCTATTGATCATAGTAAAAAAAAAAAAAACAATCTTCCCCATTTCCGTGGATTTTCATTATTGATTCATCTACAGATAATGTTTCCGATTAAACGTAGTCTATGAAATGTCAAAAAAAAAAGTGAAAAAAGTCACAACTTCTCAGACTCCAGGATAACGTCTTCAAATGTCTTCTTTTGTTAAAAAGAAAGTCCAAAACCTGAAGATAAGATAAGAGAGATAAGAGAATGTTGACGATTAATCATTTCAGCTCTACATAGGAGCGAGACCCCCAGTCTGTCGTGGCCGAGTCATTTGTAGTTGTTATGCGTCTCTTTGTAGTCGTTTTGTGTCTCTTTCAGTGACATTTTGCAGGTGAAGCAGAAATCTCAGGTGCTGCAGTCAGTTTGAAAATTGCAGCTGAACTTCAGTATTCAGTTACTGTACTTAAGTACAAATTTGAGGTAAAGTCTTTTCTTTTCGTGCCAAAACACAAGAGCTTATAAAATACGATGCTTTGTTATAGATTAAGACTACTACTGATAATTGTCATTTTTCATGCAAAAATTAAACATTTTATGGTTCCAGCTTCTCAAATGTGAGGATTTGCTGCTTTTCCTTTTAATTATTTTAAATAATTGAGTTGACACTTTTATTTAAGTAACATTTTCAATGCAGATGCAGGTTTTATTTCCTTTAAAGCAGAGCTGTTTTTAAATAGCTTTACTAATGTGACTGTATTTTAATGAAACGTCATTTCACGCCATTTAGTCTCTACTGACTTACATTGTGCAGAGATGACGTGTCATTTTATGCGCAAATGTCATAGAGGAAAAAAATGTCAGGTGACCTAGTATAAAGTGCGACATAGTCAGCATAGGGAGGAGGTCAGTGTGGATGGATAGGTCAAACAAACACAGGACTTTCACCCAGGGGACCGCTGTTCGTGTCTCATGTGAAACCAAAGGTCAGCGTTGACTAACGTACGTAACGTATTTAACGTACGTAACCCAACTGGTTTTATTACACCGATCCAAGTGGAGCTTAACTTAAAATATGTGAACAGTTTTCACAGGTTGCTGTCCAGCAGTTAAACGTTTTTTAAATAACAAATATTTCCCAGTGGTGTTAGTTGAATAAAAGTAGCAATACTACAGTGTGAAAATACTCTGTTACAAGTAAAATCCCTGCATTCAAACTCTTACTTAAGTAAAAGTACAGCATCAAAATATTCTTAAAGTACCAAAAGTAAAAGTACTCATTATGCATAACAGCCCATTTCAGAATCATATGTTATATTACTGGATTATAATTATTGATGCATTAATGTGTTCATCTCTTTAATGTAGCAGTTGGTACAGTAAATTACTTTATATACTGCTGGGTAGCTTAACCTATATAATAATATATCATAATTTGTCAGTAGATTTTTATTTTGTATTAATCTAAATCTGCAAAGTAACTAGTAAATTAAGCTTTTAAATAAATGTAGTGGAGTAGAAGTATAAAGTATGCTATTTTATGCTATAAAGTAGCATAAAATTGAAATACTTAAGTAAAGTAAAAGTACCTCAAAATTGTACTTGTACTTATTTTCCACTGATTATAATCTCCCAAAACATTATGGGAACTGTAGCAAAACCTATGTATATACTGTATATAATATTATTTATTTATTTATTTTTTGAACGTCCGGTCAACATTAGGGACCTAGAGACCTTCATCTTGACCTTTCCTAAAGTGGCTGCACGCTGTAAAATGCACAAAGCACTTTGCAGAGCTGATCCAGTGCTATTGGAGATGTGTCCCCTCTCATCTTCGCTGACACACTGACTGTTGGTGCAGGGAGAGGCAGACGGGGCAGCTCTCCAGGTTATTGTCTGGGGTATTTCAGATTAGCCCTGGTAATTTCTCTCCCCTCGCTGCTCCTCTTGTTGCAGTAAGTAGCTGCCTCTGAACCATGTCCTCACAAATTGCCTTCCTGTGTTCCCTCCAGACGGCTAAATGTGTTTTTTTACGACTGAATGATTTAATACAGGCTGAATGACACTCTTTTCCTCGTCTTTCGGCTTTCTAATCTTATTTCCAGCTCTCTATGAGGACGTGTTTGCAGCTGTAAACATCACTTTACAGCAAAATCACTCCGTGGGAACATAACTAGTCCGGCAGAGGATTTGAAATACTTGCAGTATAAATCTCCTAGGAAAAAAAAGCAGGATTTAATTCTGTGACTTAGAAGAGAATTTTAATTATTCATCAAATTTTGAAATGATTTTAATTAAGTTTCATATACGCAATTAGGCGTCTGTGAAATAAATCCCCAAACACTTTAATATGGTGGGAAAAGAACAAGAAAGGAGGAATGAGATTGGAGTTATGTAACCATTTCCTCTGTCCTCCTTTTTTTTTTTTCAGGCACAAAAATGGCCCTGAAGTTTCTGAGGAAGAAGACCACCAAGCTGAAGAGCTTCCTGAGAGAGTACAGCATCTCCCTCTACCTGTCGCCCTGCCCGTTCATCATCAACATGTATGGCATCGCCTTCGAAACAGACGAGTACTACATCTTTGCTCAGGAGTACGCTCTGGCAGGAGACCTGTTTGACATCATCCCACCACAGGTGAGATACAGATATATACACACACACACACAAATAAGATACTTTTTAGAGTTACATTATCCATATTTTCCACGAGTTCATTGTAACATAATCCAAATAATTATCTCTTAATCCCCCCAAATATTGGAAACTATTTTTAGAGCGTTATTTCCACACAAGCTACAGATGCATACATGCTATGTCCCTGTGCATTACAAGTTGGCTGTCCAGTGCTGTGTTATTTTGCGCATGACATTTAGTTGTCAGCTCTGTGGAGAGTCGTCTCTTGTTGTGCCAAAACATAAAAATCCACTGGACTTTTATTGTGAGGAGTTATCAAAATAAAAGCCCAGAGAAGTCTCACCTGGGCTCTTTGACCCGATCAGGTGTTTTTGGGATGAGAAAGCCTGAATTCAGTTAATTTGAGTAAAATCTGTCAACTTTGCTGTTGGTTGCAGACACAAAGTTGTCACATTGACAGTGTTGATTGAGGGGTCGGTCACAGTGTAGAGCCCAAAATGGAGGAAGCTATAATAGTAACTAATGCCTTTTCACGCAATACTTGTTCAAAATAAAAACTGCAGTACCAAAGCACTGTTGTGTGGTTTGCTACATGTGTGATAGTTGACACTATTACATGCTCTTTAATGTGATTTGTTGTTATTTGGCAGGTAGTTTAGTTTACTACTCTAACAATTTAGCTAATGTTGCTAGCCAGATTCAGGTACTATAATTGTAATGACATTCAAAGAAATTTCCCTCTGCCACCTCCTAATGTGATCAGGACTTAAAGACGCCCTGTAGAGTTTTCTTGTAAACAAACAAAGGTAGTTTACGTACGTGTTTCTCACCAAAGCTCATTGTGTGTATCTTTGAGGTCTAACAAAGGTGTGATGTACGTGACCTCATTGTTCCTCTCTCCGTTCAGGTGGGACTCCCTGAAACTTTGGCCAAGCGCTGTGTCCACCAGGTGGCCATCGCCCTGGACTACCTGCACTGCAAAAAGCTGGTCCACAGAGACATCAAACCCGAGAACATCCTTATTTTTGACAAAGAGTGCCGGAAGGTCAAGCTGTCAGACTTCGGCATGACGCGGCGCGCCGGCTCTCCAGTGAAGCGCGTGAGCGGCACGATCCCGTACACGGCGCCCGAGCTATGCGACACCTCGCGGCACGAGGGCTTCTGCGTGGACTACAGCACGGACGTGTGGGCATTCGGCGTCCTGCTCTTCTGCATGCTGACTGGAAACTTCCCCTGGGAGAAGGCCATGCCTAACGACACCTTCTACGAGGAGTTTGTCCGCTGGCAGCGCCGCCGGACGGGCACAGTGCCATCACAGTGGCGCCGCTTCACTAATGAAGCTCTACGAATGTTTCGTAGGCTCCTCTCCATCGAGCAGGATCGGCGCTGCTCCGTCAAAGAAGTCTTCAGCTATTTCAACCAGTGCTGGATGTTGGACACGGAGAACGGGAACAGCAGCAGCAGCAGCAGCGGGGGCTTAGCGAGCAGCGCTCCTCCTCTGGACATCAGCTCGTCCTCGTCTGAAGAGGACGTATTAGTGGACAGACTGAAGCAGCAGAGCCTGTCGCCTGCTTGTGTTGTGGCGAAGGGGAGCATCATGATGGACACCCACTACTCCTCCATGTCCACGAACAGCTCGCCGTCCTCCACCGGCAGCTACGAGCGGGTCAACAGAGAAAACAACGAAAGAGGACGCGTCCTAGTGGCCACGCCCATCGAGATCTGTGTGTAGAGGCAGCTAACGTTGCGTTACCGACTGCCTGCCCGCACATGTGAGGCTGGTGTGAGCTGAAGAGGAAGATTTCTCCGAGTATGAGGAAGAGGAGGAAAGAGTGGCGACTGGTGTTGGAAACTATCTCTGTGGATTTACTCATTTCTCATGAAGACGAACTCTGAGGAAATGAGCAGTGAGACAATCACAAGCCGTAGCCTCCTCTGTGTGGTTTATACTTCAGTTACTGAAATAGTACATGAACTCACTGGACAACCTGTACAGAAAAAAAAGCTGAAGCGGAAATAAAAAACAAACAAAAACATTCATAATCCACAAGCAATATGTTCAAATGTTTGGAATAATCCAGTCACTGCAAAAATAATCTGTGAGGAAAAAGATGTGATTGGCTTTCAGTAAGATGATTTGTGACTGATGGTACTATTGTGTGTTTATTGTAGTGTGCCATATTCATGTAGAAATGTAGAAATGTTTTCCAGTGAAGTGTTGGGTTTTTTTTTGTTTGTTTGTTTTTTTTTGGTATATTTTATTTTTTAAATTTTGAGTTAAATTATTTATATATGTCAGATGCATATATTTATTTGTTTTATCAAGTGGCACCTGAGATCTGAAGCCTGTTTTTTTAATTTTGTCTCTGAGAAATAAAAATTTAATAGAAATTAGAATTACTGTAGAAGCAGGGGATTTTGGCTTTCATAGACCTACACTTTTCTTTAAATATTCGTCATCATATTGTCGTGATCTGCTATAAAAGTAGATGTACCTAGACTGTTTTTCTCACCCAAAATGTCCTTTCATGTTTGCCTGTGATGCCTAAACCCACTTGTACAGTAGCAATCAATAATATGAGCGGCTGAAAACGCACCTCATGGTCAGCACAAAGTGTTAATTGGGGTTATTACTCTTCTAGGCAGTCCTCCCATTAAACTGCAGTAAACTGGGACGATAACTGAATTTCCTTTTAAGGTACAAATGTATCACGTATAATAACAATAAATAGGAGAAAATCATACAAAAGTATCATGAATAATTCTCATTTTTCTACTTGCATGGTTAATAAAGAAAATGGAAATTGTACCTTTCATTGAGTTAACATAATTATCTAACAAGTGATATATTTGGACTTTTTCTTCTGAAAAATAGGCAAGATCCAGGAAATACCCTTAACATTAAATATGCTGACTGAATTGTCTTGAAGAATAAAATTCAGTATTTGTGGATACCACCTACCCGCTTAACTTTTTATTCCAGTTTTTTGATGTATAATTCATTAGAAATTTAAACCCTGAAAATGTGAGACTGGATGGACGAATGTAGAAAACACAAAAAAGTATTTTTTGAGGATTAAAATGTTTCAGAAATCGCTCTCTCTTTTCTGTTTTTCAGAAGTATTGCATGAAGTGATATTACTGTGGTGAACATTTGTTGAAATAAACACCCCGAGAATTAAAAGTGGCCCCTGTTCTTTTTTTAATTAAAGGAATAGTTTAACATTTTGGGAAATATGCTTGTTCTAAAGGTGTGTTCAGACTAAAGCGAAGCGAATTTTCGCCTTGCGTTACTCACTCAAATACGGCTGCTGGAGTGTTTTTTTGAGTATTTAATAATAATAATAATATTCGCCTTAACAGCCAGTGGGAGTACTGGGGAAGGCAGCTAACGCTAATGCTAACTTGGTTTGTAGTAAAGTACAACTGATAGCTGGTATTAAGTAACAGATGCATATTTTCAAAACTTAGCATGTAGTCCTATGGCTTTGCTCACTTTTCTCCAAGCCCTCTCCTTTTTTGTTCTGTCTCTGTACAGTAAAGACGTTGAATCGTTGAGCTCCAGCTGACCACAGATGGTGACGTCAGTGATAGGCTTTCGCAACACAGCATCGTGCAAATTTTTCGCTCAAGTTGAAACATTTTCAACTTGCACAAACACGTATTCACATCGCCTGGCGCCAATTCACTTTTGCATTTGCTTTGCATGAGAGGGGAGAGGCTAGGAGTCAGCAGCAAGGTTCAACGTTTATGCGTTGCAGTATTATAACAGTATTAGAATATGTTAAAATATATGAACAAGAGGAATAAAAACACTTCGGAAAAAGAATCCTGACACCTCAATCAGAATAAACAGGCCCAAACTGACTGCAGAGGGGTAGTTTAAACCTTTTCATAAACCGATCAAAAAAAAAATTGTACCATGTAAACCTTTTAACCTGATTACTTTCTGGCTGCATTCTTTCTGTGCTTGCCCTCACTCCATCTTGACGTAAATGCGCGGGGACATACGTTCTTTCGCTTCCAAGCTGAACTCGACCTCTGCTGTTTTTGATACAAGCTCTTAGAACTGAACATTATTGGACGCCTAGACGGTAGAAAAATAAGAAATAAAGACCTATTCAAACAAGTCCACGAACAAATGAACGAAGCCGGGATAGACCGACACTTTGAACAAATGCAAAGAGATATTGCAGAATGTGTTGGTGCTGAAAGGTAGCCGTTAAGGAACACGAATGCATGATATATTCGTTGTTTTTGCGCATGTCACACAGCTGTTCTTATTAAATGTGTCGGCGCATGTAAACACCAGACCGTATCAGATCACGTCCCACGTAAACATTTGACCTAAAATCTTCAATCTGAATGAAAAAAAGTGTTCATGTAACCGCAGCTAATGTATAGAAAAGAGTGTAACTGTAAAAACGGTCAAAGTGTTAAAGTTTTTGATGTTTTGATGCGGTCTGACAGATTATTTTTACACTCATAAGAAAGTTCGAAATTTCGGTGCAAACTGTGTTAGTCAGAATGCCAGAAGGGGTTTAAATTCAAAGGTTGAAACTGAGTGAGGTAGCAGGAAAATTTCCAATTTCCAGAAACTTATGGAGGTCACAGATCCCTCCACCGTCACGTAGTGGTCACGCGCTGGCTCCTGAACCTGTCTTTCAACCACTTCAAATAAAATAATCACGCTAGTGCCATCTGAAATAGCTGAAATAGTGTTTGTGTGGATGTCAATGGGCCTGACCCCTCCCTCCTCAAAGTCCCACTGTTTCCTTCCTATCGTCTCCTTCAAAGCAATGACCTCGATGGTCATTGCTGGGAGACGAGTGTATGGTTGTTGTTGTTCCAAATGTTTTCAAAACTGCCGTTCTGAAAATACAGACACAAAAGATAGTCATTTTTACAGACACTTAAGAAGCAACATAGATAGACAGATAGATTGTTTATCCCCGGGGGGATATTCATTCCAGGGAGGGGAAAGAAGGAGGACGTCTGCTATTAGGACATTTTTTTCAACAAAAGACGGAAGAGTAAATCATGTCTACATGTGTGTTAACTCAGGGATAACATTAAATGAGAAAAGTTGATTACAGGAGAATAAATATATTTATTTTATATAATTATTATATTTTGAATTATCAACTGGCACCTGAATTTTGCGTTTACATAAATTAAGACATTTCCACCACAAATTGGTGCATAAAAATACACCAGAATGCAGGAAATTTGGGGGAAGACCCAGTTCCCCGTGTAATATCCCCCCCAATGTTGAAACGAAACCTACGCCCTTGGGAAGTGGCTAGCTCTGGCTCTGTCCAAATGTAACAAAGAACACCTACTAGCACCTCTGAAGCTCACCGATTCACATGTTAAATCTTTTTTGTTCATTCTGAACAAAAACTCAAGTGTAAAAACAATAAGTTGGTATTCTATGAGGGTTATTTGCTGGACTATTTCTTAGCTAGTAAATTCACAGAGTCTATGAAACTGCATATTTTTACACCAGTTTTACAGATTAGAAAAAGGTGATAAAACATGTTAATTACTGAGCTTGGTAGAAGCTGGTAGGTGGATTTTGTCCCCTCTGGACAGAGCCAAGCTAGCGGTTTCCAGTCCTCCTGTTAAGCTAACGTTAAAGCCAAACGGCTGCTAGCTGTAGCTTCATATTTAGTCGAAATGTCAATCCGGGCATATTTTAATGGATCTGTATCGGCTAGTCTGTGATTCTGAAAAATAATTTGGGTGCACCGAGATTCTGAGTTCAGAAATGCATGGATTCGCTAAGCTACAATGCTAATAATCATTAGCAAAGATCAGTGTAGAAAGCATTCAGGTAGCAGCTTCTCATTTTCTCACTTTCACCACTTAAAATAACAAACATCGCCGCCGCCGGCAGGTCATATCAGCTGCCACTAATTAATGTTAATTCCACGAGTAACTTTAAGAAAATTTTACTAGTCTGTTGCCGAATTACTGTGCTCTCTGAGTATTACAGTGATACGTCTTCACTCAGCTGATCTTTCATTCACTACATGTTAGCATTACAGTTTGTGTTGTGGTACTAGTGGCGGCTAGAAATTTTTACTCTCTCTCTCAGTTCACAAAAAATTAAATAAGGAAATCAGGAATGGAGCTGGACTTTGAGGTTTGAAGCAGCTGCGAGGTGGAAAGAGTCGATTCCAAAGTCTCATTTTATTTGATCAAACTGCAGATTTAAAGCCAAGAGATCAACTGTTTTCAAGATGTGCATTCCTGCTTCAGCCTTTTCATCCAAAACACAGTGAAAACAGACTAAAAACTAGATCATTTTGTGCAGTAGATCAAGCTTAACTGTATGTCGGTCACATAATTATGCCCCAATAAACTCACAATGCCCCACGAAGCTGTAAAACCACTGAGGCATGTTTCTCGGCCGTAATGAGCAGCGTCTGCCTCCAAAACCTCGCTGGAAGCTGAATTACATAACACTCCCACCCAGGTAGGACTGAATCTGATTTAATGTTACAGTTAAAAATACAGATGGGTGACAAATTAAAGGAAAAACCAACTTGAAGTGTCTTAGTATAGAGTCAGGTCACAGCTTCAGTGCTCCTTGCCAAGTCTGGCGAACTCTGTTGGAGGGATGGACACCGCCTCCTTCATTTAATCAGGTCATCTCATTGAGATTAGGGCTGCAGCTAACGATTATTCCATCGATTAATCGAGTAATCGGATAAGAAATACTTTTGCTTTATTAAAGAGCAATAGTAAATATGAAAAAGAGAAAATAAGACAGGTCTCTTAGAATGAACAACTAATTGTTTTTTTATTTTTATTGCTTAAGTTGCATACAGTAATATTATCTGTCAAAATTAAACCCATTTAGTGCATTTAAGTGCCATATTACATTCTGGGTTTTAAAGAAAACATGTTCTGAAATGCAAAAACAAACAGCTTTTCCTTTAAAAAAGGTATATATACTAAACTTTTAGAACTACGAGTTTCAACATAACTACAGCTCAGGCATGAAGTAAGCCTTTGCTGTCTTCTTCGTGGCATCTGTAGGAGGCAGAAACGAGTGGACAGGAACTGTGACTATCATAGTAATAAATAACATGAATGAAGCTCAGGCTTTCACAAACTGACTGCAGCATTTTATTTTCTAGTATTTTCTTGAACAAAACCTAGCTAACTTAGGGACATCATAACTAGCCATCATATTGATTTACGTTGTTAGCTAGCCATTACATCAGAATCAGAAATACTTTATTGATCCCCGAGGGGAAACTCTTTGTTACAGCTGCTCACTATGACGTCACACAGGAGAAGAAGTACTAATAAAATAGAAATAGACATAATAAATAAGTCTGAAAACAAATCGAAATATGATACACCTAATAAAAATAAGTACAAGTGGGTATGAAGTATAAAGCTAAGTAAGTGTACAGTATAATGTAATAATATAAGTAATAGTAGTGCGATCATGTGTACTGTCAAGTTGAGTGCTAACGATATAGCCATTATTAACGTAGCCTACTTTCTTTATTAGCCTTCATGTAGCTTGTGTTGGGTCGCTCTGTGGACTGGATGCAGAGACTGTAACGTTATGCTTTCTGCTGAGATGCTGAAGCAGAGACGTGGTGCTGTTGTGGTCGGCTAGTTCAGTTTTACAACAGACACACTGTGCAGAGTTTACGTGGACACTTTCTGTCGCTTTCTCTGGCCTGTCTCTTCTCAGCTCGCTATTTTCTCTCTACCTCCTCTTTGCGTCGATGGTTATAATAGTTTCAGCCCTATTCAAGATCTCTTTTGCAAGAGTACAGCAGATAGAAAGAAAAACAAACATTGACAGACATAACAAAAAGACATATAGCATCAGAGACATCACTAAATAGATTTAAGAGGAAGGCTTATATTATATAATTTGGTCTTATGGAGATGGTGGTGGAGAGTGTTGTCTTACACGTTGGTCCAAAATCTTCCATAGGTGTGAAACCCGGTGACTGTAAAGGCCGGAGCATTTTATTTTGGGCCTGACCGAACCATTCAGCGAGCCCCGGTGCACGGACGAATCTGCATTCGATGTGTTTCTCCACTCTTTCTTATGCGGCAGAGCAAAACATCCGAACTGACTGCAGACGTGCACAGCACACAGCATTTTACAGACTGATAAGAAAGAGACGGGTGAAATTTGTATTTCCAACTTCAGTCCAACAAAACAAACTCAGTCTGCCCAGACATAAAGGAAGCGAAGGAGTAAAAACAGCCGAGTGCAGCTGAGCTGGAGAGCAAATCATCAAGCAACGCTGCATGTTCAGCATAGCAATCACAGCTGAGCTGCACTCACTGATCTCAGTGTTTCTCCCACCACCATGTTTACATATTCACCACCAGCAAGGAGGCAGAGAGGGGAGAGTTTGGTGTTAAGGTGTGTAAGCACGTTAGTAAATATATAAAAGACGGATGGGGTGAGGTCACTCAGGTTACCTCTGTTTTCTTTTTACTTTAACAGCTCAAAAAAAAAAATAAAAAAAAATATATATATATAAAAAAAAAACTTTGTCCTTCACCCCCCGCGGGTGGTCTCATCCTTCGAGCTCGGGTCCTCTACCAGAGGCCTGGGAGCTTGAGGGTTCTGCGCAGTATTTTTGCTGTTCCCAGTACTGCGCTCTTCTGGACCGAGATGTCTGGTGTTCTTCCAGGGATCTGCTGTAGCCACTCCTCCAGTTTGGGGGTCACTGCCCCTATATATATATATATATATATATATATATATATATATATATATATATTTTACTTACCATAGTTTTTACTTTGATACGTCACAACTTTTCCTAATTTTCTGAGAATTGCTTATAAACAAGATTTTGAACTGATGACCTGATGCAACATCGCCACCGCAAAAGGTGCGTTTCTCTTGCACCCCTCCAGAAGGACTCCAACCAGTGTTGCTAACTTGCCGACTTTGTCACGAGATTTAGCGACTTCTAAAACTAGCGACAAATTTAGCCACTTATTCGGCTCTTCTGCCAACAGTGTCTCTCGTCCTCTCCTCAATGTGCGGCAGCTTCACTCTTTCATCTCTGGATCAGGACGGTATAGCTTGTTAATATGTAAATAGTTCGTTTGTGTGTCTCTCTCACTCTTTCTCTCTGGATTAAGATGTTACTACAGGTTGTAAATATTTAAGTAGTTCGTTTGATCATCATCTCTCTCCTCCCTCTCTTTGTAGATTTGGTCAATTATTTATTTTGTTACTTTAAAAAAAAACAACAACCTTCAAATACACAATGTCCCTGTAGTGAGTTTGTGATTATTTGGCCAAATGTATTTATCTACGTCTTAAATTAAGGTGATCTCTCTCACTGCACTAAGTCGTATGCAAATGAATGCGTGGTGACGCCATCAACATGCAAATGAGCATATGATGTCATCTGGCGACTTTTGGAGTTAATGCTAGCTACTTTCACTGGGAAACACTTGGCAACACTGATTACAACACCCAACACTGGGCTCCGCACCTTCCTGTCCAATGACAAAGATGGTCTCTGTCGTGGCCGTTCGACTGCTTTCGTCATCGCTCGGTGACAAAACAGTTAACGAGGGCAATGATTTTTCACGCATGTGCATTATGTCCCATTTTTATATATGTGTCATTTTTACAGTATTACTGTAAAACACCAGCTTAATTCAAATAATCAAAACAAATTAAGACCATCAGCTGTTAAATAGTTTCCCTGAGCCAGCTACTTCTAAGACTAAGCCCTACCATGTTGTTATCATGGCAGGCTGCGAAGCAGCATTTAAACCTCCATGTTGGATAATAAAATCTACAGAAAATATAATACAACCATTAACTGATTAAATAAAATATTTTAAAAAATTTAAATGATTAATAAAATGTGTGTTTCTTTGCCCACAAGGGTTAAAAGGATGAGGGCCCAAAAGTAAACGCAGGAACACAGTAAATAAAAAAATATAGAATATTATATTTTTTTCTTTTATTTATTGATTTCTTTATATATTAATTTCTGTATGTCATCTATCCATCCATCCATCCCGTGTTACATTTGGGTCTGATAAAGATCTAACATAGGCTGTGTGTGTGTGTGTGTGTGTGTGTGTGTGTGTCGAGGTCAGATAATCATCAAGCACAATGTCAGTCTTATAACTCTAATTTAAGAATAAGTTCATAAACATGTTTATTGTCCAAACTGGGAGTGTGGGAGGAAACCGGAGCACCCGGAGCAAACCCACGGCGACACAGGGCAGAAACTCCACACAGCAACAAGAGTCGGGGCCAGTGTGATCCTGTCCTTGAGTCCATGGGGCCACGGTGTTAACCACTGAGCGGCCCTATAGTCTTCTGACAGCGGGCATTGCTGCAAACCTCCTCCACCTGCAGCTGCTGGTGTGCTGCTTTATGGGATGAGGGCAATTAAAAGGAAGGTGGCCAGTATACCTGCGGCAAAAGCCACGACCTGGAGCGCATCCTTCCAGAAACCGCGGGAGCCAGCTTTCTCTGTGAGCCGAGCAGATAAGTCTTTGATGTGAGCCTGCAAAGACTGGACGATGGCTGCGTCCACAACAGGATCCTGTAATAATATTACAGACTCCAGCAGGCGCCTCCCGTAGAGCTTCTTCTGCAAGTCTTTCACCACAGCCTTGCAGACGCTCTTGGTGCTCTTCACGTCCGGGCAGAAGCCTTCAGTGATAGCGAGTCTCTCCATCGTCTGGTTTCCCAGGTGTCTGATGTGGGTGACCCACTCCTCCTGGCTGCAGTTCTGGAGAGCGTGACACTTGGTCAGCACTCTCGCCGTCAGCAGGGTTACAAACAACCGGAGCTGGTTCTCACTTTCTGCCTCGGTTGTAGACTCACAGCCAGAGGCAGAAGGATCGGCAGACTCCGTAGATGTTTGAGGTTGGTCCATGGTGACCTCAGAGCTGTTTTCCTTCTCTAGGATTGTCTCTGGTGTATCTTCTTCAGATGCGGCACTTGTTTGTGGTTCTTCCATTTTATACAAGATTCGTACTAGTCTTCAGTAGTTTCTGGAGTGAGATCTGATCCTGAATGTGGGGAAACTATGTGCTGCTGATGAGTCATAGACTAAGAACCCCAATGTGATGTCACCAGCAGCAGAGCTAGACTCTCAGCCCAGAGGGGGCGGAGCTGGTCTCTCTACCCAGAGGGGGCGGAGCTAGACTCTCAGCCCAGAGGAGGCGGAGCTAGACTCTCAGCCCAGAGGGGGCGGAGCTAGACTCAGCACAGAGGGGGCGGGGCTAGTCTCTCAGCCCAGAGGGGGCGGAGCGTTCTCGAGCACAATGCGAGTTCCACCTACAATTTTAAAATAGTAATAATGTAATGGTAGTATTAATATTAATAAAGTAATAATAATAGGCATGATAGTGATAGGATCAGGAATAATAATGATAATTATAGTAATAAGACTAATAATAACAACTGTCGAGCAGGAACACGGGCCGCAGGTGGCCCACAATCACAGATTACATGCATCGATTTCCAAATGGTTCAGCACCTCCGCCGACAGACAGCGACAGGCTTAGACAGCCAGGTGCACCGTCTCAGTACCATGTCTTTCTCACTTTAACATAAACATAACATAAAATAGACATGGCGGTCTGCACATAGACTGTATAAAACATCACTACAAGGCCTATTCAAATATAAAATAGATCTACAACACCACAGGCAGTGACACACACAGGTGCAGAGATGCAGTAAACATGGAGTTAATCAATAGATTCATCTAACATTCTGATTGATTTCTTCATAACCAAATATTAAAGTTAATAAAGACTAATTATGGATGTTTCACTCACCAACCGTTGTCCCTGCTCAGTCTGCCGTAGGCCTCGTTTCGTGTAGGCTAACGTTGGCTGAAATGGCTGAATAGTTCTTCAACGTGACACACGTTTACTCAAACAGGCTCCAGAGACGAATAGGTGTATTTAGAAGATTTATTACATTCACAGGAAGAGCAACTTGCTCTCTTCCTGTTTTCAACGTATTGCGTAACAACAAGCAATGTCCCAACCACGACTGAGTAGCCCTACGCGACATGTTTCCGCAAACAAGACCCAAAAGACGAACCAGGTATGTTTTTTTGACATTGTGATTGTGACAGACTAAAGAAAGAGGCATTCACGAGGGCAGCTACGTATTCTCCTGCTATTTTCAACAGCTGTAGTAACTACGACAACCTCAGACGCATTTGGCTGAAAGTCGCCAGTTAAACTGAAACACCGGTAAGTGACTTCCTGTGTTACAAGAGAAACGATCCGTGTTGCCACATTCCCCTCATAGTTTTGTCCCGGTGACAAGGTGCATCTCCCGAATAAAGTTTGAGGGTTTTTTTTCTGCCTGCGACTACCCGACTAATGAAAGCATGGTCGACTAAGACTCTTCTCATCTATCACTATTAGGGGGCAGCCCTAATTTAAAAGCAAATGAGTTAATTTTGCAGTTATTATTTGTGTTTTTTGCACATACAGCAGTGGGGTCTGTGGTCATAAGACGACATAGATACATGTTCAGGTGTGAGAATTATTTTTGGGGATTTTTAGAGGTCACAGAGCTGAAAAGGGCAACATGTGGGTTTGGGTGAAGCGCAGGTGAGGAAAAAGGGCTCATTTGTAAGAGCTCTGCTGGCAGCTGCAGCCCCTCCAGGGAAATGTCAAAAAGTTACCCAGCGGGGAAGACAAAGCGCAGAAGAAGTCAAAACACAAAGGCAAAAATAGTAGGTTAAAATCTACATTAAACCAGCCGTGGAAAGGGATTTTACAATACTGATTCCACCAAAATGTGAAGTCTTTCCAAGCATACCACATAAAATCAAAAAGAATTTTGTTTGACAACACCAAAATTAATTTTAGTTAGTTGCAAATGTTCATTTTTAAAGTTAATTTGTCCTGTTTCTGAGCTCCTGTTGGCTTTAGCTGGACCTTTTCTAAGTGTGGAAGCAAAGAAAGGCCATTACAATTTTAATTCAATAAGCAACTGAATCCTAATCGTGAAATTTAACCACTACTGTATGCTTCATGTTGAAATACAAACACCACAGAATTAACAGCATTGGAATATTTTACTTTGAAAACCATCTGTCTGAATTTATGTGGTTCGAAAGTTCAAAAAGGCCATTTCAGAAACTTGATTTTGAATTTGTTTAGGGTTCACAAATTCAGACAGAAAATTCAAGTGTGCAATATTCAGAAAAGTATATTCAGGTTGCTCAAATTAAAATTTTGATCCAAATATTCAGGTCATAAAATCATATTGCTCAAATTGGAGGGGTGAAATTCAACACACCGAATTTAAAGACGAAAACTTTAACATCCGAGGTACCAAGAATAATCAATCTAGCCTGAATGGAACCGATCAGACATCTGTCCTATCAGGTTATCTTCTGTCAGATTAGCGACTTGGAAACACTGAATTTTATTGGAATTTGTGATTCTGAAAAAAGAAAAAAGGTTTTTTAAATTTCAAAGAGGGGAATTCAAACCATATAAATTCATGAGATGGTTTTCAAAATAAAATATTTCAATGCTAGGTGGTGTTCAAAATATAAAAAAATATAAATGCCACAATTAAAAGAACATAATTCAAATTATTACGTCCTTTCTTTGCTTCTATACATAAGTAGCTGATTGAAGAATGTAAAGATGGAGAAGCACAAACAAACATGCTCTCTTAGGCATCAGCACATAAAGTTAATTCAGGAGACACTGGGCCAGACAAGAGTGTGTTTGGATGTTAAAACATCAGTAACTCACATGACATTGAGTCTAACAGGGGGGCAAACTGACGTTAAGACGCGTCATACTGCTGACACAACATGAGGCCCTAAATGATGATGATCTGTGTGAGCTTACGAACATGATACTGCATGTTCTGCTGACGTTTTTTCATATTACGCAACAAAACACGGCTCAGAGTGGAAAACTGCAAGTTATTTGCATGTTTGACAGTCAGTTTCAGCATTTTATTTTTTTTGTGCTGAACCTCCTGCTACAGCAGCAGAGCTGTGCTGCAGAGATAGTGAGGAGGATTGTGATCGGAAAAGAGCCTGTCGGTCCTAAAAGCAGAGATAAGCCTGCAGCCCGAGCGAGGAGGGATGGTGAAAGTAAAGAGACAGACGTGGAGAACTGAACATGAGAACGATAAGAAAAATGGTGAAGAGGAGGAGAACAATAAAAAGGGCAAGAAAGAAGGGCAATAAAAGAGAAGGAGTAAAAACAATGAGAGAGAGAAGGTTTCATTTGCAGCTGCAGGCGTAAACACTGTAACGACGTGACGTTATAGATGCTGTGAAGCACAACATTAAAAAGATGCTGTCTGCTATGGTAACAGTTTCCGTCTCTGGCTGCCAGGCTATTTCAGCAGGTGAGAGTCTATTCTGAGTTCAACAAGGTGAGGCGAGAAACACCTTCCGCGCCGCCGCAGGTCAACATGTCAGCCTGATGATGATGTGACGGAGAAGAGCTGTAAAATGTTTCCAGAGTTAGATTCTCTATCGGTATGACGTACGTGTTGGAACGAGGACTATTTCCATCAAACTGGGGTTGTGACTCAAAAAGCAGAGCTCAGTGAGAAAGTCTGCGTTGACTGAAATTACTCAGATATAAACTGTTCTGCATTAGTAACGCAGCCGCAGCAGCAGCACACTGCCCACATGTTCAGCTGCTTGGCTCAGGGGTGCAAACCCGTCGGTGAAAATCACCGTTTTTAATCCAAAATAGGTCATTTGTGTGATTCGTGTAGATCCAGTGAGTTTTTGAAATGGGGGGGGGGGGGTCTGCGAGGACAGAGTCACGGGGAATGAAATGAGATCCATGCCTTCTGAGTTGTTAAAAAAAAAAGCAGAGAACTGCCCGCATGCCTTAAAAATCTCTTACAGTAGAGTTATGATAACCTTAATTGGCTTATATGACGATATGTCAAGTTTGGGACTGTTAATCAGCCTGATACGGTTGAGTTGTTTGGATTTAGCGAACACTAGCCATCACAATTTGGATGTAACGTTAGGTAATTTCCCATGATGCACCTCTCTGCATGCATGTTACTAACTCGACATCTTCTCTCTCCTGTCGCTTTCAGCAGGTATTTCTGCCTCCGGAGCTGCAGAGTCTGGATCTGTGGTTGCAGGACACCTTCTGTTCCTGCTCGACAACCGCTATTATTTTCATTATTATTCCTATTCTAATAAAACGCATTTTATAACAGAAGTTTGGGGATTTTTGGATTATATATATATATATATATATATATATATGTTATTAGATATTATACCATACTCATACTTTATCATATTTTATATTATATGCCATATTGCTGTATGTATGTGTACTGCTTGCCTTGTAATTTTGAGTTTACCTTTCTCTATTTATCTGTACATGTGCTGCTACAACACCTGAATTTCCCCTCTGGGGATCAATAATTGCACATGTATGTAGTCCATCATAAATCTTTAATTATTCACATCAAGTATTTTTTCATTTTCAAATAGCCCTGGTTAGCCTGAAAAGTAAAATGGGCAATACATCCATATTTGAAGCTAATATGAGACATTGAGAGGCAGATACATGCAAGCAAAATAAAAATTCTGACTGAAACATAAAAAACACTGAGATTTCACAACATATCGGTGTTTTCTAACGTATGACCTTGTGTTCACAAGCCTGTTCCTTTAAAACCGAAAACAAACCTTCTGTATCAGTCAGAACTGCATCGTAAAACCATGAAATGACAAGAAAAAATACATAAATTGTGCACTTTCCTTGAGAAAAGTAATTCTGCTTGTTTCAAGATGACACTAAAATAAGTTAAACTGCTCTGGAAACAAGAATTGTTATCACATAAACCCCTTCAGATATATGGTGACTTGCCAAAAACCCAGACACACTTCGTTCTGCAGAAAGAACATTTTGTTTCTGTGTAGGAGCAGTAACAATCGTGGATCCCAATTTCTGCACAAACAACATTTATAAGGCTTTTAGAGAGCTTTGAAAAACAAACACTGAGAAATGTTCACTGCAAAAGTCAAATCAATTTGTCCATTTCAAGAGAAAGACAAGGGTTCAGTTTATTGACTTTTATTAAATAACATGAATTATCTTTTTATTCCTCAAATAAAAAAAAGTGCAGGCCTGAAACCAAACTCTGGCAATTTACTTAAAACCCTGTTTTATAAACAATGAATGCTTTAACTGCCTGTTTGTCACGACTCATGTGAACTGAAAAACGAGCTCATACAAAGATGGATACTTAAAGCTGCACTAGGCGACTTCAGCTCTACATGGCAACTAGAGGTAACTGAAATACATTAAAAGGGTCAATTCACCCAAATCACAAAAACATATTTTTCAACTCACTCCAGTGGTACTTTCTCAAGTTATGCACTTATTTAAAAAAAAGAGATGCTCCTTATAACTGCAGAACTTGCCTGAGAATCATCACGTTTTTAAGTTTTCTTCAGTATCTTAGTAATCCAGTGATAATTGTCTGTACATCCATGGGTACATTAAAAACAGGAACTGCTAATTGCTAATTCGGCATACTTGTTGTGCTAATTTGCCTAAAATTTAAACAAATATGGGCTAAGAAAAAAGGGGTGCAAGTTGTAGCCCAGAGCTAACGGAGTGAATCCATGGCAACATTATACTTCCTGTTTACATCCCCCAAAGCCCCAAAATTATGGGAACTGTAGTTCCAACGTGCCAAAAGTGACAAATTCAGATAGTTTGTTTAGTCTGACCGACAGTCTTCAACCCCCAAATATTCAATTTACAATGCTACAATACAGAGAACAGCAGCAAATCCTCACATTTAAGAAACTGGAATTAGTATTTGTGTTTGGCATTTTTGTTCTAGAAAAAAAAAAAATTACTCAAACAATCAATCATTAAAATCATCACTGAAATAGTTGTCGATTAACTTTCTGTCAACTAATTGTTTCAGCTCTAATAACCTCATTAATCTCAATTAGACCACTTGTGTTAAGTGATTATTTTTTGTGATTTCATTGAACTGACCCTTTAAAACTTTACATTTTCTAAAATCCTGTTAACGTGAGAGAAGAATTTACCAGGTCGGCCACCAAACACCGAACGCTGATGTTTGCATCTTTTTCTGGACTGAACTCTCGCTGCTGTTTATGAGATGTTTTGTTCTGTTTGTCAATCTTAAGTTTCCACATCCTGTGAGCAGAGAAGCGTCCAAACCTGACACCAGAATTTACTTGAATATGGCGAATGTACAGTTTGTGGTCTCAGGTTCGAGGGGATGGGATGTTCTCTGTTGCAGCCCTACTTTGTGATGTTTTTATACATATAAATCTTGCTTAGTGCAGCTTTATATTAAATTTAAATAATTTTAGTAAAAAGGGAAGAACAAAGTCTACAAATAGACATAAATAACAACTGACAGAATAAAAATTATACTATAAAGTGCATTGTAGCAAACATCAACTGTGCATGCAACTTGAAAATAAATTATGTTGGTTATGTGATGACTGAAGCACTAACAGTAATAGAAGAGTAGTACAAAACCTGTAGAAAGAAAAGAAGTGTTCTTATATAAAGATATCATATTCTATACAACAATCAATAAAGCTCATTTAAACTCTAATATAACTATTCAAATAATTAACTGTATTTGTGACGTGACTAGTCCAAGTGTGGGTCTTCGAGAAGAAGAATAAATAGCCATACACACTTCCATGCACACACACACACACACACACACACACACACACATACATACATACATACATACATACACACCCCATAAAAATTGAACAAAACAAAGACACATCTTATAAAAATCCTTAAGTGGCCCCTGGTTGATCTGTCTGACGATGACGAGTGAAATCTCACCAGAAGATTTGCCTTCTGCTCGAGCGAACACACGCTCGCATTAATTAGCGTTATAAAACTGCAGAGGTGAAATCAGGCAGATCACGTCGCACCCTGAGGAGATCTGTGGATCATTCTGGAAGAAAATGACATTAAAGATGAAGAAATGTATTTCTGGACGTAAACTTATTCTGTTCTTATGCATTTATACGTTTTCTAATTACGAGTAGAACTCATTTTTTATTGTCGATTAATCTGCAGATTATTTTCTCGATCAGTCGTTCATTTGGTCTATATATAAAATGTCAGGATAAAAAGTGAAAAATGCGCATTACAATATCCAAGAGCAGCGATTCCCAACCTTTGTTGTCAGAAGTACCCCCACCATGAATTCAAGTACCCCTTAATGGACGCTCTATTTATTTCAACTGTTTATCCATTTCTTTAAGCTAACTATTAACTGTTTATCCATTTCTTTAAGCTAACTATTTCAACTGTTTATTCATTATGTTTAGCTAACTATTTCAACTGTTTATCCATTGTTTAGCTAACTATTAACTGTTTATCCATTGTTTAGCTAACTATTAACTGTTTATCCATTTCTTTAAGTTAACTATTTTAACCATTAATCTATCACTTTTAGCTAACTGTTTCTACTTCTCTGCTCGCTTGCTAACTTTTCACGCACTCTCAACACGTAGTGTTCAGGTGTTACAGCTGACTCAATATGTGGATATATTTTTTTTATTCAAATCTTAATTTCTATTTTTTAGGTTAGTTGAGCTGCTCTACAATCTTTCCAGATACCCCAAACAACTGCAGAAGTACCACCTGGGATACAAGTACCCTGGTTGGGAATCACTCTAGAGTACAAGGTGACATCTTCAAATGTCTTGTTTTTGCCGGTTTCTCCCCATCGTTTAATCGACCGATTGTTGCAGCTCCACAAACAAACTACTACACACGTTTAAATGATAAATATTACCTCCAGTGCCCCCAGATGTCTTTCGCGTCATCTCTTGTGTTGTCTGGTTACACTTGTGAACTGTTTGTTCTGTTGGATACAAACACACATCAGCTGGAAATAAATAAATGAACTCACCAAAAATTTTCCACAGCAGGACATGTTGTGATGATTATCAGATAACACGGCAAAAAGTACATCTGGTTCATTATCAAACAAAACTGACCTTGTGGACTGTGGGTACAGCTTACAGTACAGTGTGTACTGTATAAAGTATAATTCTGCTGCATATTACTCAGGACAATACAGTACGCACAGGATACCAGGTAAGGCTTTCAAATACAGACAACACTGAAAGTACACAATGTGGTCAGAAGTATGTGGACACTGGAACAGCCTACATTCTTCTGGTTTCAGGCTTTCCACCAGATGTTTGAACCTGGCTGCAGAGATCTGCTCCCATTCAGCCACAACAGCATTAGTGAGGTCCAACACTGATAGCACAGTATTGTGTAAACTATCATCGTGTGCTCTGCTGCCCGACAGAAGCAGTGAAGTTGAGACAAAAAGGTTTAAAATTTTCAGGGCGGCTGGCAAACTAGGTAACAGATTAAATTGTAATGCCCTCATTTTATGTCTTTTTAGGCTGATTATTATAATAACTGCTATAAATAACTAATATAGAACCCACATAATACATAAAAAATGTAAATACTGCACCCTGCCTTGAGATAATGCGACGGCAAAACAGTTTCTCCAAACAAATGTGTTCCTCCAGCTTATCTATTTTAACTAGTTTGTTTATGAAAATACACTTTATTTTGTTTATTTACAGTCCAAAGCTTATGGGAATTAACTGTATCTCTGTTTTGCTAGGTGTTTGTCTACTATTAATATTTATATTGAAATCAACATAAGAAATTAATTTACGATTTCAGACATTTAAATATGTGATTTAAATGTTGCTTAACTACACCATAAATGCCACTAGAGTCTAAAGCAGATTATAGTTTGTGGCATAATTATTTTGTATAAAACAGACGTCAAGACGTCAACCAAGAACCCAATTTTGACCAAATATGCAGTTATTTTACCTTTGTAGGACAGGAAAAACAGCCTCAATGGACCATGGACCATGTCCACATACTTTTGGCCATATAGGACGCTTTCTCATTTGACACTTGTTCTGTACTAAAACCACTTTTATCATATATATATATAATTTTTTACTTTAATGAATTTAAATGTGCTGCTGCTCCTCACACTTCATATTTTCTATGTCTATGGTGTACCTTTCACACACACTACTACATTTCATATACCACAGTTAGTATGCAGGATGAAGTATTTGGAGACTAAGGCTACGCTAGTGACCCCCAGAGGCCAAGCAGCTCCTCACACTTCATTTCTGTTTACCTTGTGCTCTGGACATCTGATTGAGAAGTTGTCTTCGGTTAAGACACAGCCTGAAAAAAAAAAAAAAACACAGACGCATAAAATAAGACTTTTTAAGACTCATTTCAGGCTGAGTGAGAACGACAGCCTTCGTTTTAAGACGCAGCCTGAAAACACACACACACACAAACAAAATATCCCTAAAAAAACTCGTCACTTCAGGCTGAGCGAGAACGACAGCCTTCCCACACAAAATAAGAAAAGCACAAGTGACTCAAGCTCTCACCCCTGACAGATCCGTCACTTTAAACATCATCTTCACAGCCAGAGTTAACACAGGCAGGCACAGATATTAGGTAACAGCAGATAAACACAAAAACCACAAGATAAGAATAACTTTAACTAAGTCCACTGGATAATAACAGTTTCTAATGTTTCCCTTTATAGCGGATATACTTTTCTGACACACATCTCATACTGTTACCTGACTGAACGGCACATCTGTAGTGATAATTTCTGGGACAGCCCTTCTGGAAACATCCCATTATTGCACCTGTTTGTTGGCACGTTGAACATATCTGAAACGAGAAGCACAGAGTGAGAAAAACAGCAAACATGGCGTCTATTCTTCATGATCTTTTCACTATATGTGATGCAGAATCACGTAAAATATAACTGATATTCACTCAAATTGTGTTTCACTGTAATACATTACATCAGACAAAACTCTTTGCATACGTAACACAAGAACTCAAGTCTATTTTAGTACATTACTCACATGCTCATATGTACAGTGAAATAGTTATTGGTCGCTAAAAACATTCCTCCTGTCCATAGTGGCTGATGCAATTCCAATACAAGTGATCAGGGACACGTTTTAGTCCGCGTTTTGTGTAAAAATGCATCGAAACTTCAGCTGAAAGGAATAAAAAGGCTTCAGCAGTTAGTCAAATCGTGACTCTTTCAAAGTCTTTTTTTTTTTTTTGTGAAATTCCCTCTTTGAGCTTCCACAAATAATGTTTCCTTGCTGGGCTGAAGTGCGAGGAATGTAACACAAAGCGGGAAATTCAAGCTAAAAAAAACTCTTAAGACTCAGATCGATTAATCGATTAGTTGTTTGCCAGAAAACGTGCTGCTTTTCTTTGTCATATATCGTTGTAAACTGAATATATTTGTGGTTTTGGACTTTTGGTCTGACAAAACACGATTTTCTCACAAATCTTTGACATTTCAGAGCCGATTAATCGAATAAATAATCAGCAGGTTAATCCATAATGAAAATAATCACTAGCTGCAGCCCATAATACACTTAATTTGACTATTTCAGACTGCTGATGCCTCATATTACCTTACAAGGACTGTGGATTTTGTCCCCCATCACCTACATTGGAAGAGATCTTTTAATGGCCAGTTTAGACAGGAGGAATACTTACAGCGAACATGACTCTTATTAATATCACAATATTAAGATAGAGTATTTCTTTATATTGATATATAACTCTACAAAATATTAAAATTGATGTTTGCTGGTACACATCAGACAAAACTCTTTGCACTCTTAAAACATGAACTTAAATATCAAATTTTCTGCTCAAAATGATTATTTTGGCAGAATTCTGTTAAATGATCATTCACACAGTAATGCTCCAGTTGATCGCTCAGTCCAAATGTTGTTTAAAAAGACCTTGTTCCGAGTCACTCACTGTTTCTTGTGCGAGCCGGGCCGCCTCCTCCAACCCGTACAGCTTCCCTCTGACCAGGAAGACGCCGGCGGACCAGATACCGCAGTCCTCGTGGATCCAGCACTCGTCCAGATGAAGAGGCACCTTTGGGAGAGAGTGGTTGTCGCTCTCGAGCAAACTTTTGACAGCAGAGCAGTCGTAACCAACACAACCATCATCCGAGGAATTTACTGAATGTCTTTTGACGCGTCCGCGTAAATGTTCTTCCTCTTTCTGCTCAGTCCTGCAGTTCTGCTGCTGCTGGTTCTGGTTCTGGCAGTCCACAGACGGGCTGGCAGGATAGTACGGGCCGTGAAGGTCCCCGAGGCCCATGGCGTTGGCCGTCTGACCGCACAGGCAGCACAGCAGCGTGGCCTGACACTTGCTCTCCGAGCTGAACCGACCCAGCTGGAAACAGGACGTGTGAGGAACAAACCCCGACAGAGACCTGGTGGCCGTCTGCTGCTGTCCCCTGCTGCTCCTCACTGTCGCTTCCTCCTCCTGATAGTTGACAACGGTGCACGTCCTCTTCTCCATGTGAACAAAGGGGCAAAAGCTGCCCGATTTCTTGTCCTTTTTTTCCTCTTTTATTTTTGCATATTTAAGCTTGATTTCTGGCTCTCTGGGAGGAAACTGAGCAGAAGGTCTGGTCTGCGTTCGCCTTTTTTTCTTCCGTCTCGCGACAGTTTTTCTGTTTGCCGACTTGTTCTTTTCATGCTGCTCTGGTGGGATTCTGCTGTTTTGTTTCTGTTCAGTGCTTCTTAACTTTTTAGTTTTATGAACGGCGAGGGGCTTCTTTCGTTTATGATTGATGCTTTTCGTGTGTGACGCTTTGCGGTGAGGCTGCTGCTCGTGCGACTCTCTCTGCGGCGACTTCCTGTCTGCCTGAATGTCCACACCAGACTCCTCTGAGTTACTGCTCACTCTTTGCGACACATTTGGCTGCGAGACCGACTCGTCGGCATCTGAGCTGAACAGCCTCCCCGCGTACTCCATCATGTCATCAGAATCACAACTTTCGTTATATATACCCACCGCATCGTTTTTGGCTTGTCTCCTCAAACTGTGCCGAGACACACTGCAGGTAAATTGAGGCATTTCAGAGACAGATTTCCTGATTCTGGTACTACGTCGTACTTTTCTTGGTGGAGCTTTTTCCTCCTCACTCTGAGGAGGAGTTTCTCTCACCAGACTCTTCTTACAGGGAACACTTTTCTTACAGGGAAATGTTTTGCTTTTCTTCTTTTCATTCGTGACTGAAACTTCGATAACGTCGCTGTCTTCGCTTGAAATATCTACCAGAGATTCAACGGGGTTGCCGTAAACAGCACTTAGGTCTGACAGGAGGACTACGGGCCGGGTATGATGTACAGGAATGTCCACGGAGCTGTCTGAGGAGTCTTCTGAGTACGAGCTGTCAGGGCTGGGTGAGCTCAGAGGCTGAGGTAGGTGATAGCAACCTCTCCCTTCATCCAGTGAGGACACAGCTGGGGACAGGGGCTCCACAATGTGCCTCACACCGTCTTGGATGAAAGGACTGCATAAGAGTGGCTCCTTAGCCGAGGAGACGAGGAAAATAACATCAGAGCCGCTGTCGCTCTCCTCTCCGCCGCTGCTTTCAGGAACTGGACCGCCGGTTTGGTCGGGCCCGCCGTAGAAACCTGGATGCCACAGGTTGCCGTGAGCTCTGTCGCGGTACAGATCCAGCCCCGGAGCTAGTGTCGAATTCATGTAGTTGCTTAAAGACTGCGGGCCCTGCTCCATGTCTCTGCAGTGGACAGGTGCACCCGGCTCAGGATGCAGCTGTGTGGACAGAGAGTTGTAGGAGGACGAGGCTCTGGATCTGTACGAAGAGCTGATCTCTGTGCTGCAGCTCGGTGGGCGTCTGTGGTACCACTCGGGCTTCTTTGCCAGGTCCATGGCTTCAGAGTGGCTGCGGGTCAGGGGGTTGACTGAGTAGCCCTTCGACAGGTCCATAGCCATGAGAGATGGATCCTGAGAGGACACTTCCATCACTGCAAAAACACATACTAACATGATTGAGAAGTATAATTTCATGCCTGTTTCTTACGAGTCCTTCAAAAGGAATTAAAGAGGAACCGATTGTACACATCAAAGCCTGTTTTCAGGGGAGTACTACTGCATACATAACATATATATATATATATATATATATATATATATATATAATCTGCAGATTAGTTTTCCGATTAATCATATAGTCTATGAATTGTCAAAAATTTTGAAAAAATACCCGTCAAAACTTCCCAGAGCCCAAAGTGACGTCTTCAAACGTCTTGTTTCATTTTTTTTTTAAAAGTCCAAAACCTGAAGATATTCAGTTCACGGTGAATTACGACAAAGAAAAGCAGCAAATTCTGTCATTTGGGAAGCTGAAACCAGAGAATGTTTGGCAATTTTTCCCAATTTTTGCTTGAAAAATGACTAAAACGACTAACAGATTATCAAAATAGTTGCTGGTTATTTTTCTGTCGATCGATTAATCGATTGATCGTTTCAGCTCCACATATGAGCAAGACTCCCAGATTGAAAGAGAAGCAGCCATGTTGTTTGTAGTCGTTTTGCATCTCTGTAGGTGACATTTTGCAGAACCAGAACTCTCAGGTGCTCGAAGAACCACCTGACAGAGCTGAAACGATTACTCACTTATTGATCGACAGGAAAATAATTGGCAACTGTTTTGATAATCAGTTAGTGTTTCAATACATTTTTTAAGCAAAAATTTTCTTTTTTTTTAACAAAACAAGACATTTGAAGATGTCACCTTGGTCTCTGGGAAGTTGTGCTTTGTATTTTTTGACATTTAATAGACTGTAATTGATTAATCTGAAAAATAATTGGCAGATTGATCGATAATGAAAACAATTGTTCGATAAAGCCCTTCCACCTGAACTTCAGTTTTTACAGCACACTATACAAACCAATTAAAAATAGCCCTGAGATGCAGGGCCCTATTTTGTTTAATTTCCTTACTAATTTTAGTGTATTTTAATTTAATGTTACAGTAATCTCAGTATGCTGTGCAGCTGTAACATGAAGGAAACAAAAATAAATATTGGATTGGATTTGGTTGGCAGATACTAAATATTAATATTATTTATATATTATTATTAATATTTTGTTATATAACTGAGCTTTCTAATAAGACATGTTAACAGGTAGGCCCGTTCAGTAATCCATCCATCAGTAATGTAAAAGGTACCTGCCTGTAAATAATGATGTACTGTAGCTCTAACTTACAACAAGTGTTAAATATGTCTTTTAAAGTAAGAACTGCAGGTGACCTTACCCCTGAGGTGGCAGTAGTTTGGATGGACGACCCCGGTCCCCACAGTGCGGGCTTTCAGGTTGACACTTTCCCGCAAACAAGTCGGGTAGCTGGGTTAGCTAACACACCTCTCCAGGCCCATCATCAGGACTGGATGTAAACAACAGCAGCGACAGCCCGAGTTCATGCTAGCTAGCTAGCTGGGTAGCTAACGTTAGCACGCTAAGATATTTCCAAACGTTGACGACACTCGACGCGATAACGACTGATCAACATTTTTGCTAAAGCTTTGTTAGCTGGGAATTACAACCCCGTCGCTACCGTTGGCATTTTAAAGTTGTCATCATGGACACATTCTTCCTTCAGCGTCAAGTCACACTGAAACAAACATGGTGACACCGGAAGAGAACGACCTGCCTTTCAAAGTAAAAGCTTCAACGGGCGTACGAGAGTTTCGAAGCTAAAACTAATTTCCAAATTCTAGTTCAAGAAGAGACAGCTCGACTGGTTATGTTTTAGTTACTCCATGTAAAAATACTCCATTACACGTAAAAGTCCTGCATTTAAAATCCCTTTTAAACCTACACAAGTATTATCAGAAAAAAGTATGAAAGTAAAAGTACTTGTTCTGCAGTAAAATGTCTCATGTGACTCATTTTTATTATGACATTATTATATTGTTAATACTGATGCATCAATGTTACAATGAGCAGCATGTTACTGTTGTAGCTGCTGGAGGTGGAGCTAGTTTCATCTGCTTTACATACAGTTAGGTAGTTTAGTCCAGTGGTTCCCAACCTAGGGGTCGGGCCCCTCCAAAGGGTCACAAGATAAATCTGAGGGGCCGTGAGAAGATTAATGGGAGAGGAAAGAATAAAAGTTCTGATTCACAAACCTGTTCTCACTTTTTGGACTTTTCTCTAATATTTGATTTTTTGTGAAATACTGGATCATTTGAACATTTATTTAAATGAACCCAGTTGAGAAGTTTAGATGGGAAATGTCTCTTTGGTGGAACTGCAAACAACTCAGACATCTGAAACGTGACAAGGAAACACAACTTATTTATAGAAGAGCACACAAGTCAAAACGTTTGGAAACCACTGGTTGAATATTCTAAAATGTCTTGTCTTGACCTGAAAAGTAACTAGTAACAGTTATCACATAAAGAGGAATAAAAAGTACAGTATTTCCCTCTGAAATGATAATATTCAATACATTAAATCTGTACTGAAGTACAGTACTTGAGTAAATGCACTTGGTCACTTTCCAGCACTGGCTGCTGTTTTTGCAAAGCAAAATAATTGCTGTGCTGCTAATGTGTGATTCAAAAGGTAACATTTTAGCTATCTAACATTGTATATCAACGCTGACTATCAAACTAGTCACACAGCTGTGCTAATCGGTGGTATTTTAATCAATGAAAACTCTACACTGTACATTATAATTCTGTTTTTTATCTACCTCGTGGTGCTAATGTCACCTATAAATTAATGTCAACTTCAGACACAATACAACTTCTTACACGTGTTTGTATTTATTGCTTATTTAGCTCTTATTGTCTATATTATCTATTTTATTTAATTCAGTGTTTTCACTACATTCTGTTTGTCACAAGTTGGAGCCTGAAGCCTAAAAATCTCACTGTGTCAATGCTCAATGCTGCTACACTGCACTGCAACAGGGCTTTTATTTTGAAATATTCACTCGGAACTGACTTTTATTTTTCAGGATAACTTGACGGTCTTCTTCCTCCGAGGTGTGAATATTTTTCACTGCATCTTCACAACCTGATTGTATTAGCTGTGACTTTTTCATCTTTCATGTACAAACTGCGACTGAATTTTCAAAAAAAATCAAATGAGCTCCCAAATTTCAACCTGGCAACCCCAAGGAGACAACTCAGAACAACAGAGATAGTTCAGGTTTAATCTGCCAATTTGATTTAATTAAAAAAAAAAAACACCCACATTTATATTAATAATACTGCAGTGTACAAATATAAATTATAGATTGTGTATGACAGAGTAATTTGCCAGTTAAGTTACCGCTGGAAAACAACTTTAATTTAAAATATTTAATTGATAAATAAAAATACTTGACCAGTTTTAACGACAAATACAGCACAGGAGAGGATGAAAACATGCGTCAGATTATAACAAAATGGCTGTACAGATATGCATAACACAAAAAGTAACCACCATGTTTTTTTTTACGATAATATTTGGTAAATACAAATATTAAAAATAAGACACTTGAGCTTTCACAGGACCATTGCAGGAGAAATCAATGCAAATCACAAACTCAGCGTCACAATGGGTTAATAATTAGTCCAGACAGACATAATACACAAAAGATAATATAAACATCTTTATTTTCTTTGAAAACTGGGAAAAACAAAAAGCAGTGTGAAGTGCGGTTGTGGATAAGAGTTTGTGGATTTATTAAATAAGACATAAGAGGCGACGGAAGGAAATTATTTTTTGTTTTAAATATATTTCTTGTGGGTAAAATTAAAACGAGATGCTACAGGGAAAACAAATGTAATGTTTAAAAAGTGATAATTCACAGTGAAGTCTGGTCCAGAGCGCAGTGAGCCAGCCTCAGGTTTTCTCTCAGTTCGTCCACCTCTCTCTCTGCTTTGGCCCTCACGATGCTCAGCTCGGTGTACACGTCCTTGTACTTCTTCGTGGCGTTCCTCTTGTCCTGTAACGTAGACGCGGAGATCAGTTTGGTTCATTCACTTCAGACCGTTCACAGTTATTATTTCCAGCTGCTGTTTGTGTGACTCTCACCTTTTGTGCTGACTGCAGTTCGTCCTTCAGAGACGTGATCTCCTGCTTCAGACACTGCACCTCAGACTCCTTCACTCGCAGGGTAATCTGAAATAAAAACTTCAAATAATCAGCTTCACGTCGAATCAAACAACTTCTTCACACTGAAATGACACGTGAGCATTTTGAGAGGGTAGACAGTGCTCAGTACTTGTGTCCTGGGTGACATCAAGTAGTTTAAACAACAGACACACTTAAAATAAAATGATTAGATTCACTGTATTCAGTTTGTATTGCAGACGTCATTGTAATTACTGACAACAAACACAAGAGGGAGCCAAACACTGGTTCAGTAATGATGGAAGCTGGAGAAATCAAACTTTATGTTGTGTCTTTTCACAAAATTATTACATTTCTCTTTTGTTCCATATTGTTGCAATTTAATATCTTTAAATGCTTTTTCATTTTAAATGTATAAAAATTAAAAATGTTCATTTATTTGTTTTAGAAAATTCTTCATTTCAGCAATTATCTGTGGTGTGAGAAGTATTCAGATCTTTTGCTTAAGTACAAGTAGCAACGGCACACTGTAAAAAGACTGTCACAAGTTAAAGTCCTGCATTTAAAATGTTACTTAAAGCTGCAATAACTGATTTTTTTGGCCACTTGTGGGCAGCAGAAACTAGTTGTGAACACAACACTGACATATTATCACCTTAATATGTTGAACTTGTTAGCAATCAGTTGCTAATTTACACATCCAGCAATTACAGAGCAACATGAGCCTTCATTAGGAGTCGTGTTTGTGTCACCTGATGAATGTAAGTCTAATACTCTCTCTCTTTTAGCTCTGTTTTTGGTCTCCACCAGCTCCTGAGGGAAACATCTGGATCTTTAGCTGCTAAATGCTCCACTATGTTCACCAGCTAGTCTCCAACTGTGTCTGTCTGTTGTTTGCTGCTGGGCACGTCGTGTTCAGTGGGTTTATTGGAGCTAAAACCTAAAACAACGCCATGAGAGCGGTGAGACTGAACCAAAACAGTAAAGTTGCAGCCGGACAGATAAACAATGAGCTGAAACTCACTTTAAAGCTTCTTTAAAGCTGACGGGCGCTGCAGATTCAGATGCTAACTCTCTGTAGGTCCATCACTACGAGTAAACCCTTCCAAATACTTGTATTCATATGATGCCTTGTTAATATAAAAGTATTGATTATAGCTGCCTTAATAAACCCAGAGGCAGACTGTTGATGTCAATTTTTAATCCAGCAAAAGTGACAAAATACAACTTCCAACAATTCAAAGCCTGTGCAAACTTGGCATCTCCTCCATGGGGACAGGACCAGTGGAGACTCCAGGAAGTTACTGGTCCCAGTCAAGACATAACTGTTGCACACCTCCATGAAACAGGGAAATCTGGTGGGTTTTTATACCGATTAAATAAACAAGACATAACGTGTTAGTTAGTGAGCTTTAGAGGTGCTGGTATCGTTACCTTTGGACTGAGCCAGGCTAGCTGTTTCCCTCTGTTTCCAGTCTTTATGCTAAGCTAGGCTAACTGGGCGTTAAGTCCAGCACATATTTTTAAGAGTGGTATCAATCTGTTATCAGCTGTTCCTTTACTGTTTAGGTGCACTTTGTATGACAACGTCCTCTCTTTGTCTCTCTTTCTGTCCTCACACAGAAACTCTCCCATATAATTTCTAACCTTGAGGACACACCTGTCCCTGCAGAAATACACAAATGCCAGAGTCGACTTTCCCTCTCACTACAAGCTACTCTTTAACAGTCTTCACATTGTCATTTCATACATTATTATAAAAATATTACTTGTAAAAGCACTAAATGAAGAAAATGGCCCCTGTGACTGATATATTAATATATATATATATGAAATTATTATATTATTATTGCTAAACCATCAATGTGTAAGCAGCTCGAAGTGGAGCTAGTTTTACTGCTTTAAATCAAGTTTAGTAGTTTAATTTACAAAACTGCATCATATTTTATAAGATGATCATATGTTTTGGGTGTAAAATCTTAATTTGTAAAGTAACTAAAGCTGTGAAATAAATGCAGAGGAGTAAAACGTACAATATTTCTGCTTTCCTTTTGCATAAAACATCAAAGACTCAGGTTGGAAAACGTGTCTGTCTTTCATATTCAGCATTTTCAAACAGTTCCCTCTCATTTCCATTTTAGCTGATACCTTTCTGTCCCTCCACACAGGAGTGAATGAAGAGGACACTCACCTCCATTTCGTACACATCCATTCCCTGACTGAGCGGCAGGGCGTCCTGCTTCGCCAGAGAACACAGTCTGGTGATCTCTGCTGCGAGGTGACCGCTCAACTCCTGGACGAGTCAAACACAATACAACAATGAGGCTTCTTACTTAAAGACACCGTGTATTTGTCTTATCTTACCAACCTCATTGCATAAATAATAATGAAAGCAAACAGCTCTCAATAACACTGAATTATTTATGGTTGCATTTAACAGCAACTTTAAAAATGAACCTGGATTGTGTGAAAATCGAAGCCCTCTATTAACAGTATATGATACATTTTAAACTGTGAGGTGACGAGGTGTGAAGCAAAGACACTATAAGGTGAAAGGCACAGGTGCCTGCATGGTGATTTAAAAACAACAGGAAGTTAATTATTGGAGTTTGACCGCTGGTTTGGCAGCAGTGGCTGTGACACACAGCTCATGGAGGATATAAAGGTACTTTAAAACACTTAGTGTAAAAAAATATGTGTGCTTCTTCTCGGAGTGAAATCTGAACACAGACATAATATATATATTTTTAGATTCAGTGTGACTTACACTTTCCAAGATATCATTACATCTGATGTCCACAAATAAATGTCCATAAATTTGCTTGGAAATCAAAGGAAAAAAGACTCCCCTTGTAACTGCAGAACTTGCCTGAGAATCATCACGTTTTTAAGTTTTCTTCAGTATCAAGGAGCTGCTAATAGCTAATTTGGCAGGTTTTTAATGGTGCTAATCTGCCAAAATCTAAACAAACACAGGCAAAAAAAAAAAAAAAAAAAAAAAAAAAACAGGGATCAAGTTTCAGCCCACAGCTAACTCATTGACTCCATGGCAACATTATAGCTACTTTCTGTTTCAATTTCTAAGGGTAGAATCAAAAAAGACTTTTACCGGAGAGCCTTTCCTGATTTTACTTGAGTTTTAATTTTCTTTAAACTGTATTTAGAAATTCTTGTTTTTTTTTATCTGTTTTCTTTTAAAACCAGATGGTTTTATGACTTGTGTGTGAGGTCTTTATTTGCTGTCTTTGTGAAGCACTTTGTAACGTGGATTTTGAAAATTGCTCTATAAATTAATACGATTATTATTATTATACTATAAAAAGTTGTAGAAAGCACCAGAGAGAAAACGGATAATTAATGGGCTGAAAACAACACAAAGAATACACACATTTCCACCAGGATTGTCTAATTTTTCTACAAACAAAAACCTTCAAAATAATTTGAAAGAAACTGTAATAATATAAAAATTAAAAGGATATATTAAAGAGTGTGTATCAGAGCTCTCACCTGGTTTCTGGTCCTCAGGTCTTGGTTTTCCAGCTGGCACTGACACAAGGCCTTCCTCTCGGCATCCACAGCCTGGACAAGATGTCCGTTCTCCAGACACTTCAGAGAGAACTGCTCGGACAAAACCTGGAGCTCCTGCTGGTATGAGGCCAGCTCCTCGCTTCGCAAACACACACACACAGATATTCAACACAGACTTTTCATAAGAACGCGTTGGCCAAAACTACTTGTGACCAGCAAAAACAAAACAATACGTGCAATAGATCATTTTTCCTGCAAACGGTAGCTCAGTCATCAGTTACAAGCTACACAACAAGATGCCTTGATATAAAGTTTGTTTGGAAAAGGGGAAATCCACACAAGACGTACCTGTATATGTCCTCCAGGTGTTTGCTTCCTGTGCTGTTCTCTGACTGACACCTCTTCTGCACCTCCCTCTCCAGCTCCAGCCGGTGAGCGTTCTTGATGGCTTCGATTGCTGAGAAGAAGACGAATAAGGCGGTACAAGATTTCATGAGATTGATTGAGGATTATATAGTGAAAATCAGAAGCAGATAAGAAAATATGTTGCGGACAGGAGTGATGAGAGTCTCTCCTCACCGGTTGCAGTAGCAGCGCTCTCCTCCTCCAGCAGCCTGTCTCTCTCCACCAGGAGGCGCTCCACTTCCTGTTGGTGTCGACGCTGCAGCTCCTCCACGACCTTCAGATGAGACTCCTCCATGGAGGCAAAGCCGCGCTCACATGTGGCCTGGAGGAACAACAGACGTTAACTTTCAGCTTCTCGGTCACCTCATTTAAGAGCTATTTGGTGAAAATCACTAGTCAAGAAAATTAAAGTAAAAACCGTGTGTTACCCAGAATTTGACCGGTTTCTATAACTTTTCTCTGTAGTATGAAAATGAATTCACTGACACGTGAACAATGTCTGCATTTATTTCTTTATGTTTTTGTCACGTTGTCATTGTGTGGTAACGCTGTTGTAAGTACAGACTGATTTGAGAAGTCATTGTTTTACCATTTAACAATACAGCACTGTGATGTTGACGAAAATAAATGCAGGCATGATGGAGTTTCTATTCTAGGCAAGGTTCAAGTCTCTAGAAGCTGATTTTCACACCTTATGGAAGTGAATGAAAACTAATGGCTGCCTAGAAGGAAGGATGTCGATCTAAAAACTGTGGTATTCTTTCTAGTCGACAGTGACAGTGAAATAATTCTCGCTGAAGAAATTAATATTGGTTAAAAGAGCAATGCAGCGATTTATCATTGCACTTGCAGCAGCCAACAAGCAGGATGAAATCATCCTTTTTTAATCACACAACACTATGTCAGGGTTCACACAGTGGAACAAAACCTCCATAATTTTCCCTTTTTACATTTTACTTAATGATATGCAGTATTTTTCTCAAGTTTAGGAAACCAGCTTAAAGTTAAAGGAAGCAGCTCAAGCAGTGTTTCTATATAATAAGATAAAATACTAGATGAAAGTGGCTTGAAGTGGTTTAATATTCAAATTTGTTGTGGTAACATTGATAGAATCATTTTGTTTAGGCTACACTCACACACAAACACACAGAAAAGACCAACTACACTGACAAAATCAAGAGCAAAAATCAACTATAAAGAACTGGACTGAAGAAGAGATGACGTAACGTGGAAACACGTGACTCAGTGTAAATCTAACCTAAACATGACTTCAACTTTTTTGATATTTAGGTTTTTTCTGTAATGCTGAACTCATTTGAAGAAACTGCTTGAGATAAAGGAAGGAAAGGAAACCTGAGGTTAATAAAAAAAAAACTAAATCGATGCAGCAGAACCAGAGATATGGTCCTCATTATGCCACACATTCTTTTCTGTGTTAAAACCTGACGCTTACATTACCCACAATGCAACTTGACCGCGGACGAGTTGGAGATTCAGGTGTGTTATGCTAGTAGCGGCTAATGTAGCCTAGAGCCTCTAGCCTGCAGCAGAGGTGAGCAGCTACAGAGGTCTGGTGAGCTCACTTCATTTTAACTCCACACCAACAGATTTGTTTTCATTTTCAAACTTGTTGTCTTCAGCCCCGACCGCCGCTGACTCAAGTGACATCACTTCAAGCAATTTATCAGACTGGAGACACATAAGGCTTTATACAACTTTTTTCACTCCCCAACACCTGTAAACACACTTTGATGTGCAGAATCGGTGGATCGGTTCCCACTGACTTTTGTCTGGCAGGAAGACGTCAAATTTACAGACAAAATTTGCTTCAATCTTAACACACTGGCCATGGAAACCACGCCGGCACTACCTACCTTCAGCTTTTCCATCTCCTTCTCATGTTGCGTCTGAACAGAACGCATTTTCCCATCTGACTCTTCTTTCATCTCCTCCGCCATGACAGACAGCAGCTCCTCCAGCTCCTTCACTCTTCTTCTCAGCTCTAAAACCTGCTCCGTCTCCAAGCTCGGATCTGTTTCCTTGTGGGCTGCATCCGTTTTCTCCTGGATTCCCAACTGACCTTCAACACATGAAAGTGGGATTTCCATGCAGTCGAGCTCAAGGGACTCAACCGTCTCGTCTTCTGGTGCTTCAGGTGTCTGTTGTCCATTTTCTTCCCCAGTTCCATCTGCTAACTCTGACTCAACATCTGTGTGCTGTGGGTAAATCTCTTCGCCCAGTGACGACGACTGTTGTTCTTCCAGGTTTGACAGTCTTTCTCTTAGCTCCCTGTTTTCTTCCATCAAGTCGACACAGTTACTGCAGATGAGAGAAGAAGTGAGCAGTTTCTGTTTGGTTTCTTCAAGTTCCCTCTCATATTTTGACTGAAGCCGGCTTAAACGACAGCAGTATAACGCTTCAGTTGCTGCAGAGTGGATGAAACCAGACACGGGATGCTCCGAAAAGTTAAAGTCGGAGAGTCTGTCAGCCATCAGCTGGAGTTTGTCATGTGCAGAGGTGCCAACAGAGGAGGCGAGGTGGTTTAGGAAAGAGATTTTCATCCGTGTGACGACTCTGAAATGTTCCATCTCACACAGCTGGTTATTAAACTCAAATATCCTGCTTTCATCTACCTTTTTGGTTTCTGTTGCTGTCTCACTTGCAATGTTCCAAATAATATCCATATCTTTCAAACCTTCCCTCCCTTCATGTGTGCATGGATCTGCCTCAGAAAGTAGACTATGCCCTAAAAGCAGCATTTGTTTCTCCACTATCATACGTTCTGTCACCTCACTAACAAGCACACAAGCAGGTTTCTCCTCATTGAACTGGGAGCGATTCAGTTTGTCGAGCAGCAAACTCCAAAACTCTTCCTCCCACTTCAGCTGACTCACCACTGTAGGCTTATTCTCTTCTCTTCTCAAACCAACATCTAACTTGTCAATCACCTCCAGTAACTTCCCCAAAGTGTTCAACCTCATGATCATCCCCTCTATCACTTGCTTGATCCTTTCTTCACCAGAAACACATCTGTTGCTTTCTCCACCGTTCAACCTCTCCTTCTCCAACTCTTGATTCAGCCTCCTGATGTCCGCCTCCGCCTCTGCCGCCATTTGACGGTAAAGTTTCTCAGCTTCCTTCAGCTGTGTGTTCTGCATCTGGAGCTCCCCGCAGGTCAGCTCTGATTGGTCGAGCTGCCGCTCCAGCTCCGTCAGCTTGGCCTCGGTAGCCTCCAAACACAGAAGCAGGTATCCCTCCGCTTTCTCAGCACTCTCGCTTTTCTCCTGTCCTGTTTCTTCTGTTTCTGTCGGGACGTTCAGCTGCAGCAGCGCCTCTGCCTCCCTCAGATTCTCCTCCAGGGAGGTGATCAAGGTCTGGGCCTCCAGGAGCTGCTGGTTTCTCAAGCTCAGTTCCCCCTCCAGATCTTCTACCCTTGTTTGTCCCAGCTGTTCCACCTCAGGGAGGTGATGGGGTTCAGTGTACCTGCTGCTGAGCTCTGCTTTCAGTCTCTCTATCTCGCGGTCTGCCTCTGTCAGTTGGTTTAGCATCTCCTGGTTGCGCTGGTTGAGAGCCTCGTTCTGGCTGGTGAGCAGCTCCACTTCTTGGGAAAGCCTCCTCACCATTGCCTGGTCCGGAGGTATATGGTGCTCTACATAGCCGTTCAGCGAGTTGTCATCTCTCTCTGCAGGCTTCTCCAGAATTAATGAACTATATTCGCTGTTATTTAATTGTGTTTCTGAGCCGGGAACCTGCTGATTCTGGTGGTTGGTTGTTGCAACGTCCAGATGTAGTTCTATAGTTTCTCCATCACTCTGAGAAGACACGTCTTGGCTGTCTGATTCAGGGGATAATAAAGGTGTGGCTACCGTCTCAGGAAGCAAATCTCCCACTTCTTGGAAATTGCCCTCTGTATCATGCAGCAAGATGCTGGGTGTCTGAGGTGATAATGAAGGTGGTTCAAGGCTGAGCTGCTCCTGCATGCCCTGTCTGATAATGTTCTGCTGTTGTAAGAGCTCTCTAGTTTCTTTGTATGTGTCTTTCAGGGTCTGTGTGTGGTTGTTTAATGGCTTTTCATTTGTGTTCGATGGGCAAAAATCTGCTTCAGAACTTGGTGGAGGGTCCAGCTTTAGGAAAGACAACAGAGAAAGGGGGATTAGCTACCGTATGTTATCACAGAAACTGAATCCAAATTGATCACAGTATGATTGTTACATAAAAAGATATGAAAAACTGACTAAAGCAAGTAGCTGAGGACCAAAATGTGGCAGACCTGCTGCTGATAATATCCTGCTGTACTCAGCTGAGCCTCCAGCTCCAGTCTGCGACGCTCCGACTCTGCCAGCTGGGCCTTCAGATCCTCCACCTTCAAAACACAACCACTTAATATATGAAAGCCTTTCACATCCCAAATCTGTAGCTACAATAATGATTCTGATAAAGGGCTTTAAAAAAAAGGACATCAAGTCCTGAATAATCATGCTCCTCTGTCCAATTAGTCAACATGATCATCAAGAAAATATATATAGTTATAGTATATATAAAAAATATATAGTTTTGGCAACAAAGTAGTTCAATTCATCTCTTTTTGAGGGAAATATCTGGCTCTTTAGATAACTTTCTTCAGCAGCTCGTTGCTAACTTTCTCTGTCTGCTGTTTGGTGCTGAGCAGGGAGCGTTCAATAGTTACGTCAGAGGTTTATTGGCTGAAAACAGGATTAATAAGATTGGTGACAGTGAATGTAGCGTAAAACCAAAACAATAAGCTAAAAGAGGCTAAAAAGCTCAGTAGAGACAAACACAAATGTGAACCTCATGGTGGCGCTATAGTAGAAGTCATTGGGATTCATCCTCTGGGGACTATGAATGTGTATACAAAATTTTGTGCCAAATCATCAAGTAAATATTGAGATAGTTCACTGGAAAAATAAAACTTTTGACCTGCTGGTGGCGCTAGATGATAAGTCAGGAGACGACCAAAGTCAGTAGGATTCATCCTAAAAAAATGAACTAAAATCTATTCATTTAAATTAAGTTTACATATATGAGCTGAACCCAGGACTCACCCCCTTCCTGTAGCTGTCCAGCAGCTTCTCAGAGTCTTTGGCTTCAGTAAACAGTGGGACAGTCGTCTCCGGTCTGAAAACAGTCTTCTCCACCTGCTTCCAGCACTCTTCGATCTCTTCCTCCACTTTTTGCTGTGACTTTGGACTCAGTGCTCTGACACCATCTGCTGTTTTATCTCCTATCACCTCCCAACCCAGAGAGAGGCCCAGCACGCTCTCATACCTCCGCCTCCTCTCCTCCCGCCTCTTGCTCCTCTCCAGGTCACCCAAGTCCAGTGAGCACAGAATTTTAGTCCTCTGAGGATTCGCATCCAGAGTCGGCTTGTTCTGAGGCCTGAACTCTGCCCAGTCGAAGGTTTTGTAGTGTCCTTCCCGCCGTCTCTCCATCACACTCTTGTGTTTGGGGTGAGGGTCTCTCTCTGTACAGAGTCCAGCGGTGGGAGAGTCCTGAGTCACATCTGGTTTGGGGAGGGCTTCAGGTGGGCTGCAGGGACCGTGGTGGACAGGTAAACTGTACACAACATGTAGGTATGTTTAGATGGAGGAGAGGAAGTAGAGTAGGGAACAATTAGTCGATTATTTGTTGATTAGTCAATTGACAGAAAAGTAATGGTCAACCATTTTGACAACCAATTAATTGTTTACATCATTATTTTAACTACTTTAATTCATTTTATTAAACATTCACTGTTACTTGTTTTCAAAATGTGAGGATTTTCTGCCTTTCTCTGTTTTGTATCACAGTATATTAAACATCTTTGGGTTTCGGACTGTTGGTCAGACAAAACATGTAATTTAAAGATGTCAGCTCTGGGAGATTGTGATGGCCATTTTATACTATACTTTCCAATCATAAAACTAATTGACAGATTAATCGATAATTAAAATAACTGTTGGTTGCTGCCCTAATGTAGCGACATCATGTTTCTAAATCCTAAGGCAAAGCCCATGGATCGAAGACAATCTGCCAAAACTTCAAATCTGAGTTACATCAACTAATTTTCTGGGTACAAGTACAGCAAAAGTATATTTATCTATCATTATTTTGACAATGTGATAAATAATTAGGCAGTAGATCATGAAACTATAGCGTACTGTGTTGGAAAGTGCATTTACTCAAGTACTGTACTTAGGTATAATTTTGAGGTACTTGTACTCCACTCGAGTATATCCATTTTCTGCTCCTATATACTTCTTCTCCACTACATTTCAGGAAAATGCTATAATATCATATATTATAGTCCACTACATTTATTTGACAGCTGTAGTTAAGTGTTACTTTTCAGATTTTCACATTTTTACATAAAAGTCATATAATAAGCTTATAAAATAAAATGTATTGTTGAAGATTAAACCAGTGGTTCCCAAGCATTTCGTCTCGTGACCTCATATAGAAAAACAGTGTAGTTGGAGCCTCTTGTCACGTTTAAGATGTCTGAGTTGTTAGCAGTTCCACCAAAGAGAGAAACTAAAATTATTCAATATTTCACAAAAAGCTAATATTAGAGAAAAGTCTTTTGGTGAATTATATATCATCTCACGACCCTTGAGATTTATCTGGTGACCCTATGTAGGGGCTGGACCCGTAGGTTGGGAACCACTGGACTAAACTAGCAAACTGTATATAAAGTAGTTAAAACTAGCTCCACCTCGAGCAGCTAGAACAGTAAAATGCTGCTCTAACATTGATGCATCAGTATTAACAATCTAATAATGTCTGCTGTAATAATTTATCACAGGGGACATTGTACTTTCATTTTTGATACTTCTGAATGTAAGACTTTTACTTGTAATAAAGTATTTTTACATTGTTGTATTGGATCTTTTACTCATATGTATAGGATCTGAGTACTTTTTCCACCACTGTTACATACAGGAAGTATTTGTCCCGAACATTTTCCTGATTGGCTTCATAACGCGCAGATTTCTTGGATTTTTTTTATTCTGTCCTCTTTTTTTACATTAAAAAACAAGATTAAATGTAGGTTCACTTAAAGCACTTTGTACTTTGTTTTGATAAGTGCTCTATAAATAAAGTTTTATTATTTATATTTATTATTATAAACTTATATCTACCACTGGACACTGATTTTAAATTATCACCCACATAATAACTGGTTTAAGACAACCATCCCACAGGAGTATTTGAATTTTACTTTACCTGGCTACATCAGGGGCGTTAGCTGGACGTACGTTTTTCATCAGAGCCTGGATCCAGTTCTTGCGTATCCCTGAAGTCATGGCCGACAATGTGTAGACACCCTTTGGGGTCTGTGGCATAAAAACATTTAACTTAACTTCTTGTTAATGCAGAAGAAACAGTTTTTGCCCGTTTAGTGTAGGAAGAGTTGTCTTACATGGATCTGAAAGCCGTAGTTCCTCTGCACCTGGTACTCAGACACATTATTACACTTTGTTAGGTCGATTTCTCCTTTAAGATCTGAAGCCTGAGGGGAGACAGCAAACGACATTTGAACGTCTTAAAGAAAACACTTCTTATTTGTATTCAATATAAAAAAAAAACTAATATTAAACTACCTCCTCAGCTATTGAGTCCTTGTAGTACCTCAGACTGTCAGTCGACAGCACAAACCAATATTTCTTCCACTAGATGGAAGCAGAAGACAAATTAGACTTCTAAGTTCATGATTTAAATGATAGAAATCATTTAAATCAAAAACATAACTTCAGTTTAGGACTTTAAAATGGTTTACCTGCTCATTTTCATCCAGTTTGACCATCCAGCCTTTTTTGAAGTTTAATAAATCTGGCTGTAAAGAAGACACAATGTAAACTTTTTGCCATTAACAATGATAATAATAATAGTAATCAGACTTGTGTGTAAATCGATCATTAATAATAGTAAATCATTGGAAGGGTTGTGTTGATTCGTGTGACTTTGTATTTAAGTGGCTCCTCTGGCTTAATGAAACTGAACTGTGTTTAGAGTAATAAATGTGTTTTAATGACTTTAATGACTTTCAAGCTTTATTATTGTTGTTTTTTGTTATGTTTGTAATGAATGATGTATATATTGTGCATCTAATTGTATTAACATTTTTGCAAGCAGTGGAGAAAAGTAATAAAGTACATTTACTCAAGTTATTTACTTATGTTCAATTCTATGGTACTTACACTTGTTTGAGTATTTGTATTCTATGCTACTTTCTACTTCTACTGCACCACATCTCAGAGGGAAATATTGTACTTTTTACTTCACTACATTTATCTGACAGCTTTAGTTACTAGTTACTTTACAAATTAAACGTTTTACACACAAAACACATGAAGAGTTTATAAAATATGGTTTGTTATAAATTAAACTACTCAACAGTAAATACAAGTGCAGCTGAAACGATTAGTCGATTAATCAATTAGTCGATTGACAGAAAATTTATTGGCAACTATTTTGATGATTGTTTAAGTAATTTTTCATGTAAAAACATTTCATGGTTCCAGCTTCTTAAATGTGAAGATTTGCCGCTTTTCCTTTTAACGATTTTAATGTTTTGGTAATAATGTTGAGGTTTGGACTGTCGGTTGGACACAACAACATCGTGAAGGCGTCGCTTTGGGATCTGGGTCATTGTGACGCCATTTCTCACTATTTGTATCTGAATTTTTACTAACAAATCAATCGATTAATGGAGAACATAATCGTCAGATTAATCCATAATGAAAAGAATCATTAGTTGCAGTCCGATACAAACTAGTTCAAAATGAGCTCCACCTCAACCAGCTACAGCAGCAACATCCTGCTTTTACATTAATGCATGAGGAATAATAATCTGATGATATAATATATAATAGTGTAACAGTCACAGGGGACATTTTCCTGCTTTGAGTAGTTTTACTTTAAGTACATTTTCCTGATTATACTTACATACTTTTACTTCAGTAACATTTTCAATGCAGGACTTTTACTTGTAACAGAGTATTTTCACAGTGTGGTATTGGTACCTTTACTGAAGTAAAGGATCTGAATACTTCCTCCACCAATGGTACGGACACAGTAAGGCGCTGTGTGGCCTCTAGGGGTCGCAATTGGAGCTGCCATGTTTTTTATCTACACTGTAGTTCAAAGCGTTACCTCTCACTGCCATTTAAAGCAGAAGTGTATGATGTCGCATGGTGCAGCTTTCATTTACAGACACAAATAATTAGTATTTTGTTTTTTATTTGTTCATGACTAACTAGTAAAAACCTAAATCTGCTTGGTGACTCACCGTCATGACGTTGTCTGACGTCCTGCGGTCCAGAGACCTGGCTCTTCTCTGAGGCCGGGGTGCGGTCAGCTGGGCTATGTCTCCACATGACTGGAGCTTCTGTGAAAAATTAAATGACACTGAAATTATAACAACTCCTTTCATCACTTGCGTTTTTTTTTTTTATCAGAAGGAAGCTTTCGCTGATGTGAAAACGTGATGTGTTTTCTCAATCAGGACGGTGGCAGTTTGTGTGTGCAGCCTGAATTTCATCAACCAGAGTAACTGATAGTCTGGATCCTTGGCAGAGATGTCAGCTGTAAGGATTAGGCCTGCTGTAGAGCACCGCGGGGAGCCCAACAGGCTTTTCTACACTGCCTGTTAAACTCTTACTCACATCACCACTGAACTGCACATGGATGACTGCATTTGGCCGTGGAATGCATGAAAAGGTTTTAGACGCTACATAATCCCTGATACTCTGTGGCTTTTTGTCTTACATTTCAAAATGATGCTACAAGTCCAAAAAAGCGAAGAGTGAGATTCCTGCATGCTTCTTCTGATCAGGTTTCATGCGGGCCAATAGAGCTGCTTCCACAGCACGTATCAGAGTCTGGATTACACAGCATTTAATGAAATAAGGGTACGTTTTTTTGTTTACTTGAGCCTCTGCTATTCAAAAGATCCATTCTTCCTTCTTATATAACCACTTTAACAGGAAAAAAATACCACTTTAATCGTTACAGAACATTCTTTGTGTTTTTCTTTTCTGACATTTACATTGAAAACGATCCAAGGACACATGGAGGAACGCAGCGCTCTGGCTGCGGTGTGAACTGGTCTTTTTTTCTTCCCAAACAATCGCTGACCGCTGCAGACAGAGCCTGTCCTCTGTTTTGTGAAGAAGCCTCCCAAAGCTATGGGGCTGTCTTGGGAATCTCAGCTCTGAGGCCTGAATGAACTCCAGACGGGCTCTTTTGACCTTCTCCTGGCTACCAAAACAAACGCACCCAAAGACATAAATCATCACGTGGGGGAAAATGTGCTGCTGGTGTATTTAAGAGGCAAATCCTCTGGAATGAGCCTGTCTGTTTAATCAAAGATTAACAGCTGCCACAGTGGTGACCATCTGTGTTGCACTGTCCAAATTATTGCACTGTGATCATACTTTTACAGTTGTTTTCTACATCAGCTTTGGCCACTGAGGGGTGTTTCAGCGTTGTCTCGAATCTAACAAACCAAACTGTTTGATAACTCAGAGGCTGATGTGAGCAGACCTGAAACATCGAGCACTGATCACATCAATTCACAGTGAAGAAAACACATGGGACAACCTGATGTTCGCGCGGCCTCCGAGCAGCAGATATTAAACAAATAATACGGAGAATAAAATATTAAAGCAAAAACGAACAAAACCACAAAGAGAACTTTTGGCATCATGGTTCAGGTCAGCGGTGAGCTCTAACTCTCTAGAGATGAAGTCAGTCCTGACTTCAGTTCATCTTTGGGTTACCTATCGTTGGTGAACTATCACAAAGCTGAGGGGCGTCTTACCAGTTAAACCAGGCTTCTTTAAGTAAGTCAGGCTTATTTTCAGGAAATTGTGTTTCATAAAGGAGGTTTAAATAAGTCTGACTTAATTTAATGTAGGTCAGGTTAGTTTTCAGGCTTAGATTCACCTCAGAATCAACCAGTGTTACATTCAATCTGACAGACTGAAACACAGTGTTTTCTCTCCAAAGGTTCCTCTTTACGTACATATAAAATCTACGTCGCATGTTGACATGAGCCGCACTTACAATCTGAGGTATCATATCCTTTTCATTCTGAAACATCTGCACAGAAACAACATACAGTACTGTATGTGTATTTAAAATAAAGCTCATAAACAACCCGTGGCTGCAGCCTCACTGTAAGAAACATTTTCACCATTTGTTCTCTCTTTGATCGTCACTAAAGAAAATTAAAGAACCATACACACAGAAATCGACTTATTAAAAATGCAGAAAGTGGCAGAGAGACAACCTGAAGGTGTTTACACGGTATTTTCACCAGCTATGTCACTTGTACAAACCAGGTAACACAATCCAACTGATAGAGAGCAAACTATTTTATGACAGGGGTCCTATTTGATACGTCAAAGTTGTTAACAGTATGTTGCATCTTATACTTCTACATCTTTAATTTTCAGCACTAATTATATGAAGAAAGAAGGGGATTTGAGTCCACAATGTCATGATTACAAGCAGAGCAGCAACAAACTGAGCTAACAGAGGAGCACAGCTGTGAGTTCATCTCTACTTCTGACAGTCTGAGCTCACTGCTGACCCACAAAGTGCTGCCAAAAGTTCTCTTTTGCTTTGTTTATGGCAGTGATTTTGTTTTGTTTTTTGCTCGTATGTTTAAAATGTGCTGCGTTGTGGCCGGTAACATGTCCGTTTCATTCACTGTGAATTGATGTGATCGGTGCTTGAAGTTTCAGATCTGTGTTTCAAAGTCATGAAATAAAGCTCTGACTTGGCTTTATGAAACTGGTTAATCCTGGTTCAGTTTGTTAGCTTTTCTGAGCCACCAATATGAAGCACCCCTCTGCTCTGGAGCCCAGCATAAAGTGAGCCAGCTTCTTGACACCGCAAAACCTGAGGTAAGCCCAAATTTAGCTGATTAATCAACTCATCGTGCTTCCTGATACAGAATTGACTGAAAATAAGCCTGACTTTCTGGAGCAACTGGTAATCTTGCTTTATGTAACACCCCTGTGGACTGTTTATGCTTCATGTTTTGTTTTATTGATACTGTCACTCACAGACAGACACTTGTTAAGGTCTACTCACCTCCTTAATCACTAGAGTCTAGCCCAACAACACACAGTGACTATCATTCACAAACAGATGTGCACTTGGAAAGGAGCTGCAAATGGAGGCACCACTTTCTGAGCCTCCCCAGAGTTTATCAAGTTCAGCAAATTGTGAGTTTTGAGATTTTCATCCTTGGGAGTTACCGACATTACGCTTTTTAGTTCTGAGAAATCCCTGGAAAAAATCTGTGAGAGGAATGTCTTCTCCCAGATTACGACACACAACAGGAGGCGGCGTGAATGCCTTCAGGGCATCAAAACAAGTTCTGTTCACAAACAAAATGCAGCTCTGAATGAATCACTGCCTTCCTCCCACCTGCTGATACATGCACCCGCTCACACACATGCTGGAAGAAACACATGCCTTGACACGGCAGGATTGGCTCCTCCACGTGCTTCATACCAAACTCTCATCACCTCCTTCTCAGCTCTCCACATGGACTGAATGTGGACTTGAATGAATCAGGATCCGTCTCGTGTTTACACACATTGGTTGACTGACGCAAACAGTCTCAGTGTGAAATTGAAGAGATTTACTTCGTGCAGTCGTCCACGCTGTTTGATCAGGTCAGAGCTCCTCTCTGCGCAACACCTGGTTGTGTGAGTCACGTTCAAACCAGTCCGGCCCACAGCCCAGCCCAGTACAGGCTGAATACAGCTGAATACAGTGACTGGTCTTAATCATGACGAACCCACGTTGAGATTAATCAGCATTACCTATTTATGGTTATTACCATCATATGGTAGCAAACGACCGCAGTCAGGAAATGTGTTTTTAATTGTTTTATGTTCATATTAAAGGCCCTGAAAACCTATTTTCTTATTCATGTTCCTACTATATGCTATGGTGTCCTACGTGTACACACTATTTACTACCAAAGTTACAACAACAATAGTCATTTCACAAGGGATATCTGTGGTTTTGTGTTAGTTTAAAGTCTGTTTAAAATAAGCGGGGTTCTTTTCAAATAAGGTGACGTCAGGTATTTCCACACAACAACAGGATGTCAGGTACCCTTTCATCTCAGGCGAGAGATCAGCTTAGAAGATGAAGGATTGAAGCTGCTTGTAGCTGATATTAAACATCTTTAATTCTGAGCATTTATATCTGAGCAAATTCTTGACCTTGGAGAATCACATTTTGTGGTCTATGTGAGGAACTCAATCCACAGAGGAAGGCCACAAGATATGGTAGAAAAGCTCTAGAAACAACGAGTAAGTTGGACCTTGTGAAGATAATTTTCTTGTCAAGCTAAAAATGAAAAAATTATTTAGAGTTTTCCCCAGAATGATACTCTCCTCCACATGGAAAAGCCTCGGAAAGAGCATTTAAATCATGGTACCTGAACACCTTTTCATAAAACACAAGATAAAAATGAAGCTAATACATATTCACACACCTTTGGTGCAATATGGGAGTTTCAGACACAAATCAATTAAAGAGAAGGACTTCCCCTTGACAGCCACTGTAATATAAATCAGTTCCATAATAAATAATGTGTGTAAACTGAGTTATATTGCTTACTGTATATCAGAAATGGATTAAACTGACTTACTAATACCTGATTTTCAATAATAGATCATTATTGGCCCAATACATAATTAAAAGGAATAGTTTGACATTTTGGGAAATACACTTATTCGCTTTCTTGCAGAGAATTAGATGAGAAGATTGAGACCACCATGTCTTCCTGGAGTCTTCCCTGGTTGCCTGGTAACCTCTCGGTGACAACAGGAAGTTACTGCACCTAGCAAAGAAATTGTCCGACACATAACTGCCCCGTAAAACCACTATGTGCCAGTTTTTACACTTTTGTTTTTGTACGGATTAAACAAACTAAACATATTAATTAGTGAACTTTAGAGGTGCTGGAAGGTGGATTTTATTACCTTTGGACAGAGCCAGACTAGCTGTTTCTCAATGTTTCCAGCTGTGTTAAGCTAAGCTAACCGGCTGCTGGCTGCAGCTTCATATTTACTGCACAAACATGGGAGTGATATCAATCTTCTCATCTAACTCTAAGCAAGAAAGCAAATAAGCGTCTTTCCCAAAATGCTGAACTGTTCCTTTAACAAATGTACTGGATGAACTGTCTAAAGAGGTGACATTATGAAACATGCAGAAACTTGCAGAAATTATACAACGTGTTGCTTTGGTGATTTTAAAGTATTACTGTATGTTGTTAAACAAAACACGCCTCATGGATGACTAACTTTGAAGGTATTCTGGGCAAGTCCAACTGGGAGGAGACCCCGTGACGACCAAGAACGTGTTACATATTGTCCCTGTCCATTGAAAACCATGTCCAATTTTGGTGATTTTAATTTTTTTTAGATAAACAAAAGGAGCAGAAGGAGTTCTTTTATGCATTGAGAAAATTCTCATACTCTAATCACATAGATTCTTGTTGGCTGATGATGTTGAAACAGGTAATTTTCCCAACAAAACAGCTTTTTCCCGCAGAAAAATTAGCTTGTACAGTATGTGTCTGCTTGGATTTGAAAGTTTGGTTCGGTTCAGCTGAATTCTCTGGCCCCTGCCTAACTGTGACGATATAGGCAAGACTCCGACGTCTATTTCGTATGTTGCTCCAAATATAAATAATGGCACACTGGCTCACTGTAGCCCCAGTTTGTGCATCTCACACAGAGCTGCTGGTAGCATTAGCATTAGCAAGCCTGATAAGCGCTGCTAAGATTTATTCCTCGACAGTGGCAGTAAACACAACCCACGATAACTGTGCTATATTCAGAGCTTAATAAGATATTTAGGGTTGACGAACAGTAACGTTAACTGCAATAAACAGCAGGGCTATGGCTATGTAGTGACACTCCCCAACAGACACACACACTCATACACTCTAGCAGTAGAGATGCTAGCCCAGATACAACACTGACTACTGTGGGCGCACGCGGTATTACAACTTCTGTGCTCATCACGTGACGCACACTGACCCAAAAAGCCTTCTTCCACATATGCAATCATTGAAAAAGAAGCTGCTGTAATACAGTGAATACATTTGTTTGAGCGTCACATACCTGAAGAAATGATTGTTTATGTATGTATTTTGGTTTATGCGTTCTATAAGCAACTTTCATAGGAATGAATAGGGCGCCATCTTTGAATGAGGTAGTTCTCCTTAATACATCCATGCGCTGAACAATGGTCCGTGTCCCCTGACCCCTGAATATGCTAGCAGGGAGGGATCTATCAGAATTTGAGGGTGTAGTTACCATTTAAGCTAAATACACCATTTAAAATCCTACTGGATTGTATGAAAAATATATATGAAGAAGACAGTGCCGATATCCTACGTGGCCTGGGAATGCCTCCAGGAAGAACTGGGGGACTCGCAGTGACTTGAACCCAGATACAGTGAGTGTGAGTTAATGGTTGGCTAGTTCGTCCAGTGTCGGAGGTATACTGTAGCATAAAATGTGTACTTGGTGTGGTTACCTCTCGCTTGTTGGTGCGAGCCTCCCTCCTGCCCTTCCTGGAAACAGCTGTCCCCCCTTCCTGCTCTTTATCGGTGGCCTCCAATCTCAGCAGCCTCTCTGTTCGGCTGCCATGGCTGGAAAACATGAACAACTAATTAGTGAAAAACTTCACCTGTATGTGTGTGTGGCTTCCCTGACCCCACTAACACACTGGTGGGTCCTGACATAATTTCCTCCAGCATAACACTCAGGATGACAGCTTGAAAATAGACTCCAAACAGCACCTGTGCAGCAGAAAAGAGCCCAGAGGACACTCAGTGCAGCCCAGACCTTTCTCTGAGTGTCACCACTGCTATCGTTGCTGTTGAGAGACTAAATAAGAGCTGACATCCTTCCCACTGCTGTCAGAGGTGTTTAGTGTAGAAGCAGAGCAGGAATTACACAGGCCGAATACCCCAAAGTAACCTGATATAATGTGTACACAACTGTCAGATGATGAAAAGCAATGCTGCCAGTTAAAAGTTGGGTTTTGGATAAATCAATATCTGTTTGTGTGATGTGTGCTGATAGGAAGTCGATGCCAAGGATGACAGAAACACATTGCGTTTACATTATTCTACTTTAGTGGGTTGTGTAAACATGTTGATTTGTCTGTCGGTTTTTGAGTTTTGAGTTTAGTTGAGTTTGTTTTGATTGCAGTATTTTGTTGTGTTCAACAAACAATTTAATTCAACAACCATTAACAAATGGGAGCAACTATAAACTGCGTCTGAATCTAGTGCTGATATCAATTTGGGCATTGGTAACTTGTGATTGGTATTTGTCATTATTTTTGACATTTTATAGAGTAAATGATTGATCATTTAATTAAAGGAATAATCAGTAGATTAACTGACAGTGAAAACAATAGTCTACAGCCATGCTAGTAGCTCTGTGTGGCTGTATTTAGGCACAGTAGTGTTCTGAGCTAAATGCTAACGTCAGTATGCTAACATGGTAACATTTAGCAGGTGTAATGTTCACCATCTTAGTTTAGCGTGTTAGCATGCTAACATTTGCTAATTAGCAGTAAACACATACTACAGCTGAGGCTGATGTGAATGTCACTAGTTTTGCCGGTATTTAGTTGTAAACCAAAGTACTTGAGCCCTGCCATCAGGAAGGAGTCTACCTGAGTATCTGTTACTGGGCCATCATGGAAACAATTAGGTCAGTTTCAGGTGAAATTAGCTATTAACAGATACTCAGGAAGACTCCTTCCTGATGGCAGGGCTTTATTATGTAACACAGAGTAGCTTAAATTTCTGAGTTCCTGGTCCATCTCTTCACAATTGAGAATGACTTCCGGATGGGAGCCGAAACGTCTTGATTCTGAAAACAGTGTCCAGGTGACTATGACTGAAACCTTTTCTACGATTCATTCAAAGCTATTCATTATATAGTGGCTTTGTTAGCTTGCTAGCTTGCGAGGTTTAGTTCACCTTGTTCTCGCTAGCAAAGTTGTAAATAGAGACATTAATGTAGCAATATTATCAAATAATGATGGGAGTTTTTAGTTTTCTTTATCATAATGACAGCATGATATAAACTTTAAAACCCTATTTTCAAAATATTTAACACAGTCTGTAAAAACATGAAACGTCACACGTTGATCTCTGTCCTGGCAATGCCAACAGTTACTGTTTCTAAGTTGCTTTGTAACTTTCAGTACATTATAGAGTTGATGTCTTAGTGCCCGTTCTGCCTCTGGTGAGTGCAGACAGACTTGTGCCCTGAAACTGTGCTTCAAGCTGAAGTCTACTTCCTCTGACAGGCGGGAAGACAGTCAGCATTAAGGTCCTGAGAAACAATGCCGCAGATCTCTAATTACACCAGCGTTTTGGAATTTCTGGCCTTATTTGGGGGGCATAAGTATTTTGTGTTTTTATTGCCCAAAAAGGCAATGAGTGAAGAAATGAGATGTACTCTCCTCATGTGACTGGTTTACATGCTGCTGGGGCACAAGCTGGGAGGGTTTCTTTAAGCTAAATTTAAAAATGCGGCAGTCAGATCTCTAATGGAGGGTTAGAGCGTGAGCCTTTGATCTGGTGTTTAGCAGTGTGTGATGGCTGTTCGGCTTTATACTGGGGGGAAGCAGAGAGGCATTGGATGTCCTTTGTGCTAATTGCTTGCACATTTACCCCTTTTCCTCTGCCAAGGCACTTTAAATGGCTGTTACTCACAGAATACATGCAAACATACATAAGAAAATAAAGAGATTGCTGCCAAACACAACGTATAGAAGAGTTACTTACACACGTTACTATCAAAATTGGCTGGAAATTGCTAATCTTCCCCCAATTCATTTCTAACCTTCTGTCCTGGCTCTGGTTCTTGTTGTTTGCTGATGTTTGGATGTTGTTTGACTCAGCCAGCTGGTTGTTACCGCCAGGGTCTGCGTTTCCATTGGCCACCAAGTCCAAGGACCCAACTGGGCTGACGAAACTGCCAGCGCCATCCAAAGTCAGAGAGTCCCTGGAGACCGGGCACAGGTAGGTATGTGTGTTGCCTGGATATAGAAAGCAACACAAAAGGGTTTCAGACTGTTAGATATACTGAGGGCAGGAACACAGTTTGGTGTAACTGTGCAGTCGTGTCTGAAGTAGCTGTTTTTTGAAGGCATTTGAGATCCAATGTCTCTTTACCACATAATAATAGCTGGATGAAATCATTCTTCTTTAATCACACAACACTGTCAGGGTTCACACTGCGGCCAGTGGCACAAAACCTCCATAGTTTTCCCTGTTAATATTTTGCTTAATGATATACAGTACTTTTCTCAAGTTTAGAAAGTTTTGAAGTGGGTTAATATTCAGATTTTCTAAAGGTAACATTGATCTTGAACTGCAAACCATTTTCTGTTTCATATGAAAATGAAATCATTTTGTTTAGGAAGAAGTACAATGACAAAAAACATGAATAAAAATCAACAAAAAAGATGGTTGAACTGGACTGAAGAAGAGGAGATGACTTAACGTTATAAATATAGGAAAGCTGCTAAATGCTCCACTATGTTCACTAGCTAGTTGTTAACTTTGTCTGTCTGCGGTTTGGTGCTGAGCAGGTAGTGTACTGTGGGTTTTTAGAGCTTTTTCGCTGAAAACAGCTGTCTGCTGTAGACGAGGTTGTTGTTGAACATTACAGTTAATTTGCCTTAAAACCAAAACAATGAGCTCACCTTTTCATGAGTTTCCATATATGAATCACAGTGGCTCCATGACCTAAAGATTTGACTATATGCGTCAGTTAATGTTGTCTGTCTAAAAAAACATCAATGATGTCTGATATAAAATACATGTACCATTACCGCTTTCTCAGATATTGACTGACTTCCTCAGAGAACTGATCAATATTACCTGTGCCTGTCTGGAAAACACCTCAATGAATTCAATGATGGTCCAGGAATTCAAAAAAGAGCGAACCCTGACAGAGCATCATTCATTGGCTCTCAGACGGTCCCTTGTGTATAACCTCCATCGCTCTAATGAAGGAGCCTATAGTCAGCAGGAGTTAGTCCAGGACTTTATTACAGGACCTTTCCAGACCCTGCAATAAGTCTGACGCCAGATGGGTGCTGCTGTCCACTTTGTCACAGCACAAAGTCCCAGTAAGGAGGAATACCTGTCCTGTGCTAATCACCAAGCCTATTAGGACTTGTTTAAGAGGTCTTTTATGGATCATGTTTGGCTTTTATGATGTCTGAAGGTTCGAGACACGGGTTTTCCTGCACATCTCACAGTGTGTTTCTGCCGGTCAGTCTGTGTTTATGTAACTCTGCTTCCAGCTGAAATTCCTCCAGCTCCGTTCCCATGATTGCAAATCAGTACTCGGTCAACATGCCTGGTTAAACAAAATGGCTTAAATGAAATGTATAAATAAAAAGCTGTAAGCGTGTGAACATCTGCAGGACGTTAGGACAGTGAGAGAGGACAGGAAGTGGCTGACAGACATGAAAGCCTGGGTATGTGTGTGTTTTGCTTCTGCTGCACCTGCAGGGGTCTGCTCGGGGCCCGGGGGATCTGCGTCTGTGACAGTCCACATGGGGGTTACACCCGGTCCCCTGCCCTGCTGGTCTTCCTGCCACCGACCGCAGCCGGACTCTGCAGCGTTCTCCGAGGACGGAAAACTTGGATCAGTTGCAGCCATCTTTGCTGGACTGGGTTCCTAATGTTTTGTTAGAAAAACAAAAAGATAATTCATTTTTATTTATTTATTTTTACTTTAACCCCCCATTTAGTATTTATAAGCAGTATATAAACATTTAATAAATAGTTTATAACACACTGTAATGTAGTTGTAAGCAGATGTAAGTGTTTATTAGTGTATTCATCAACAACTACAATATAACTCCTCCTGTGAAGCATCGATAACTGGATGCTGGTGTATAAACAGATGATAAATGATACAAATATGTCTTCATAGGAGAAGTTCTAATTGTTGAAAATACTGTACATTAATTAACACTTTAAAACGTCCTCATATCTGATTACTACATTATAATGTGTAATAAACATTTTATTATATGTGTATACACTTCTTAGAGACGATAAATAATGATAACATGCTACCAAGTAGGGCTGCAACTAATGATTATTTTTATCCCAATTTCCCAGATCAGTTTTGTTTTATTCGACCAACAGTCCAAAACCAAAAGCTATTCTATTTAGAGCGGAAATGAGCTGAAAATGGTCAATTAATCGATTAGTCGATCAACAGAAAAATTATCGGCAACTATTTTGATAATTGATTTTTCATTTAAGTCACTTTTCAAGCAAAAATGCCAAAAATTCCTTTGTTCCAGCTTCTCAATTGTGAGGATCTGCTGCTTTACATTTAAGGTTTGGGATTGTTGATTGGGGAAAACAAGCAATTTGATGACATCACCTCGGGCTTTAGGAAATTATTTTCCCACTATTAATCGATTAAGGAAATAATCTGCAGATTGATCAATAGTGAAAATAATCGCTGCCCTAATTAAATTTACAATGAAATAAAAAAAAGAAAAGCATAAAATCCACACATTTAAATTAAACATTAATCCCTAATGTTTCTGCTTGATAACTAACCTAAACGATTAAAAAACTGTTGCTGATTAATTTTCTATCCATTGACTAATCGATTAATGGATTGATTATTTCAGCACAATTGCCAAGTGTTTTTTACAGCCTTAGAAAGAGTCGGGCTAAATTGTTTGTCCCTGAGGGTAAAAAAAGGCCACGAGGTCACCTTGGAAATATAAATGATTTGATTTAATGGCAATCTGCCGAACAGATTATGAGATGTTTTGTTTGCAGTTTTTGAAAGCCTGTGTTTTTATGTTTAGTGCTAATTAGCAAATGTTTGCATGCTAACACGCTAAACTAAGAGGGTGAACATGGGAAACATTATACCTGCTAAACATCAGCATGTTAGCACTAACACTGTGAGCATGTTAGCATGCTGACGTTAGCATTTAGCTCCACAGTCTTGTTTGTGTATTAGTGGACATTTTGGTCTTATACTGATCCAAGATGGAAGGTCAGGGGGTCGCCAAAAACACCAGGATTCATCCTCTGAGGACCATGAATATCTACAATGAATTTCATGGCAATCAGACCTGTAGTTGAGTAATCTTGCACTGGATCAAAGTGTTCCAGCATCGTTCAGCTCGCAGGAAAAACACAATGTGTGCTTAAATGTGTCCTGAAGCATTTGATTTGCTACCTGGGTAGCAACAGGCTCCACTTTGCGTTTTTTCTTTTGATTCTGCTTGTTTGTCCGTAGATAGAGCGCAAGCTGTTCACCCCACCTGGTATACAAACATAGAAACAAGAGACAAAACATTAGTTCGGTGGGATACAGGAAACACTATTACTTGCTGCTCCTGTAATTTTTCTACAGTTTTATACTGACCCATTAATGATCTCTTTATTGTCACCACGAATGAATATTTCCAGCTCCGGCGTGACGATGCAGAGTGCATTTCTCTGGCCTGTCCTGGGCTCTGCATCAGTGATGTCTGTGCACAGATTCATGTTCACTGTCCCCTGTGGCAAAGTGCTCGGCTGGAGGAGAATCAGAGCATCCAAATTATTCTGGTTTACTGATATTGTGTTGCTAGGACTGATCACCAGAACGCAGACAAATGACAGTTAAACAGAAAGTAGTTTGTGGTGTTGAGTGTGGAATGAAAGAGATGAGGAAATGAGATTTGAGTTGATCACAGAGAGAGGGGGATGTGTGCATTAGAGGACAGGCTAAGCCCAAATCATCTCCTGTGGTTCTGCACACGACATCTGGCCTAAAGATGCATGCTTGATCCCAACATACTGTAAATGCAGCTGCATATACGGAACAGGATTTACTGTACACTGCTACCTTATGTATATTTGTTGAAATTCAATATTTGTGTTATAGTTTCACTATCTGAGCAGTTTCTTACCAGTTCATCCAGGGCAAAGCTCAGGCTGCCGTGTTCATACAGGATAAAGAAGCGCCGCTGCCATTTCTGACATTGAGACACAACGAACAAAATCACTACAGCGGCATTTTTTTGTGGGGAAAAAGTCACAATAAAGAACTGGAAAATGTGTGTGTATTTCAGCTCAGTTTCACCATGTCCTACCCTTGACCTCTGCATCGGGTTGTTAAAATCTGTCCCCTCAGGAGCCAAACACAGCCAGCCTCCGTAGATGGGTTTTGCCTGTAATTAATGGGGGAAAGTGGAAACTGAATAGTTAGCATTCAGCATCTGAGGTGATGAACCACAGGCTGTAATCACCTAACTAATGTAATGAAACAATTAGTCAATCAAATCGGCAACTGTTTATATAATCAATTAATTCTTTAAGTCATTTCTTCTAGCTAAAATGTCAAACGTTCCCTCCTTCCTGCTTCTCAAATGTGAGGATCGGATGCTTTTCTTCGTCTTATGCGATAGTGAATTAAATATCTTTGGGTTTTCCCACCTTGTGGACGGACAAAACAAGTAGAGCTAGACTGATAAAACGCCCCGGCAGATACATCTGCCGAAATTAAATAATAGCAGTACACCAGTACATGTCGCCCGGGAAGTAACAAGAAACTTAAGTACAGAAATGCCAAACTAGGTTTGAGGTCATTTAGAAACAGCGCCACCTTTACAGAGTTCATTTTTCAAGAAAATCTAAGGGATCCATATCAAGATTGCTGGTTCTGTTATGTATTTGTTAAAAAAAAGATTATTTTCTAATTTATGTGACTGCACATGAAAGCACCATTGTGGCAAACCTTTCAATCAATCCACACTTTGAACTCCAGACCCCTAACGCTGACAAGAAAACACAGAAAATACAAAACATTTCTTTTCAGTTGGGGGCAAATCTCTTTTGGGTGGATCATCAAAAATATATGCTGTATACGATTAAAATGAGGTATCTTCTTGATCAGCTATCTGGGTTCAGATTAGCTGCAACTAATGATTATTTTCATTATCGATTAATTTACTGATTATGTTTGTTTGGTCTATTAAATGGTGACGTCTTCAAATCGCTTGTTTTGTCCGACCAAGAGTCCAAAACCCAAAGATATAAATTCTACTGTTACATAAGATAAAGAAAGCAGCAAATTCTCACATTTAAGACGCTGGAAGAAGAGAAGGTGTTGGCATTATTGTTTGAAAAACGATTAATTTCCTTGCGATTGATGAATCAACTTATTGTTTCAGCTCTACACGAAATCTTTATCTCTGTCTATTTGCACTGATTTATTTATCTATTTATTTTTTTGTGTATATGGCTGAAAGTTGGGTTGAGCAAAGAAAATAAATGTGGCTTTGTGCTCCCTGGTGTCCCCAAATGGACCAAGATGTTTTGACACTGAAGAAAAAGAGGGGGGAGATTCTCTTTGTATCACTCAAGAAAACTAGGGGAGTTGAGAAAATGCTCTTCTATCGAAGTAATATGCACACAGTATGTAGTTTTACATGTTAAACTACATACAAAAGAGCACATTTGACTGTGTTTGCAGGTTGAGCAACAGCGCTGAAATTACAGGGTGCAGTGAAACCAGGCAGAGGGACAGGGAGTAATAACATATTTTAACAATGTGAGGCATGTAGGAAGCCGTCATGATCGTCTCCTTACATCACCTCCACATGACAGACCTGCAAGAACAATGTTTTCAGAGGCAGTGAACCAGCGCTGCTGTGCAAGTGCATAGAAATAAATGAATGACTATTCTGCTGAAATGTTTAGATGGTTACCAGTAAGTGGATTAAGAGATAATTTGGATAATTATTTGTCAAATATCCAGTAAAACTTAAACATTTTCTGATTCTACCGTCTGAAATACTTATTTTTTTGCTGATTTTGTCTGTTATATCATATCATATATCATATACATGATATATCATATCAGGTGTCAAATTCAGTGGACAATATAAGCAATTTATCACTTAGGGCTGTGGGGGATTGTGAAGGGTATTTTTATTTTTGACATGATCACTCATGCAAATACATATATTTAACTGATTAATTGGTAATGGGAAAGTGATTAATCCACATGCTTCTCTTGCAAGTTAAAATCAGACAATAGTACGCTGCTGGGTGTGGTGGAAATTAAAAAACTACATTCACACAAGTAATGTACTTAAGCAAAAGTTTGAGGGACTTGTACTTAACTTGAGTATTTCCATTGTATGCTACTTTACTCTACATTTCAGAGGTGAAATACTTTTACTCCACTACATTTACAAGACAGCTATAGTTGCTTTGCAGAGTATGATTAGCTTAAAATACAAAGCAATGATTTAAATTTAACTACCAAACTGTATATAAAGACCTGCATGTAATATATAATAATATAATTACTGACGGGCCATTTGTCTGCAGAACAATTACTTACTTTGATACTTTAAATGCATTTTGCTGTTAAACCTGCAATACCTGATGTTTTTGGCCACTTGGGGGCAGCGGAAAGAAGTTAAGGGACTGTATGAAAATTACTAGGTTGAAGGTTGGGGTGGGGTGGGGTGGGGGTGTTTGAATCTGATATTTCAGTTTTTAAAATTGCAAGACCCTCCCCAGCATTATCAATATTTTATTTGGACCCTACCCTTGACTGAGAAAAAAAAAAACCTCACCCTAATATCTCAAAATATAGCAGTGGGTTGGAACAACTCTTCCCACCAATAATAACCGAAAAAGGGAAAGCGAAAATAATTTAAAACCTTTATATATTTATGAAATAATAATTTTCACAATAGCCATCAATTAGAAAAGGAGATACCAATTTCTAACTTTATGGCAAACTTAACAAAAGGCTGAACTTGAATAACACATTTAACTTTATTTTACCTTTTTGCTATGATGCAGAATAAAGTGAAGGGGGAAACGTTTTTTGGTAGAGACAATATTTAGTTTAATTTTTTGTGCCAGTTTACACATGGCAAAGCGTTCTGTTATGACACACTACAACCACCATTTTCCACTATTTGATTCTTTTTTTTTAAAAACTATTAAAATATAAATTTAGGGTTTTGAAAAATGAAAATACTCTACTCTTCCGAAAAAGTCTGACAACCCTCCCCTCAGCAAAAATAAATAATAATAATAATAAACTTTATTTATAGAGCACATAAAATACCAATCAATGATAAAATTAATAAAAACCAATAAAATAAACAGCTCAGGTAAGATCAGGTTATGCTTTCCGATAAAAATGCGTTTCGAGAAGAGACTTAAAAAAAATACATAAATACACAACTGCCTTTCTTGCTAATAATTTGTGTACAGTCCCTAACTTTGTCCCTAAATTGTTGATTTTCACACAGCAACGATTAATGGATTAGCTAAACAGATCGAAGTGATCATATAGTAGCAGATAACTAAAATTAAACTGTTTTAACATTTCACATTTGTGTGTTTTCGGACTTAAATAAATAAATAATTTAACGTTAATTGAAGAAAACTAGCCAACAGTCAGTCAGTTTAGGATGCTAATAAATGGATATAACTACGTCGAATATGAGTTACAATAAGGTGTTTTCTGGATGTAAAAAAAATATGGTGTCATAACTTACTTTTTAAAGATTTTAGGGTAAAAATATAAACTCTTTAAAATGTATTAACCAACTGTCATATTAACGGAAGTGTAGTTTAACGTTACCTGCTCCATGTCATGGTCGGTCAACGGATGCAGCTCGCGGGACTTGAAGCAGTTTTGGCATTTACTTTTATTAAAAATGTTGGCTTGAAATTTGTTACACGGACTCGTCGCCTTTTCGCCGGACATGTTTGAGTCAGCGTAGCTCTCCTCCGCGGGTGAATAGTCCAAACACAGACCGCTCTCCTCCTGCGGTACTCGGCATTGAATGAAGCGGTTAATCCCGAACCAACATCTGTCAAACGCAGATCTGTTACCCGCTGTCGTCATGGAGGTGTCATCTGACGCCGTATCACCATACAACATCCGGTCACAACCTACAAAATAAAACCATCAACTATTTGTTTTTGTTTGTGTTTTCTTCAAAAAATAAACATGTATAAAGATATACAGCAAGAAACCAACAATGTGACTTGTGTATATAGACACCGGAGTGGGGGCAATGGGATAAAAGAAAATAAGATAAAAGGACAGAAATAAGTACAGATAAATGAAAGATAAGTAAAAATAAATAAAGTATATAAAATAATAATAGAAATAAAAATAGAAACTATACACGAGCAATTAAACTCAAAATTACAAGGCAAGCAGTACAGTACCCGTGAACAGTGTTGTACTTAAACTAATATTGCTGTATTGTCCCAAGTGAAGTGATATACTGGTGTGATTAGTAGCCGCAAAGTCAGCAAAGTATAGCATATGTAAGAGTAATATGATACCATCCACTGTAACAGCATACACCAGAATAATATATAATATGATTATACCTGTTTGTCTATATTAAATAACAATAAACATTCAAAATGCTTGCGCATGGTGGGATTTGTTGGGTCTCTGTAATTAATATTATAAAGAGTACGGTCTTGACCTGCTCTATAGGAAAAGCGCAATGAGATAACTTCTGTTATGAATTGGCACTATATAATACTGCTGTGCAATATACATAATATATATATAATATATAAATAAAATTTAATTGAATTGAATTGAGAAGAGACAGCCCACCACCACGTAGGCTACAGTATGCATGTATGACTATTAATAACTATATCAATACGTCTAAAGAACAATAATGAGAATGACAATGAATATCTATATTGTTGTAGTCTCACACTGTAACCACTAAAGGACAATATTTGTTCATTGATGTCTGATTATAGCAGTTTGGGTCAATATTGTCTCAAGTGAAGTGACATAGTGGTGATTAGCAGCCGCAAAGTCAGCAAAGTATAATATATGTAAGAGTAATATGATACCATCTACTATAACAGCATACACCAGAATAAAACATATGATTAAATAATAATACTTAGTGTTTGTCTGTATAGTAACAAATATGATGTAGTACATAGTGTAATAAAACAGTATAACATATTAACATAATATTGTATCAGTAATATAGTGCAGAAGAATATAGTATGGGACATAAAATATAAGGTGAAAAGTAGTAATTTAGTATAACATAATATAAGGTATAGTACAGCAGTAAATAAAATAATAATAAAAAATAAAAAAGGTTGTAAAGCTAACAGGTGTTGCAGGTTTTAACAGAATCCAAACAATAAATTTTCCCCATTAACAGTTTTTCCAGTTAGCTACCGTGTGCTGCATGATGTTTATGGTTTTAGGTTTTTTAAAAATTAATTAGGCTAATTGTTTCCATTTCAGTACAAAACCGTGCAATAACAAACAATAATAGTAGAAATCTACCAGGGGTTAAAGGGTAAATAGCAAAAAAATAATTTTTTCTTCTTTCTTCTTCCATAAAAGAATAAAACAAAAAGAGGTTCAGCAGCAGCAAGACACTTGTTATACATATATATATATATATATATATATATATATATATATATATATATATATATATATATATATATATGCCAACCAGTGACTAGATCTAGGCTAAGGAGCTGGTTGTAGATCTACAAAGAGCCAAGGCACCAGTGACCCCGGTTTCCATCCAGGGGGTCAGTGTGGACATTGTAGAGGACTACAAGCACCTGGGAGTACACTTAGACAATAAACTGGACTGGGCTAAGAACACTCAGGCTGTTTACAGGAAGGGCCAGAGCCGCTTCTATTTTCTGAGGAGGCTGAGGTCCTTCAACATCTGCCGGACAATGCTGAAGATGTTTTATGAGTCTGTGGTGGCCGGTGCTATCCTGTATGCTGTTGCATGCTGGGGCAGCAGGCTAAAGGTAGCAGACGCCAACAGACTCAACAAACTGATCCGTAAGGCCGGTGGCATTGTGGGGGTGGAGCTGGACTCTCTGTCGGTGGTGTCAGAGAGGAGGATGCTGGCCAAACTACACGCCATCTTGGACAGTGTCTCCCACCCGCTCCATGACGTGCTGGTCAAGCAAAGGAGCACCTTCAGCGGAAGACTCATCCTCCCACAATGCACCACAGAGCGCCAAAGGATGTCATTCCTGCCTGTGGCCATCAGACTCTTTAACTCCTCCCTCTAAGAGTCAGTCTGTATGACCCTAAGTCATTAAACTGGACATTGGATCATTACATCTCTGCAATACTTGAAATAATTGTAAATATTCTCTGTTTAATACTCCTGTGCAATATACTCTGTTTTCAGTTTAAAATTCCCTATTTATTCATATTTATTCATACTTCTATTACTGCTGTGCAATATCCACCGTCTCATAATCATCTCAATAAGCTACTCTTAACGTCAGTACTCATTATTGCACTATTACTTATTACTTATATTATTACATTGTATTATACCGTACATACTTATCAACCTCTAAATCCACTTTGGTACTTACACTTATTTTAGCTTTTATACTTATATATATTCTCCTGTGTGCACTGACGTGACAGTGAGCAGCTGTAACGAAAGAGTTTCCCCTCTGGGATCAATAAAGTATTTCTGATTCTGATTCTACATAGTAGAGTGCTGAATGGGTTTAATGTACTGTTGCATTTTCATTTGAGAAATGTTCATCATCATTATTATTATTATTATTGTTGTTAATACAGATTCCAATTTGGATGAACTTTAATGTTAATGCACTCTTATCATTTGTTATGTATTAATCTATAGAATGAAAAGGTTAGGGTTAGTGTTGTGTATGGAAGACATTAAAAATATCTGTACTAATATACAGTTGCTGTTCTGAAGTGCAGACATTATAAAAACAGCACATCTTTATATTGTAATGAAAAATGAACAGAAATCTTTCCAAATAGCAGCATAGTACAGATCAAGAACAAGTGTAAAGTTCACAATCAAGTCCACAGAAAGAGCAATTAATAGAAATGTTATTTTTTTGCAAATAAGATTTAGTTGGACGGCATCTTTAGAAAGAGAAGTTTGAAACAGTCATCTAGATTTTTTTTATGCATTTACTATTTATTTTGAAAGCATTAACAGGAAGTGAAGGGAGAGTATTGCGTCGTTCTTGACACTTGATCCGGTAAAACCTTTCACAATAAAAGAGCTGACAGCGACAGTGGTGTAATATTTTATCTACAACCAAGTTTGTAAATGGACAAACATTCAGGAGAGCATTTATTGCATTACATGGGTGCGATAGGGTTCATCTTGTTTGAACACAGTGTATATTAACACAGATACAACTGATTTATCACTAAAATGACAATGGAGGGACTTCTGTAAAAAAACAAAACAATAAGAATAACAATAAATATCTGTATTGTCACTTATAACTGATCCAATGTCTTTACGTCACAGATAATGCAGAAAAAATGAATCTCACACGGACAGACTGACAGTGGTTGCAAGCATTTATTCAAGGCAATGGCAGTGACAGAGATTGTACAAACTAAAAATGTTTTTAAATTTTTGGCCATCCAAAAATGTATAAAATACACTGGTTGTTTATTATAGTTTGATATGTTCCACTTATTACACTAAAATACAATTTGTTTACGTTGAACCAGAGCAGACTGTTATGTGCAAAGGGGGGGGTCCAAATGCATATTCTCTCACATCCCAATGTCGGACAAATTTGTTTGGATACAGTTCGTATTTGTGCCTGCAATTTTTCAAGCAGATAAAAGTTATTTCATAACAAATTAATGCTTTAATTTAATACAGTTTATTCGACAAAACATCACACTAAGAATAAAGCTTTAAAAAATGTATTCAGTATGCTATCTACAAAAAGTAACGGTGCATTTCTTCACATGTGCATATCTGATTTATTTTTTCAACGAGACCATGAAGACATATTAGATTTTGTTTATTTTTGTTGATTTTAACAACAAATTGTAGATGGTGACTGTTCATTAAGCCCCGCCCCCTTAGTTGCTGTTGCTATGTCAGCTAAGATATCTGTTCTCATGCAGCACATACACGGTTTACAATGATAACGGTGGCAGATTTACCGTCGAAATTCATAGTAATTTTTTAAACAATGGGTCCTTGATTTAAGACAGAAGTAAACATAAGCAGCTTCTCATTTCTAGCCGTTGATTTTGCCGGCTGAAATAACAACAACAGTGTTGCTGGCAGATTTTATCAGCTGTAGCTAGCTAGCTAATTAAGATAACATTAACCATCCTCCATGATTTGGTTAAAAACGCTGTCTCCAGCTGACTTAAAATGAGAATCTCATAAAAGGGGTCTTCAATATGCACTTAATGGCTAGATACATAATATTGTGCTAAGGTTGTGAGGCTGAAGCTAACAGGTCCCAGGCTAAAAAGTCAGCATCCTCACCAGTTGATGATCCATGTAGAAAACATGGAAATAAAGAAACAATATTGATGTTGTTGTATTGCAGTGTAGCGCTAGCTTAGTTAGTCCCACAATTACAAGTATGATAAGGAAAAATGTCAAATCAGACAATATTTTCTTTTAACATAACCCCTCTTGGCTGGTTAGCTTACATGCTTGTTATTATTTTCAAACAGTATGTTTTCACTGTGATGAGGACTATTTAGTAAACGTAACGTTATCTCAGGTAACGTTGGCTGCGGCTGCAGAGCTGCTAACGTTAGCCTGATAGCATCCAGGACCAGCTTCCACACAGCGGAGAAATACTAGACAGCTAGCTAGGCTAACGTAAACCTGCAACCCCACAAACTAACTACAATTAGTGATATGCTCCTTGGCTTTGGAGGTAACGCTCAGTTAGCTACTGTAGGTAGTAAGCTAGTTAGCCAGACACGCTAATGTTTGCTTACATTCGAGCTGATAAACACAGTTTAATCAGCTCTCTACACTTTTGCTCTTCTGGTTTTGGTTTTGTAAAAGTCTTACTACAGCCCTTTTTATGGTTGCTAAGCTATGATTGGACAATCGCTGTTTGGGGGGAGGGGTTTAAAAAACAGTCAACAGTCCAAAAGTTTGATAAAAAAAATTTCAACCAAGACAATTAATTTTTTATTCAGATAATTTTCTAATTCAAGTAGCTTCCAGTATGCATGGCCAATTTAATATACTTCTTATCTTTAGACATTAATGTTTCATATTTACAAAATGATAAAATGTATATTTTCACCTTTGTCAAAAAAAAATGTTTGGTCTATGTAAGCAGTACAGGTAATAGCATTGTAAATGTTTAAGGAAATTTAATATATGTGTAGAGGAAAATATTACTTTGGAAAAATAAATAAATCAATAAATAAATAAAACTTTTTTTTTCTCTCATAGCCACACAAAAAACTTTTAAAATCTAGATCTAAAACAGCGAAATAAATGTTTGTGCTCAGGAGGGAAATCTAAACATTTGACTGTTGTTTTTTTCTCATATAGTGCATATTTGATAGACAGCTACTCTGACATTGTCAGGCAGTATTAGTTTAGGGTTTAGGTAAGATACATGTCACATTCATTCTACTACAAATGTAATGGATACTAGAGTATTTTTTAAAATTCAGAATGAGATAAGTTCACTGTGTGAGTATTAGGCTAAAGCTGGGAGTTAGATATTCAGTACTGAAGAAACACACACTGCAGTCCAGTTTGTTAAGTAGAAGATGTAATAAAACAAGTCCTTTCCAGGTCTAGTCTCTAAGGACACGTTCACAACATTCAGAGGAGTAAAGAAACCGACTGAACCTGAACTGAGCTTATAAACAGATGAAGGAAGGAGATGCTCCTGTGAAGACTCGTCTGTGCTTTCAAAACTCGTGTCTGTGATACATGTCTGGGTCGTAGTATTTGGTGACCACCACTCTGTTGGCAAACTTGCGGCCGGTGAGAGCTTGCATGGCTTTCTGACAGTCTGCAGCAGAAACGTACTCCACAAAGATCTGGAATGAAAAACAACTCGGTCAGTCGGGTCCTGAATGGTATGAAGATGAAAGGAGGACCTCAGATCTATGAAGGGAGAAATTAACACACGTTCAGAGCTTCCTTACATGTGTGTAAAGTTCATTAAACAGTTACAAAAACGTGAAAAAAATAAAGTTGGGTTTTTACTTGGGACTGTCTCATGAGTCTCAGTCCTGGATGCTTCCCACAGAAAAGCTCAAGGAAGCGGCTGAACGCTGCTCTTTATCTGAGGTGGAAAGTTAACCAGACGAACATTTGTCAAACAAACCAGTTAGTCTTCATCCCTCCAGTCTTTTCTCTTGTAAAACTGAAAAATACTGTTTGAAAACACTTCAGATTAATCACAAATGTGATCTTGGTGTCTGAGTTTTTCAGAGCGGCGTCTTCTTCGCGTCATTGCGCTGTGCCAAGCCGTAATGAGCTCATCGCTGCCCCCTGAGGCCAGAAAGTGAAAAACACCCACTGGTATTGAACCACAGTTGTTGTGGCTGTTTTTTTCCACAACAGCCAAAAGAGGCAACAATGACAATAACCCTCCACACTCGAAAACAAACATCGACAAGCAACACAAAGGTTAGATTTACGCGTTTTCAAACAGTATTTTTGGATGATTAACTGGATGATGATTAACTGGTTGACAAATGAACATCTGGTTAACTTTCCCACCTCTGTTAAAGAGCAGCACACAGTTGCTTCCCTGAGCTTGTCTGTGAGAAACATACTCAACTTATTTGTTCTACATGTTTATTTTATATACTTTTTCTATGTCTGGCGGGCTGGCCAGCCCGGTGGAGGTATGGGGTTAAGAAGGAAATGGACATTGAGTAAAGGTGGATGGGGAGACTAGGAGGGGTTTGTTTTGTAAACCATTGCTCCTTGATATCTTTTCAGTTTAACCTTATTTTAAAAAACTGGTTGGTTTGACAAATTGTCTGGTTAACTTTCCCACCTGTGATGAAGAACAGCTCACAGCCGCTTCCCGAAGCTTTTCAGTGGATGAGACTGTCCCAAACGGGGCAACAGCTTCAAAAGTTACCATGAAAGCTACCGGTTTATAAAAAGGATTCAATATGAACTTGAAAATGTTTGTCTGTAAAACATACACAACAGCAGAACTCTTAAATTGAAAATAGCTCTCAGGAGCTGTTTTTGGTGTCTGATTTAGCAGAACTTTGACAACATTTTCACAACAGCTACCAGTTTGAAAGTTAAAAGCAAAGACCGTTAACGACCCAGTGAGTGGTGGGTTTGAGGGTTCATGTTGAAGCCTTCTTGAAACCTCGTCTCTTCCATGCAAACACAGGCCGAGCCTTCCCAAACCAGAAAGAGACAAGCGAAAATTCGTGGGCGGGCTCACCTTTCCGCAGCCGGGGACTTCCACGCCGTCGACGGGTCGGGGGATCTCGATGGAGCGGACGCTGCCATACTTGCAGCACTCCTCGCGGATGTCTTCCAGGATTTCCTCGTAGTCCTCGTCGTCCACCAGTTCCTCGGGCATCACCATGTTGAGAAGGCACAGCACCTCTGTAGGCAGGCCAGAGTTCTGCAGCCTCTGAAGCCCAGGGACCTGCAGCGTCACCGGGGTCTCTATTATGGAGGTCTGTAGGCGGAGGAGGAGTCGTACACATCAGCTTACACTCAAGATTGTTACAATTAATGCGGACAAATATCACCACAATCCAGACTCACAGCCTCAGTCTCGTTCCAAATGTATTTCCCATAAAGCCTGCTGCCCCCCCCCCGCCTGTTTCTGTATCTTTGGCATTCCTGCAGTGGATAACATGTTGGAAGTAATCTTTCCGTTGACCTTTCACTCGCTCCATCTGCCATTGTGAGCTCCTTTTGTGCTGGAAGAACAGAGTCTATAAAGTGTAGTGTGTTTACAGTTTTATACTAACAGGCCGTTTTAACAGAAGACATTAGGAAAAGTAGATAGTAGGAAAAGTACAGGTACAAATATTAAAATTAATGATGGCTGAATTCCATTTAGCAGCTGGTTTCATTATAGTTTTAATTTTAACCTGATTTCAAGATTATTGCTTCCCAGGAAGCATCGGTATTTCTAACTATTAATGATTTTTAAACATATATTTTGATAAATACAGATATGACAATCCCTTTTTAAGACAACACTTAATTTTCTAAGGTTTGCTTCTCAGATTTTATTCTCTCACCAATTGTTATAAGTTTAAGTTGTTTTTGGGGAGCATCTAGCCATCTTTTTCTGCGTGCAACAGCGTCAAAGGAGTTGTTTCCAGTTAGTTATTTCTGTGTTTTTAAGGTTTGGAATCAGTTTTCTTGCACATTATCATCTGCACACAATGTCCTTCCACAAGTCAAATGTTTTATCTTTCATTTACAGATTTTACAGCCAATTTTATTACTGTATTAAAGGCATGGAGTACTTGAGAATATACCAGAAGCTGGCACTATTTCAGTATTTACAGTATGGCAGTCTCTAGCACAAACTCCTGTGTAGCTGCAGTTACTTTTCCCAGTAAACAGGAGTGAATTTTGTCAAGGAATCCTGGGAAATACCGGGATGTTATTTCCCGGCCTTCAGCATTGATGTCATTAGTAACACCTGTGCTTTTCCTACTGCAATCTTTAAGGGAGGTAAAGGGTAAAAGGAGTCCTACTCACAGGATTGGCGTTTTTAGCTCCCACACTCGCCCTTTGGACGATCAGCTTTTTGTCGCCCAGTTGCATCCCATTGAGCCCAGCAACTGCCTGACAAAGAAAACACACATACCTCAAAGTAACACAATCAAACAACACAGCTGATAATCTCAACACATAGAAACTATTTAAAATCGCTACCTGATCAGTGGCGCTGACGTCTACATATTCGCAAAAGGCGTAACCTTTTGACAGTGACGTGGCACTGTCCTTCACTAGATTGAACGCTTTGAGAGGCCCAAACGATGTCAAGAGCTCCTTTACCTGCAAGAAAGAGTCCGACAAATGGATATGAGACTGATAATTCACAATGAACATGCAGTAACCTACAGAGTGAATTCTACATGTCATCACAGTCTATTTAATAACATGATTATTGGAAACAAAATGTGTGCAATTAAATAGAATTTGCTTTGGTCGTTTGTACATTTCTGCAGTTTACAGATTTTGCATTTGCTATCCTGATTCAAAAAAAAGAAGAAAGAAGAGACGGGAGTGCATCAACATGCTCATGTCTGTTTAGGAAAGACGTGAAGAGTAAATGCTGATGATGTGGACCTGAGCTACATCTGGGGAACAACAAAATAAAATCCTGAGACATCAGAGAAAACTGCTGAGGTCTTCTAAACTGTTATTGAGACACAGTTATAGATATGCAAATGATATTGAAAGAGTAGTGATAATCTGGAATTATTTCTACGACAAGCTGAGTGGTAAAAGGTGCAAGGTGAAATAAAAAGAAATGAAATTGATCTTCTATAGATAACTTTAAAAGATTGACTTTTATTGTATTTTGCCAGCTACAGGCAAATTACATCACAACAGTTGGACAATATGTTTATACTTTCTTACCTTTAAATTAGAAGCTGAATGCCCCCCCCCCCCAATAAAACCACCAGCATCAACAACAACAACCCCAAGTCTTAATGATCAGGCCGTAACCCAAAATCCCCGGGTCCTAAACGCGCTCCAAAAGCATGATGGGAGAAAGAAAGCAGCCAGTAAGGGAGCCTGCTGGCTAGGAGTGTATCCGTGTGAGGACCAGAATGTCTTACTTGCCTTTTGTTACATGTTGGCATGGCAGCAGTAGATGAGTACTACTGAACAAATTATGAGCGCAGACTTAACGATCTTACAGGCCCCTAGCTGGGGACAAAGTGGGGGAACAAAAATGAAAGAGCTGTGAGTATCAACGCAGTGGCAAAGACTGCAAGTATTAAAAATAAATAAATCAGTGAATAATATACATCAGGCTACATGTGCTCTGCAAGCTAGGTAAGAGTAAATGAGACAGAATGGACAGCTAGAATTAAATTCACCGTGTTAGCAGAAAATTTACACCATCTGCTCACCTGACAGCCAAGATGGAGCTCTACTGTAAAACTGTTTAGTGCTTGAAAGCATTAGACTCAGTTGTGACGGACCTATTTACTAGCAAATATTTCCTCTGACTTTTGATATTCTCAAAGAAAAAGTCCACTTATACTTTTACTTATGATTCATTTCCAATGTTGAATGCATTTCTGGAGTTTTTAGTGACTTTTTAGGTGCTCTCACTTTCCTTCAACCTGCCTGATTTTGCCCATAATGCCTTTCTGCAACCACCAGAGAATGGGCCTAAACTTATTGGACTCAGTTAATAATATGTCCTAAGTAGGACTGCAAGTGTAGTCCAACTGATACTGGATTTTTGAGGCCGATACTGATATTATAATGATATATTGGCCGATATTATTTTATTCAATTTTTATATATAAACAACAATCTTGATACGGATCTCTTAGATTGTTTTTTTAAATATTGGTGACCAGGATACATACTGAGTGGGACATTTTACAGTTGAAAATAAACTTGTAAATTCTCTCTGGTAGACAAACTATGCAATGATGACACTGTTTCTAAATTACCTCAAACTTAGTTTAGCATATACATATACTGTATATGACATATACACTGATACGATATATCTGCAATAAGCTCATATAGGCTGAAATATTAATATTAATTAATCTGTCCATCATAAAATAAATAATAAAATGCCCATCACGTTTTGTCCGACCAACAGTCCAAACAATTAATCGATCAGGGCTGAAATGAACAATTACTTTCGATAATCTTTTTTCAATCAATCGATTAAATTGTTTGGTCCCTAAAATGTAAGAAAATGGTGAAAAATATCAATTACAATGCAAAGATAACAGTATCAGATTGCTTATTTTGTCTGACCAAAACTTCAAGACTAAATATACAAAGTTTATTATCATATAAGAAATTCATTAAAACAATAAAACAATTAATCAAATTTTTGTTTGCTGTGTACATCAGAGGCGCTGACACCAAAACCATTTTACCACTCATGGATAACCAACAATCAAAACAAATCCAGAAAAAAAAACTATTACTACTATTATTTTTAGCTGAAGGTTTTTTACAGTGGACTTTTTCTTTGACAATATTGACTCAAATGAATAGAGAGCAACATTAAATACCATACAGAAATAAAAATCAGCTTATCAGCCTCTTATGTAAATATACTGGACTTTGCTTACCTTTCTTTATTCAGTATGCTTTACATGAGAAAGGTATAAGCAGTTCACTTAGATAGCCAAGTCACAAAAAGTTCTTATAATACTCATATGTGATTAATGACATGATATGATTGTTTGTTTAATATCAAATAGTTTTAGCAAAATAAAAGCTTATTTAAAAAAAGCTAATTATCGGTAGAAGTTGTCCATTGTGAATAATTTAAAATATCAGATACATATTCACAAATACAAGTCATTAAATGTTAACCCTATTGTTTATGTTTTCCCCTATATTGTGTTAATGTTAATTGTTTTTGTCTTTTCTGTATTTCTGCTACGGGGTCACGTCCTGTTTCTGGCTCTGATAAACATTCAGCTTTTTTTTTACTTGTTACTTATGTTTTCTCTCTACCACAACACACTTTTGATTTTTCATGTCATAAAGAAATGTAAAACATATTTTGTGCATGTTTAAAGTGCGACAAAAAACCTCAGCAAGTGAGAGAAAAATGAGGAAACATGAGTGCACCTGTTCAGTCTGTTTTCAGTTAAATACCTGATCATCGTTAAGGTAGTTTGGCAGGCCTCCTATAAACAGTTTGTGGGGGGAATCAGGAACGACTGTGGAGACGACGCCTACAGAGACCAAAACAACAAGCAAAGAAAACATATTCTATACTAGAGAAGCCATTTCTGAAGAAATTGTGGGTGTGAATGCTGGCTGTGAATGATACATGTTGAATAATACCAATAATGTATGAAAAATGTGGAATATTTTAAGGTTTGTTGAAAACCTGAAGCCAAACTGAATTGCTGGCTTTAAAAGTTTAATCATAGCAATAATGTATGAAAGATGTGGAATATTTTAAGATATGTTGAATATCTGACACTAAACTGCAATGCTGGCTTTAAAAGTTGAATAGTACCAATTATGTATGAAAGATGTGGAACATCATGATTCTGTAGCTGAAAGCAGAAATGGAGTTTATTGAAGAGAGACAGAAACAGGAAGTGTGAGAGATGGACAGAGAGAGATTCACACCCAATTATACAGCAGAACATGTCATCACTTAGTATTACTCAGTTACAAACCTGGGACGTGAAAAGCGGGCTGCTCTGAGATACCAGGTAAAGGCCGATAGTCGTGAGGTCTTCTAATCTTCAGCGATTGACCCTGGAAAATGATTCCATCGAAGGCCATGGCCTGTGTCGTCTCATCTACAGACCGAAACTAGAAATGAAAGTCATTTTGAGACTTCTGCTGCAGAGGCGTCGTCACAGCAACACAATGCCAACTTATAATAGTGTGTAAAAGGGACAATAAGCAGCATTAACAGGTCTCTTACGGTTACTGCACGGCGTGTTACTGTTGGAAATAAATGTTCATATTAGAGATGAATCTACTTTGTCAGCATGTGTGTGTTTATGTGTGTGTGCAGGCTGGTTTATGTATGTAGAAAATACACATGCAACATGTATGTTGTATGCTTATCCTTGTAAAGCACTTTGTAATCTCTAGTTTTGTGTATAATTGCTATATGAAGAAGCTGGCTGATCCAACAGAAATACTGTAATAATCACAGTACTCTGGTATCTGCATTTTCCTCCTATTGCTTTGTTATAAAAAACAAAACAAAAAATAAGTTTGACTCTAATTTTCAACTTGAGGTTTTCTTGCAAAAATGTAAAACATCAAACGATACAAACGCAGCATGCAAACATTTTCACGCATGTAAGAAACAATTAAAAGCCTTCTTTAAAGGTAAAAAGGCATCCTGTGTGATCAGGCACCTTTTACTATAATGTTAGTTATGCTAACATATTATTATCATATATCATTTTGTTCTGTGGAGAAGCAAAAATGACTTATTTTACATTTAATATTAATCCTGACACTTTGGGATCTTTTAAAGCAACAGTTTGACATTTTGTGAAATATGCTTATTCGCTTTCTTACCTTTGGACAGAGCCAGGCTAGCTATTTCCCCCTGTTTCCAGTCTAAGCTAAGCTAACCATCTGCTGGCTGTAGCTTCATATTTAACAGACAGACAGAGAATGGTATCTCAGCAGGTCTTCTCAGCAAAAAGAGAAGAAGCGTTTATCCCAAAAATGTCAAACTATTCTTTTAAATTAAGACTTTGTGAAGGTAGCAGCAGGAATATATTTTACACGACAGCACAAACCTCAAGGAAAGCAAAGTTTTTGTCCTGATTAATCTGCACAGCGAGTACAGGGTTGCTTGGGGCTTGTGAAAGGCCTGCAAGCCGCATCTGAGCATTGAAGAACTCTGCCATGGACTCCTGAGGAGAAAGAAAACAAACAGCATGGCTGGAAACACCGCAGCACGAACACATCAGTGTAAACAGGAAGTCAAAGAAAAGAGACTTTACCTCCGTCACGCCGAAGGGAATATTTCCAACATAGAGGCGTCTGGCTTGTCTTGTCATCTGACTGCCAACTATGGGCACTTGTGTCGGTGCCGCAGCCACTCCAGTGGTGGTCGACGTCGCCAGCAGAGCTATTGTTGGTATCTGCCCGGCCGCTGAGGGAACACAAAACTGTTACCTTCTGCATCTCCATCATCTTATCAGGGAAAAGCAATGACTCATTTCTAGGTGATTCATTTAAAGTAAGCATGAATCTGTCCCCTAAAATGTCTGTACAAATATGAAATAAATATTGAGAGAAGCTTGTTAGGCTGATGGGAAGAAACTCAGACTGTTGATGTTCAAGTGCTGTTTCTACCTCGAGTCCAGTCTCAGCAGCAGTTTTATGATTTTCTTGACTTGTTGGTCTCCGGACTCTTTCTGTTTCTGACTTTTCCCACGTAACTAAAATATAAAAAAAATCTCTACTTTTACTTAAGGTTGGTTTATTTTGTCCTCAAGGAAACACCTGCAGAAACCTGTATATTTAATCTTCCTTAAATAGATGTGCAATACGTCCAGATACGGCAAATTAGGATAAAATACACGCACAATATATATACTTTTATTTTACTTATTATTATCTATTATTTTATTTTTCTGGAAATAGATTAAACAACCAGATATGACAGTCTGTTTGTGGCTAGATATCTGATAAATAAATACTTCATCACATTGATTCATAAATCATATAAAAATGAAATATTGCCATAAAGCCGACGTGATCAATGGTCTAATACAGGTTTTTTCCCCCTATATTTGTTTACATTTTGGAAAATTGGCACCTTTAAAAGTATGCTGAATTAGCTATTAGCAGCTCCTGTTTGCAGTGAACCCATGGATGCACAGACAACTATCACTGAATTACTTTGATACTGAAAAAAAACTTAAAAACGTGATGATTCTCAGGCAAGTTCTGGCGTTATAACGAGCGTCTTTTTTCTATGATTTCTAAGCAGATTTATGGATGTTTTTACCCCATGGACATCAGGGACAATCATGTATTGTGTAGTGTAAGTCACACTGATTCTAAAAATATGTGTATCATGTATGTGTGTTCAGATTTGACTGAGTTATGACTCAAGGAATATGAATGTTGCCGTTTTTAACAAGAATGCATGCAAACTCCTAAAAAGAAGTACTTGTAGCTGTAGCTCTGAAGAACTCAGGGGCTAAACAAGCAGGGAGAACATGATAAGTACCTTGCATAGCTTTATATTGCATTGGTGTGATGTGTTCAAAGCCAGGAGGAGGCACATCCCAATATTTGCAGGTCCTTTTCTTCCTCGTTCGCCTCGGAGAGTGGCTGGACGCAGAGAAATGACAAAATAAAAGCTTCAGACTGGTGTATTTTCACATTAAAAGCCTGCCCGGTGGAGCAGTGAGGTCTGCCTCGATGCTCTGCAGCTGTTAGCCGGCTGGTTTCACCCACTGACCTGTGCTTCTTGTGGTCCCGGGAGGAGCTCCGGCGGTCCCGGCTCTTCCGGTCTCGGCTGCGGCTTCGCTTCTCTCGGCTGCGGCTCCCTCGGTCTTTGCTCCAGCTGCGATGCTTGTCGCCTCGGGCGGGAGATCCACTGCGGCTCCTCTTTTTGTGTCTTTCTCGTTCTCTCTCTGTGCAGAAAGCAGCAAGCAATAATTACTATACTTCTGCCAATAAATACTCTGCATTCATAAATAACGCTGTATGTAGAAGAGCTGCAACGATCAGCTGATTCATTGATTGACAGGAAAATAATCTGAAACTATTTTGATAATTAATTTTGAGTCATTTTTCAAGCAAAAATGCCAAACATCCTCTGATTCCTGCTTCGCACTTGTGAGGATTTGCTGCTTTTCTCTGCTTTATGCAGCGGTGAAAAGTAATTAAATACATTTACTCAAGTACTGTGCTTCAGTAGGTACTTGTACTTAATTGAGTATTTCCAATTTCTTCTACTTTATACTTCAACTCCACTACATCTCAGAGGGAAACATTGTGCTTTTTATTCCACTACATGTATTTAACAGCCATAGTTAGCCTACTTTGAATTTACAAACAAAACATATGATAAACTAAAATATTCTGTATTATTATAGATTAAAGGCCCGGCATACCCACACAGGTGTTTTCAGTTATGTGGCTGATTAAAACCTGCAAAGCTCAACAATAAGAATGAAAAGTTGTAACTTGTAAACTAACAGGAAATCCCCTGAAGTCCCAAAAAATATAATTTTAATCTTGTGCAACAAGATAAAAACTTTTACATATTTTATTATCTTGTGCACATAAGATAAAAAAAAAAAGCATTATGCCTTTTGGCACTCTGAAAGGAGCCATTTTTAAGTTTACTTTAAGTACATTTTGCAGGTAATTCCTACGCTAGTAAAATATTAGTGCAAGACTTTTGTAACAAAGTATTTTTTACATTGCGGTATTGCTACTAGTACTTTGGTCAGACAAAACAAGACGTTTCGGGCTTTAGGAAGTCATAACGGGTATTTTTCATTTTTTTTCTTACATTTTATTTATGGATTTATAAATTCATCCTTTATTAATCTAGAAAATAATCAGCAAATTGATCAATAATGAAAAAAGATCGTTAGATGCAGCCGCAGTATTACTGGATTACTCATATAATTTACAATTAAGATTATCACACAAATTTCTACCCAGTAAATATTTAATTAATGTATCTGTTTCTTGCTCATAAATACTGAAAATTACCTCTTGCTATAATTACTGTAGCTGGGCTATTTCATGCAGGCACCTGCAGGTAATTACATTTTTCTAAAAACAGTTATCACACAAGGTAAAATAAAGTGGCACCTCAACATGTGCAAAGTCTCCTTCCTATATTAATTACATGCTCTGAAACCCTCCAGGCTCCTCCGACCACTGCATCGTATTTCTTTGAGAAATCTAGTTTAATGTGGCCTTTCTTCTTGGGAATGTCGGGTAGAACATGACTTGAGATCTTTTAACAAATCGATAAGATGTACTCTTCATTTCTGTACAGATCTGATCCACCCAGTAGCTCTGCGTGGATTAAATGTCAAGTTTTAGATGAGGTATGTTTGGGTGGAAGGTTATTCTTTTCTTTAATACCTTCTTTTTCTTATTTTCTTTGTGTCTGGGAACCTTCTTCGTGCTGTATGTAACTTCATACATCACTGCTCTACCTCGCGGTACTTAAGTTTATTATTTATTTCCATTATCAGTTAGTCTGACAATTATTTTCTCAATTAATAGATTTATTGTTTGGACTTTGTCAAAAAATAGTGAAAAATTGCCCCTCACAGTTCCCTAAAGCCCAACGTGACCTCTTCAAATGTCTTGTTTTATCCGACTAACAGTCCAAAAGCTACTAAAAGATAGTTTATCACATAAAACAAAGAAAAGCAGGATATCATCACACCGGAGAAGATGGCATTTAAGTATCTATTAGTTGCAGATTATTTGTCTGATGATTGACTAATCAATTAATCATTTCAACTCTACATGAGTATCTGTCATCTTCTCATGATTGTGAAACATTGTGAAACTTTGTTTTGTTTTTAGGCGAGCTACATACATCAGAGTTATGATGGGGATGATATTGATGATGAGCAGTATTATTATCATTCATTACATAATTCATTAATTATATATCATAATTATATATCATTCAGTAGAGCAGCGAAGTTGTTTATATTATTGATGTTTTGTTGTTGTTGTCAGGGTGAATAACATAAAGTGTGAGATTTTGTATTAGTTTTATTAATAATGTGTTGCAACAATTAATAATGGGTGCCGAATTGAAAAGTACTACATAATGATTCAGAAAATGTCATATTAAGTCATTTCTACAGGTGTGTATCTTTGCAGAAGAGGACAATATTATAAAAGGCGCAAGATTTTAATGGAGTTTTGCATCTTGCCGTCTCGCGCAGGAGAATGGCAGGTAAGTTCACTGTGTACTCACACCGGTACCCAGACTGCGTTCACTAAGTTACTGTATGGAAGGTTTAGCAACGGCTGTATGGTGGCTATAGGATGAGGATGTGATTACCGGCATCATGAAGCTAAATGTTAATTATGCTAACATGAAAAAGGTAAATAAGCTGAGTCATAGCGTGGGTAACTGCACGCTAAAGTTGCTGTAAGGTCAGGTTATTCATTCATAAAACAATGTGGGGAGCTAATATTATATTACGCACTATGCAAGCGTTGCATTGCTAGCTTGAAGACCAAACTGGGGCACGCACACAAACCGTTAATACTTACCTTGTCGATTCTCGCTCAGCTGTTTCTCAAATTCCTCGAAATCCGACATTATACCGGTTATATTGCTGTATAAAAATACAGCAAGTCTGACGTGTCTGAGGGGAACGATAACCCAACCAGCCGGCTGTGTCAGTGCAGCAAAAACCACCAAATCTCTCCGGTGTCAAGACGGAAACAATAAACACACAACGTCCGGTTGAAACCTTCAAAATAAAACTACTCACACGTAGCTTTTTTAAAGTTATTTACACACATCAGTTACACAATTAAATACAAAATACAATGAAGATATGACAGTTTAGACAGTCTCTGGTTGAAGCGCCAGAAAATGCACACGGACAGCAAAAAGAAAAACAGCAAATTGTCACATCCGAGAAGCTAAAACCAGAAAATGTTTTGCAATTTTGCTTAAAAAATGACTGAAAAGATGAAGCGATTATCAAAATAGTTGCAGATTAATTTTCTGTCAATTCGCTAATCGATTATTCGACTAATTGACTCATAAAAATGTAAGCCAATATTGGGACCTGGATACCAACTGAAATTATATGGGATTAAACAATTAATACATGAAAAAGTAGTAGTATAAATAAAATGTATATGTACACAATTAAAGATAATAACTGTTTTTAAGAAGAGCTTGTAAATAATACTAATGCTAATGCAAATATGTTTTGTAAAAACTTTGTTAGCTTTCAGAAAAAAAAGATACATTTTTAAGATTTTGGATTTAAGAGAGAAAATGAATATAGAGAGGAATTTGTATACAAACACACACACACACACACACACACACACACACACACACACACAATTACCACACAAAATTTTCAGCATTGTAGTTTGTGGTGTTTACCCAGTTGCAAAAAACAATAGTTAAATAGTGAACAACCGCTTTGTTGTACAGAAAGATTCATGCATACGGTTTGTACAAGAACTGAAAGGGCAAAATGCTTTTATTGTGATTATGTCAACATCCGGTCACGCTGTCTAATTTTTATAACTTGATTGACAGAATTTTCGAGCCTTTAATATCTTTACACATTAAACATGATCAGCGGGATTGTGTTGCAGCAGCTATTCATAAAATCATTACCAAGTTGGAACATAAAGTAACTACTAGCTAGTTTCAAACTAGCGATTTACTAAACCAGATTATATCGTAAAAATGAAAAAAAAATCTCTTAGCTAGTAAAGGCTTCAGTAACTGTAAAACGGTTGCTAGGAAACATCTATAGCACTGTCCAATCAAGAGCAATAAACTATGTAAACAGGAAGTCATTGTAGCAACACAAGCTAGCATAACTATTTAATCTAATTTAAGTTAATTAAAAATTGTTTTAAGCTAATTAAAATTAGTTTTAGAGGCGCAAAAGATATATCTTTTATAAATGTATATTACTTTGTTTTATTTATGTCAGCATACATGGAGAAATGTGTGTTTCAAAGTTAGTCACTGTTGTATTCATACAGTTTAGAATAAGTGAGAAATGTCTGATTATGCTAAGCTAACTGACGTTATTTACTCATTTAGTTAAATTTATTGGCATAAAGATTCATAATTTGAGGTATGTTGTGTTATCTCTGTGAAATGTAATATTTACATCACTATTAAACAGCATTTATCAAGTTTGAGGTCCTATATGTCGACCGTACTCCATATTATCTTCTACTTCACTTTAAACAGGTCGTATAGTAGCAAGCTAACGTTAGCTTTGCCAGTTGGTTGACTTAGCTAACAGTTACACCTGGCAGTTAGTGGGTATAAACATTTGGTATATAATTTGGTTTAGTTTTTAATGTATTCTTGCCAAGTTGAGAAAAGTACTTAAAAAGGCAGAATTACTGATTCACACTAACAAACTGTATTTCTCCTTTAAAAGCAGCCCAAAGTACTACATTAAACAAAAAACAACCTATGATGTAAGTATGATCAGTGATGAAACGTAACTAAGTACATTTACTCAGGTACTGTACTTAAGTACAATTTTTAAGGTACTTTACGTTTTATACTTTTTATTCCACTACATTTATCTGATAGCTATAGTCACTTGGTACTTTGGAGATTAAGATTAAACATAAAAAACATATAAAATAGATTCTGTTGCTGTAGATGAGACTTCCTTTTCTTTATAAGATGTTAAAATTAGCTACAATAATAAAAAGCTTCTTACATGTTAATGTATTAGTAATAATGATCCTGCAATATAATAAATGTAATATTAAGCACTCTGAAAGGAGCCATTCTGCATAATGAGTACTATTATGATACTTTAAGTACATTTGGATAATGGTATTTCAGTACTTTTACTTAAGTAAAATTTTTAATGCAAGACTTTTACTTGTAATAAAGAGCATTTTTAAATTGAGGCATAACTAATTGTACTTAAGTATAGGATCCAAGTACTTCTTCCACCACCTGCTTACAGCTAATTTATGATGAACAGAAGACAGATTAAGAGCAGTTTAAAGGTTTTAAGTAATACACACACCTGACAAAATGCTAAATGTGTTCATAATACATTTGATGGAGTTTTAAGAACAGATTCTTAGTAAAAGAGTAACATAACTATTTATAATTACTTAGTTTCTACCATTGGCGTGCACAGACGCTGTGGGGCCAGGCCAAAAAATTAAAATGGAGCACCTCTGCACATGCAGGTTAGTTACACAGTTAGACCTCTGGGCAAAATCAAAGTGTAAGCATGTGAATTAGGGCACAGAAACAGAAATGGGAGAGAGAATCAGGCTTGGAGACATCTGAGGATGATTGGAATGATATATGAGGAAGCCAAAATAATGCCCTGTTTTTTTGTCAAATTAGCTCCATTAAAAATATGCTGAATTAGCTATTAGCAGTTCCTGTTTTCAGTGTACCTATAAATGTACAGACAACTATCACTGGATTACTTTGATACTGAAGAAAACTTAAAAACGTGATGATTCTCAGGCAAGTTCTGAAGGTTTATTTGCATTGGACATCAGAGATATCAATATCCTCAGGAAGTTTAAGTCACACTGAATGATATCAATGTGTTTCATGTCTGTGTGTTAAGATTTGATTGAGTTATGACTCTGAGAAGGAGTGCGATTTTTGACTTAAATTCACCTGAAGCAGTAACTTTGCTTCACCTTGAACTCCACCGCGCACCCCCTGGGGAGGCTTTTGGCTTTGTCCTGCAAGAGATTGCTCAAGAAATAATTAAAGTTAATTGCTCTTTTGTTACACTAAACATGGGCAAAATTTGGGATAAACTTATGACACAAGATGACAATCTCTGCTACTGGACAAAAGACGATTGGACTGTCAAATTGACCTTCACCTTTTAGAGTATGATGTGAACAATATGTAAAATAGTGAAAATAAATGAACTACATGTATGTGCAGAAAAGATGTAACCCATCACGTGTGTCATTGTAAGACCGTGTTCCTTTGCAAGTATTATGCTGCTCATGTCAGCCCACTCTTTTTGCCTGAAAATATAAATAAAAATAAAGTTGCAAATGAAACACATCTCACCCTGAAGACCTCAACACCACTGCTCTCTACGCCTACTCAATCCATAGATCACTTTAAAATGCATGACTCTGATAAAGCTAGCTTCTATTATTGGATCTGTTTTGCACTATATGACTGTAAGTATTCTTTGCAATGTACAGTACATCAGAAATGTCGCCTAAAGGAAGCCATAACACAGCCAATGGAAACACCTTACCCAGCAGCCCCCCTCCCATCCCCGCCTGTCATTCTAAACATAACATGTTGACAACATACATGGAAAATAACTGACTCAGCTGTGCTGCTATTAAAAGAGCTCAAATCCCAAAGTATTGCTCTGTCGACTGTCATGTCGGAGGAGCTCTGTGAGTGAGCTGCTGAGGCGTGCAGCTACATCTCCTCAGGAGTGGAATAAATCCAGAGAGCAGAACACCTGCAGAGGCCTGAGAAGCAGTAAGTGTTGGCTGCTAATTCATTCCTTGCAATATTGAGGACACTGTGCAAAGTGCAGTGACATTTTCATTTTATTTATTATCTTTAATTGTACTGAAGACAGTTGCTGCACAGAATAAAAAGCGCTCAGTTTCTTTATCCCTGTTCAGTTTTTGATTGTGTTTATGCAGCTCTTGAATTTGTTGTGGAATAATGTGGCTAGTACTCTGTGAGAGATACAGTATCTATTTCTAGGGCAGTTTATATTTAGAAGCCCCTTCTTGGACAAACAGCAGGTGCTTGGCTTGGTAAACCTAAACCAAAAGGTTATCTTCAAACTCCCATGTTAGTGCCGGTCTTTATAATCTGATGACAAAAAACTGGCCTTGTCAAGTGGTTTCTAACAGATTATGCTTTATGTAAAGGAAAGATTGTCTCTGCAAGCTGATTATCAAAGATATTCTGTAACTCAAACACCATGATGTCATGGACAGATTATGAGACTACGGGCCCCTGGGCACAGACAAAGGCCCCCCAAGCTTTGTGTCTCTTTGTTGCCATTTTGCGTCTCTTTGTGGTCGCATTGTGTCTTTTTGTGGTCGCGTTGTGTCTCTTTGTGGACGCATTGTGTCTCTTTGTGGTCGTGTTATGTCTCTTTTTGGTTGTGTTGTGTCTCTTTGTAGTTGTTTTGTCTCTCTTTGCGTGCCATTTTGCGTCTCTTTGTGGTCGTGTTGTGTCTCTGTAGTTGTTTTGTTTCTCTTTGTTGCCATTTTGCGTCTCTTTGTGGTTGTTTTGTGTCTTTTTGTGGTGGCGTTGTGTCTCTTTGTGGTTGTGTTGTGTCTCTTTGTGGTTGTGTTGTGTCTCTTTGTAGTTGTTTTGTCTCTCTTTGTTGCCATTTTGCGTCTCTTTGTGGTTGTTTTGTGTCTTTTTGTGGTGGCGTTGTGTCTCTTTGTGGTTGTGTCTCTTTGTAGTTGTTTCGTTTCTCTTTGTTGCCATTTTGCGTCTCTCTGTGGTCGCGTTGTGTCTCTTTGTAGTTGTTTTGTTTCTCTTTGTAGTCGTTTCGCATGTCTTTGTGGTCGTCTGATTGATTTCCCAACAAGAAATGTTAACAGTCACTTCAAATAGGGGCCAGAGGCCCTGTTCAGTAATGCATCCATCTATGAGATATAATCACATTCACAAATCATGAAACTGAAACTAAGATCTGAAAGGTTGAGAGTAAGTTTTGAAAGTTTAATCTACGGTTTGAAAAGTTAAAAAGCAGAATTTAAAAGTTCAACCTTAAGATTTGAATGCTGCTTCGTACCCATAATGTTTGCAAAAGTTTCACATGCTTGGATTTTAGCAGCTCAAAACAATCCAAACCAGCCTGGAGGGAAGTGGTGGAGGCTCAACAACCATGTTCGCTCCAGCCTGATATGATACATCCAGTCAAATGGCAGATTTCCAAATAAAAGTGTTTTTTCCCCAGTCGAATCTTAGTTTCAGTTTTATGATTTGGAAATGTGATTTTACCTCATGAAGCACTACATGTCTGTATAATGTGTATAAATATTGAATGTAATGTATTTCCAGTAGGCACAAATCTCATATAGAGACATTATTGATGACTAATGTAAGGACATGGTTAAAAATGTCTTCTCTGTTTTTATTTCAGAGCTGTAAGAATAGTTAGATTTAAAAATGGTTGTAGAGGGTGAGATGGAGTCGAATGTTACGGAGCCGGAGAGCTTTTGGGTATGAAACGCTCCTTTTTCATGTAAATCATGTTCACTAGATCCTAAATGGTCTTTGACATCCCATCCCATCTCATCTGCATCATCAGAGAAATCATCTTCCATCTAAAAAGTATGTTTAAATCTTTGAACATGCTTTAACAACAAAAACCTGCTAGCTAACCACGACCCCTCATGACAACATCAACACTGGTGGTTTATCACTGGTTTTGTTGATCCTGTTTTTTTAAAGGAATAGTTCGATATTTTGGGAAACATACTTATTCGTTTTCTTCCAGGGATTTAGATGAGAAGATTGATACCGCTCTCACGTCTGTACGATAAATATGAGGCCACAGTCAGCAACCAGTTAGCGTAGCTTAGCACAAAGACTGGAAACAGGGGGAAACAGCTAGCCTGGCTCTGTCCAAAGGTAACAAAACATTAACGTTATTAAGCTTTAGAGGTGCTGGTAGGTAGATTTTGTTACCCAGAGCCAGGCTAGCTGTTTCCCCCATTTCCAGTCTTTATGCTAAGCTAAACCAACCTAACCGGCTGCTGGCTGAAGCCTTAAGAAAGCCAAAAGAAAGCGAATAAACGTATTTCCCAGAAGGTTGAACTATTTATTTAATATTTTGTTCAAGTGCAAATATATATATTTTTTATTTCAATTCTGCATATTTAATATAAAAATAAAACATTTTTCAGGATATCCTCCAGGAGATGGACCCAGTATGGACCACCACAGTTCTGCTGGTGCCGTTTGTAGTCGTGCTAACCGCTGGATTTTTCTACCTCTATGGTGCGGTTATCAGTCTGTTGTCCAAAACATCCGTACGCAATAAGGTGGTGGTTATAACCGATGCTTTATCCGGGCTTGGAAAAGGTAACATAAGCATGCTTTGTTGTTAAAGACAAAAACAAATAAAAAATTGCTCTGCAAAGTACTTACATTCACGATTTTACAGTTATTTCACGTCTTGTTTAACTTTTTTTTTGATTTATCAATGAAGAATGTGCAGGTGTGTTTCACAAAGGAGGGGCGAGGCTGATCCTCTGTGGCAAAAGCTGGGAGAAACTTGAAGAACTTGCCGATGATTTGGCAAACGCCTCAGACCCAACTGTAGTAAGTATATCAGTACTGAAACAGGAAAGACAAAGATGACCGAACGGATTAATTTGTGCCTGACTTGTATGATCGGTAATTATATATGACATTATTGGATTGTTAATACGGATGCATCAATGTTACGGCAGCATGTTACTGCTGTAGCTGCTCGAGGTGGAGCTAGTTTTAACTGCTTTACATACAGTTAGGTAGTTTAGTCCAGTGGTTCCCAACCTAGGGGTCGGGCCCCTCCAAGGGGTCACCAGATAATTTCCAAGTCAAGTCAAGTTTTATTTAGTCAGCATACGACACCCTTTGTCCTTAGACTCTCGATTCAGATAAAGAAAAACTCAGCAACAGACGAGGGATCCCTCTCCCAGGACGGACTTAAAATCACAGCGTGGGCAACCAAATCTGATGACAAAAGTAAAAACAAAGTTCTGATACACAAATTTACATTCAGTTTTTTAATCTTTGCTTTTTTTTGTGAAATATTGGATCATTTTAATTCTTTGGGCCTCAAACAGCTATTTAAATGAAACCATGTGAGACGTTCAGAGGGAAAATGTCTCTTTCTTGGTGGAACTTATAACAATTTTAGACATTTGAAACTAGACCCAACTAGTTTTTTTGTAAAGGGATCACAAGTCAAAAGGTTTCATCTTCAAAAATATGTTGTATTTTATTGACATATATGTTTTTAATGTAAAATTGTGATCTGAAAACTAACTAGATAAATGTAGTGGCATCAAAAGGACAGTATTTCCCTCTGAACGTTATGGAGTAACAAGTATAAAGTGGCATGTAAAGTACCTCAAAAGTATATGTAAGTAAAGTACTTGAGTTAATGTACTTAGTTACTTTTCACCACTGGCAGTTTGTTCATTAATATACAGTAAGTATTTCCCAACATGTCAGCACGAGTGACTAAAGTTAACAATGGTGTATTTTAAGTGATTGTTTAGCTCAAAATAAGAACAGAATCTCACCAACAAAACGATTGGAAACCACTGATTTAATCTTTAACAATGTGTTTTAAAAGTAACTACAGTTGACAGATAAATGGAGTGGAGTAGAGGTGTAAAGTACAACTGTAGTTACTTTCCACCTCTGCAGACCTCCTTCTCATGACTGTTTCTCCTCCTCAGACGTTTCCCTCTAAACTGGTGCTGCTGGATTTTGGAGATATGGACAGCATGCCTGAGGCGATCGCAGAGATCCTGGAGTGTTACGGCTGCCTGGATATTCTCATCCTCAACAGCAGCATAAAGGTCAAAGCACCTGCACAGAGTCTGTCTCTGGAGATGGACAAGTTACTAATGGACAACAACTACTTTGGACCGGCCACACTGGCCAAAGGTAGATGATGGAAACGCACAGAACATTTCTTCTGTTGCTTGCTTATTCTTGCTTTGCAGTGTGTCGAACATTTCTGTTTCAGGTTTGCTGCCCTCCATGATCTCCAGGAGAGCTGGCCACCTGCTCCTGGTCAACAGCATCCAAGGGAAACTAGCGGTGCCTTTCCGCACTGCATGTGAGTTCAGGGGTTTATGAAGGGAAATACACAGGACATTTTCAACTCTTACTTGAGGTGCTACTGTACATAAAGCACCTATTAACATTAGTGTACCATTCTCTAATGAAGTCTGATACTTTGGTGTAATTACTGCACATTAAATCCTTTAAATAAATGAGACAAATGGCCTGGTAGCTGCTACTGCTGGTGTGTTTTAGCCACACTGGCAGCATGTTCTCCTGGGACGGCAATGTCGGGCCGTCAGTCGGTCCAAGACTAAAATATCTCAACAACTACTGGATGGATTGCCATGAAATTTTGTGCAGACATTCAGGATCCCAGACGATGAATCCTACTGACTTTGGTGAAACTCTGACTTTTCTAGCGCCATCATCAGGTTCAAATTTAAATTTGTGCAATGCTGGTTTATGACCAAACACCTGCAAAACTAATGACATTCCCATCAGCCTCAGCTGTACTTTGTGTTTAGTGCTAACTAGCAAATGTTAGCATGCTAATATGCTAAACTAAGATGGTAAACATGCTTAACATAATGCTTTCTAAACATCAGTATGTTAGCATGGTGACGTTAGGATTTAGCTCAAAGCAGAGCTGTACAGCCTCACAGAGACGCTAGCATGGCTGCAGACTCCTCAGTTTATTCAGACACAAGAAAATGCAATACTACAAAAATGTTATACAATAAAGATTAGAATAATATATGTAATATTTATAAAAACGAAAATCCGAAAAAACAAAACACCCAGCAAAACGGACCTATTAGCACACGCAGAGCTTAGATGCTAATAATGTTCTCAGTGATGATCTTCAAAAGGAGGTCATGGTAACGATGGGGTGTAGATGGCTGTAGTATAACATACTGAAATTTGTAAGCTGTCAGGAGCGGGATCATTCAGGTGTGTTATTTCGCGTGTTTTTCCAGATGCAGCCTCTAAACATGCGGTCCAGGCCTTCTTTGACTGCCTGAGAGCTGAAGTGGAAGAGTACGGCATCTCCGTCAGCACCATCAACCACACCTTCATCAGTCACTCTGCGTCTGAAAACACAGAGGCAGCCTCCTCCCGATCCATCTGGTCACGTAAGTACAACTACAGGTCAGACTGCCATGATAACGTGTACTGTGTATTCATGGTCCCTGGAGGATGATTCGGGTTGATTTTCCCCTCTGGTCGAGCAACATCATCGGGACAGATCTGATTCCCATTCGGTGGGTTTGTCTGTGGATGAATTCTTGCCGATCACCTCACCTTTTTCTGAGGCACCACAAGAGCAACGTTTTCACTTTGTCACTGTTTTTTTATTCTGTCCTACGCAGGAATACATTTTCAATTGGGCAACAGACCATCAGGGGGCCCCAGAGGCCCTAGGTTTACTGTGTGCCAATTACTTTCTGGTAATTTAATTAACTGATTAATATAAACTGAAATGTAAAGGGCCAAAAGGCGACTCCTGCATCTACCTGATCTTTAGGCCCCGTCTTGTAGACGGGCCCTGAGCTTAAATATTATAATATCGTGCATATTCTTAAAGTGCAATAACTGATTTTTCACCCTGATATTACTTGGTATCGGATTAAAACCAAACTATGTTTATCGCCCACCCTTACCAGGAAAAGAAACACACAAAAAGGAAATAAAAAAACAAGATGATTTAAAAAAATTAGCAGAATTTTTTTTTCTAAATATATACATATATATATATATATATATATTGTGAGACACATTTACTACCTTTACCTTTATTTGATAGGTTGAGATACAGACAGAAAACATGGCACTGAAGAAGTATTGAGATATTTTACTTAAGTAAAATTAATGATACTACAATGAAAAAAACACTTTAGGTAATAAAAAGTCCTGCATTTAAAATCTTACTCAAGTGACACTTAAAAGTACACAATTATCACCAGCAAAGTGTACTTAAGGTATCAAAAGTAAAGGGACTCATTATGCAAACTGGCCCAGTCATATATACAGTATATATATATATATATATATATATATTATTGGATTGGATAATTACTGATTGATTAAAGTATTAGCAACATTTAAATGTTGTCAATGGTAGAGTGAATTTAACAACTTTATATACTGTTGGGTACTTTAATCTTTATAACTGCATATTTTATAAACTGATCATATGTTTTATGTATAACATCTTGATCTTCAAAGTAACTACAGCTGTTCTATAAATGTAGTGGAGTAAAAAGTACAATATTTCCCTCTGAAATGTAGTGAAGTAGAAGTATAAAGTAGCATCAAATGGAAATACTCAAGTAAAGTGCCTCAAACTTGCACTAAAGTACGTCAGTAAATGTTAAATTCCACCACTGGTATACAGCCGTACAACAAATATGTAAAATAAACATGTAAACTTTGGTTTAGTTCAAGACTATGTTTTTAGATAATAAATAAAAACTGTATTATTTGCCTTATTTTGTCGTTCTTTCCTCACCTCTCTCTCTCTCGGCTCTTTGCAGTGTTGTACACTAAGAAACCCTTTGGCGTTTCTCCAGATGAGGCAGCTGCTGAGATCGTGAAGACTTTAAACAACAAGAGGAAAGAGGTGGTAATTGCTCCCTCGCTCCCCAAGGTGGCCATCTACACCAGATCCTTCTTCCCTAATGTGTTCTTCGCTGTGATGGCTGCAGGAGTAAACAACGCTGCTGCCTCTGAGAAGATGTAGTGCTGCGGCCGTAATGACTGAGGATATTTATGACGGGGCGAAGGTGAAACAAATCAGTGGAAAATTACAGCAGGTCTGGGATTGATGTTTTATCGCCCATTCATCCATGCAGGCAGCCTGAAAATAACTTTGATAATCTGTTCTGTCCTGTTTTTCCATTAAATCTTTTGAGCTACATTTAAGATGTGAGCCCCCAGATTGCATTTAAACCATCTGAGTGTTGATCTTAAATGTACTGACAAGGAATATGGTCAAACTTAAAAATGATCTTTAAAAATGTGTACAGAGAACATGCTGTCCTGAGTTGTGATGACATCCAAAGGACACCTCATATTTATCGTTATATGTTGATTTTCCATAGTTTCTCCATCAGAAGGAATCATTTTCTGTATATTTTACAGGTTAACGTACATAAAATTATCACTAGAGTGCAGAATTTACATAAAAATTGTATCTGTTCTTGTATTTGTGGACTTGATAACATTTAGAATACAAATAAAAGTATCTATGTGTAAGCCCATGTCATGTAAAAGTATTTTTTTTTTACATTTTTATTTTATTATTTGTTTTTTTTAATGATTTTTTTCCAGTTAAAATAAATTTCCCCAGAAGTTTATTGCTGGCACCAGGACCACATGTGCTGAAAGAAAAACATTAACACTTTATTTTATAATTTCCAAGGAGAATTTCTGCAAATAACTAAATTAAAGAATATATCTTTCTTAAAGAAAAGCTCAGTTTAAACCCATGTAAATATTCATTCATCTTCAATTTATTATTAGAAACTTTTACTCTGCATATTTGTAGAATTGTAAGCTTGCTTGTAGACAAATTTAACATTTTTCCATTTCCAGCTGACCTGCTGTACACTGACTAAAAGACTTTCTAAGTTATGTTTGCAGTTAGTTGAAATGTGGAAGGGTGATGACTGATTACTTTCACTATTTTCTCTATAATTAATACCAAATCATATAGATCTTTCTAGAACATTTCCTAGGAAATGATTTGAAAATTACAGAACTGTAAGGTAAAGCGTTATCAGATAAAACATCAGACTTACATGCTGTAGAAATTGTCAAAACACATTTGTACACCTAAATGTTAAAATGACTTTTACTCATCATTAAATCGTGGCTGTGATTAATGGCCATGTTGTGTGCGTTGGCTAATTAGTAAAAGCCACATTTTCATATTTAAATTAAATTTAAACCGAATTTGTTCTCTAGAGGTCAAACAAAGGTCATGAAAAAGTTCATTATGGTCTTGTGTGCATGTGGCGCCCCCTAGTGGACAGTCTGTACAGTCACTGCTACATGCTGCTCAGTGTCCTTTCATGTATAAATGATCTTTAAAATGTTTTCCAGACTCACTGCGTTAACTCTCCGACTGAAGTCTTATCCGACCGCCTTCAGTGCGCCGAGCTGCAGTTTATTGGTGGAACATGACCGACACAACCAGCGCTTTACCGTCACTCCGGGCAGCGGGGCTGGTAAGCAGAGAGAACCGGGGCTGACGCTCCGGTGCCGGGGGAGATCTCGTAAGGAAGCCCGTCGTCCACTCGCGGCCTGCAGAAACACACAACTCTGTGTGATGGATTAATTCACCGTTGGAATATACAGCAGTTTCGTTGCAGATGTGTATTTTGATTCTGCTCAAATGTTGTTCTCTTTCGTACGGAGAGAATGCTTAAACGAAACTCCATTTAAAAATCCTGGAATTTAATATGAATTCGACCGAGGGCAAACGTTGCACAGACGATATAAATGACTTGTACTTCATACGATTTGTTTCTAGCCTCCTAACAGTTCGGCATACATATAATTAGCAAAAGTAACAGATTTTAGTAAATTTTTGTCTAGTTAGCCACAGTAGCATAGTAGTGAAGTGGGGGCCACCTAAATAGGCTATAGGTATTTTTGGAGGGAGTTTGGTGTTCATAATCTCTATCAAATGGTTAATATATGGCTGGTAAAAGGCTTTATGGTGCCTCATACAGAATTTAACTTCCACCCAGTGTCCTTCACCCCATTAACAAAAGAGATGGTAAATTGGTACCTCATTATAAAACGAGGTAATTCAATAAATACTCGAATAATTCAAAGTAAACAGTTGATTTTACACGTTTACTTTGCTCACTTTGGGGTCCCTTGTTGTGTGTGATTCCCTAAGCAGGGTCCCGCGACTGTGCGGTACTGCAGTACAGGTTCACCGGGGACAAGGAGGTGGACCTAATGTCAACCTATGTACCAGAGACATTTAGGGGCCAAGGTGTCGCTGCACTGCTGTCACAGGTAAGAGTTAAACCTTTCAGGCATCAGTCTGGTTGAAAGGCTGTGGTGTCAGGTCATATATTAGATGTTTTTATGCATTTAATGTTCCTTTTCCAGGCTGCCATGGACTTTCTGGTTGAAGAAAACCTTAAGGCTCATGTCTCCTGTTGGTATATAAAGAAGTACATTGAGGGCCACCCACTACAACATTATAAAGAACTTGTCATCACTTGACTGCAGCCTGTTTGTCCAGTACAGCCTGGGATGCTACCTCAAATCAACTACAACCTCATGCACTTTACCGTACAGGACTACAGAGGCCAAAAGGAGGATGCAAAGCTCCTTGAGCTGTACAATCGACAGCATCTAAAAGTCATGGTTATGAATAGTGATCGTTTTACTGTGGATATTATACAAATACCTGCTCAAACTCAAATTTAGCCACAGAATAATTCAGATTATTTTTAAATGGGACACAAATTTAATGCCTGGTAAATATGAGTAAAGTTAGTGTTGATTTTATTTTTTTTGTCAACCTGAAACCAGACAGTTTATCCTTTTTTTTTTTTTTATATCAGATTGCATTTTTTTTAATCTTGTGTCTGTTATCAGCCTGCCATATTTTCTAGTAGTAGTAGTAGTAATATTTATTAATTATTCAATGTTGGGACAAGACATTGAAATTTATATAAATATATCAATATTTATCAATGCATAATGTTGGGATATTGATAATGTCTGCACACTTTTTAAGTTTTTAAGCACTTTTTCAAGTTTAGTAAATGTAATATTGAGGGTAAAACTTGCCAAGACCTATTTGTTGACAATTAAAACATGATCTTTTCTTCACTTAAGCTTAAGGATAGTTTACTGTGTGAGTATTGATAGCCAATCACAACAACTATATATCTATATATAGATATATGTTTCCACGTACCCGTGGAAGTGCTCCTGGTTGAGAATCGAATCACTGCCCTAAAAGAAGAATCCTCAGGGATTTTCTGGAGGTGGAAGACTTGTATCTGAAGAACTAGAAACATGATAGTACAGCTCTCTGGGGGTTAGCAGGTACCTGCCATTTGTTTCTGCAGGATGTCCAACATGCTGCTCTAGTGGTAAACAAACTGTCACTTTGTCATCACAAATCATGCAAGCCTCTCGAACCCCAGCAGGAGCGAAAGGTCTGGTGGCATCAAAGCGCCGGGTTCTCCCCATGTTTCCTGGACTCTCCAGCTGGCAGAGCAGGTAAAATGTTTACCAAGTTCACAGTCACCATCTTAGTGTGTTAGCATACTAATATTGGCTAATTAGCACTAAACACAAAGCACAGCTGAGGAATGATGGGAATCTTATTAGTTTTGCAGGAATTTGTTTATAAACCAAATTTTTGACCTGATGGTGGCGCTACATGAAAAGTCAGAGGATCACCAAAGTCAGTAGGATTCATCCCCTGAGCGCCACACATTTCACGACAATCCATCCAATAGTTGTGATGTTTCAGTCTGGACCAAAGTGGCGGACCGACCCCAGAGCCATGCTGCCAGTGTGGCTAAAAATGCATGTATGATAGATTAAGTTGGAACCAGGAGGTAGCTCTGCAAGATTGAATGGGTATTTTGAACAGGCAGTTTGGGTGATAAATGTTCACTTATATTATATTAATAGAAATATAATAACATGATTAAACAGTGAAGGACCACTCGTGTAGTTTCCCTGTGCACTCTGTTGTAAAGCTTGTGTCAAGATGTCAGGCAAAAAACTGCTAAAATAACACTCATTTCATAATAAACTGTAATTTTCCTTTAGCTGCTACCTCCCCGAGAGCTGAAATCAGCGCATGTTAGGCGAGCACAGTATATCTTGGATTCTCGCCACCTAATGAGATTACTTCTGCCACCGCAGCAGCAGAAATAACTCCCGTGTTCAACCAAAACACAGCGTCAGGTCGTCTGCAGGGGAGAGAGTCGGGCGGTGCCTTCAGGAAGAACAAACGTAAGAGATCAGCAACTACAGGAGGAGGAGTGACTTTATTGAGCCGAACAATAATCAGGGTTTTAATTGTATTTGGTAGAGTTTTGTTTTGAGGATCAGTTAACAGCACAAGCGTACTTTATTTTGCATCTTCATTACATCTTCAATGACAGGTATACTCAATGATCAAATGACACAGAAATTAATTTGTTGTGCTAGAAACACAAAGGTATCCTGCTCAGTTCATCACAGTCTGTGTGTCATATACTTTTGTTCCAACAGATGTCAGTCTCACTCCATTACAGACATTTCCCTTCACTCCTATTTTGATCTAATGTTTGATTTATATCTCAAGTTAGAAACTGTTCAACATCCAGTACACCAATAAGAACCCATCAAAAAGCATCAGCCCCAGACAAATCATAAGTGAGAAGACTAAAAAGCAAAATGCTGATTTGAAATTGGATACAAAGATTTTTTTTTAATAATCAGTGACAGAATTTATACATGGGTAAAAATGGTGAAATTAATCCAAATGGCGCATGAGAGGAGCCCGAACATGGGCAGTGCTGCTTCCAAAAATCAAATACATGTGAGCATTTTGTTAACACATCATTCTGCACCATCAAAAGTGTGAAGCTTTATTAACACCTTTTCTGAAGCATATTTGCAGACGTCCGTGCATATGCACATGCTGTAAATTTGCCTGCCAAGTAGCGACCGTCAATATAACAACAAGCGCCGGCTGATCCTTTCAGCTCCATATGAGCTGTATGATGAACCGAGCACAGACACAGCTGGGAGAAATCGGCTCATCCCATCTGTTCCTGAATAACAGTCATGATTATAATACTCAGTGTTGGCTGCAGACACATATATGTATGATGTACTTTTTGTTGACAACCATAATCTTTCCTCAGATGTGTTATGGTATACGTGAACGGATTATGAGACAATGGGCCTGTAAAAAGACCTCCTACATATAGGAGCAAGACCCCCAGACTGAAAGAGACACAAAACAGCTGCATCGTTTGTGGTCATTTTGTACGACTTTGTGGTCGTTTTGTGTGTCTTTGTAGTCGTTTTGTGCGTCTTTGTGGTCATTTTGTGGATTTGTGGTTGTTTTGTGTGTCTTTGTGGTCGTTTTGCGTCTCTTTTTAGTTATTTTGTGTCTATTCGTAGTCCTTTGATTGACTGTTAACAGTCCCTTGACCCCCTGGACCCCTGGGCCTGTGCCCATTCAGTAATCCATCCATGATGGTTTAATGTTCTCACTGAGATCATTTTCTGCCCCGATCCCGGCCATTGTCCGTTTTACTGAGCAGGTGACCAAGCCTCGTCCCAGAGAGAGAACAGATGAGTAAAATTTTGATGCAACTTCAGTTAAAAAAAGGCCAATTCAGCAAAACACCTCCTAAATTGAAACAGACATAAAGGATCTGTGCTGCAGCAGCAGCCTGCACATCCTGCAGCTTGTCACAGATTAGTGTGAAGACGTTGAAATTGCAGCCCTCTTCCCTACATCCCACAAATAATAAAGCATTGAAAGATTTGATTAAATGCTTGTCGTGTCAAAGCCGACCATGTTGCAGTATTTCTGGCCTCTGGCTTCCCAGACACACATTTGATGTGTGGCGAGGAACAAAAAAAAAATAAAAATATTCTCCTGTATTAGAAATTTAAATCCAGGAACAAGAGTCAATCTAGGTCCAGGAAATCAGCCCCAGAAACTGTTCCAGTGGGGTACGGGGACGGGGATAGCAACCCCATTTTTAACAATATGCCTCTCCTTGTTGTTCTGGTACATTGTCCATTTCGACCACATACGTTGTTCCTGTGGACGGTTTGTGGCCGTTGACCGGCAGTTCTAGCTGTGCCTCGGCGTCAGAGGGCACCGCGGTCAGGTACGTGTCCCACATCTGCTCGGGGAGGTCCAGTTCTATCATCTTCTGCTTGATCATCAGGCTCTTCTCGATGTTCCGCCGCTTGTATTTAAACTCTATGATGGTCTTTGTGTACCTGTTGAGCGCTGTCACTGCAGACGCCATGCAGGTGCCAAAGGAGCCCCACGCTAAGCTGAGAAGAGGTTTGAAAACAGTATTAGACTAAAGTCACACTGCTGCAAATATAAGAACTCTTACCAAATAGACAAATTAACAGGGAGATGTCTTTTCTGTACATTTATTTGTTTCTTAAAGTCGAACTGCAATCTGAAGGAAAAATAAACTAAAATGATACTGAAGCTATTGTGCATAGTTTTCAAAAGAGGATAAAACAGATTTTGGACACATTACTGTCCGCCATTTGTATGTGACCTCAACAGTTCCACAATGGGATGAGAACCATGGCATGTATATGTGTATGGATATGTGTATGTATATGTACTGTCCTACTGTCTGCTGCGTCACATTTTATAGATCATTTTTATAGATAAAATGTCCGTTGTGTGACGCAAAAGTGTACGTAAGTAAGTCAGTGTACGAAATCTCAATTTACTGCTCACTATTGAGTAAACCTTTGAGTGAAAGAGGGAGCAGTTTCGGACACAGCTCGTCTACAGTCTTTTAACTTCCAATCAGAGTCAAAAGTCTTGATCCTGATCAGTTCACACAGCCTCCACATTTATGAGGTCACGTGACCTGACACCACCACATCCGCCGCAGATATCAGATTAAACGAGACGATCATTGGCGCTAAAAGTTACACAAATCACACACGGGACCAACAGCAAGAAGAAATGCCTAACAATGTGAGCCCCCCAGCTGTTTAACTGCAGGAGTGGAACTGAAACAATGCTATGAACTATTTTTAGTGCCTGGCTTCACAGATATTGGACGAATCAAATTACAGTACCGACATCCTCCGCTGGAGCCAATTTCTTCTTTTTGGAAATGACAATTTTGAGCAAAATAAGTACACAAGACAAAACAAACACCGAAGATATACTATATCCACGCTGATTCCTTGAGAAAAAAGAATTCAAATTTCAGTTCGACTTTAAACTAACCAGCTAGGACGACACATTTTTCAGTAGATGTAAAACGTGCTTACACATAAGACCAGCTGTAGTCCCAGGTCTTGGGCCTCCAGTCTTCTGGCCCCATAGCGACAGCCAGCTGGAATATGGTGGTAAACATCATGTGGGCCACCATCCCACAAAGGCCTGAGAACAAGAGCAAATCAGTATGCATTGTGCAGTAATATCTGAAAACCTAATTTAATCCACTTACACAAATTACTTATTATTTTAATAACATGTGGGTGGAAGAGGATTCTCTCTAATAATGGTTTATAGAGGGCTAAACTAAATAGAGTGCATGATGGGGAGTATGCATATTTTACACTTAATTTGTTGTGTTTAGCAAGCACTCATTCATTCAGCTTCCACTTGAATTCATAACAGTTTCTGAAATGATTCTGAAGGTGCTAATTTACAGAGCAACTACAACCAGGCAAATAATCCTGCATGCAGCAACCTGCCATCTAGCAGCACACAAAATGGCGCATGCCGTAGTAAACAAAATACCACATGTACCAGCAGCATTGTAAACAATAGAGACTAATAAAAAACATATTTCACATGACTTGTTGTGGCTGAATCCAAATGGAAATGGTGCTGTACTATCTCTGCCAACACTTGAAAGTCATGAAAGGATGAAATTAAAGTTTACTACAGCATCTCCGCTATCTGCTGCTGTTCAAGATTCAACCGTCCGCTTCATATACTGCCTACACTCCCTGTAGGTGGGTTTCCCCGCCCGTGCCGCTATGCTCAGCACACCTAAGCACACCTGTCCACACCCATTTGTGATGAGGTGTGTGATCACAAGTCCAACAGACAACACAGAGGACACAAGAGCAAAATGAAGTGCACTGGTTGCAGTTTTCTTGCAAATAAGCAGAAAGAGAGATCTGTAAGGAACAAATGTTTTAAACCTGCAATAACTGATTTACTATATCGGAAACAGGTTGTGAACACCTTTTACGTTGTCATGGGGAACATGTTAGCGAACAGTTGCTTATTTACACATCCATCAGACACAAAGCAGCATTCATTTGGAGTCTTGTTTGTGTCACCTGATGAATGTAAGTCCAATACTCTCTCTCTTTTAGCTCTGTTTTTGGTCTCCACCAACTCCTGAGGGAAATATCTGGCCCTTTAGCTGCTAAATGCTCCACTATGTTCACCAGCTAGTCTCCAACTGTGTCTCTCTGTTGTTTAGTGCTGGGCAGGAAGTGTTTAGTGGGTTTATCAGAGAGTATTTGCTGTAAACAGCTGCCTGCTGTCATGCCCTGACATTTTGACAACAGCTAACGTTAAGTTAGCTGGCCCGTCTGCCTGCGCAGAGAGCAGCTGCGCACACACCCCTTGGATCGGGGTGTTGGTTGCCAGGTTGCGGTAGCAGATGGGTTGAAATTGTATGTAGTGTGTGGATTGTGTGTGTAGATGTGTTTCATAGACGATCTGGCAACTTCGGCGACGTCAGGAGAACATCCAAAACTTGGATCTGTGTATTCATAATAAAGTTTGAGATGGAAAAACAGGAGTGTTGTAACGGCAGGTATACATTACATGTAGTCATTTAAGTAAGTTAGACTTAAAACTGACACACTATTTCACCTTTTGTTGATGATAAAAAATCAGTTGATTTCACCAAACTAAATTATGTGTTTTTACAGTGTAGACATTAAAAGATCATATGCACCTCGTTACAAATGCAAAATGAAGTGCACTGGTTGTAGTTTTCTTGCAAATAAACGGAAAGAGAGATCTTTAAGGAACAAATATTCACTGACAGTAAAACTGTATTGCAATTTGGTCAAAGGACACAATATTGAAGCCTAAAACATACTTTTACTTTTATGTTCAGTCCCTGAACACAAACTGGGATGTGTGATATTCAGACTCTGGGTGAGGTGAACTGGCCTCTCTGTTATCTCCCTGCCGGATCCTGGCCCTCTCTCATCCAGAAGTCTGCCTCTCCACAGCTGCTTTTCTTGGGATTAACTCGTAACAACAGGGGATGGGAGTCAGGGGATGGGGAGTAGAGGGGGGGCTCCTCTGGGCAGGTCTTGGCACAGCCCAAAACCGCTGCCCCTGCTCCAATCCGATTAGTCCACAAACCAGCAAATCCTCCGAGGAAGTGAGTGGACGCAGTAGAGTTAGCTGCTCTGTATGCTCGCTGGTGCGGACTGACTGTCCACCTCACCTCCTTCAGCCAGCCTGACCTGCTGCCCTGCTCCTTGTCTTACTCGCATAAAATTGAGGCAGATTATATATATATATGTATATATATACTGTAGATATATATATGGAACTGTTGTCGTAATGTTGTGAATTAAGAAATATTCCAACAATAAGCGAGACAGTGTTCGGGGGTTTCGTCATTTTTATTCAAATTGTGCTTTCCTCCTACGACGCACCTGTCTCATATTCAGGTGTGCAGAGACTTTTTCAATAATATAAACTTGTCTTCATAAGAGAAATTACAATTGTTGACATTTACTGTACATTCACAAACACTTAAAATGTCCTTATATCTGCGTACAACTACTACATTACAGTGTGTTATAAACAGTGATGGAAGAAGTATTAAGATATTTTAATTAAGTAGCAATACCACACTTTAAAAATACGCTGTTACAAGTAAAAGTCTTGCATTCAAAATATTACTTGAGTAAAAGTAAGTAAAATCATTTTATACTTAAAGTATAAAAGAAAAGCACTTTGCAGCCAAAATGGGCTCTGTCGTTGTTACGTTTTTATATATTATACTAATAGATCATTATTATTGATGCAGTAACATGTAAAATGCATTTTAATGTTGAAGCTGGCTGCGGTGGAGCAAATATTATTCATTTTTTAAACTGCTGGGTGGTTGAATTTACTGTATAACAATGCACTGTATTTTATATGCTCATTATAGGTTTTTAAAATAAGCACAACACTTTACCGCAAAGACAGTTTTCCCTTTTTTAATATAATATTTAGTTTGGGGAACAGAGTTGAGGGTTGTTAAATATCAAAGCTATGTAAAAATTGCAGTGGTTTGTTTGATGCGCAGCATTTCACAGTTGCATAAATGTACTGTATTTATTACCCACAAAGCACAGTTAAACAAGGATAACTGAAGCTTTTTGGCATACAGACATTGTTCCAAAAACAGGAAACCCAAGGAATTAATCCAGATTTATGGCAGGAATCACAGTTCAAACTGACATTATGTGACAGGCTGTCCCGCTGTGGTTTCACCCGCTTGATTGGTTCAGCCCAGCTGGATTTAGTCGAGTGATCCCAGTGGTCATCGTTCAGAGCAAAACTCAGAAAAGACAGGGGCAGAACTGCAAATATAATTTCAGTGACTGAGCTGAAGGATATCACAGTTTGTGTAAATCAGATAATTAGCACCAGAATAATGAATTTTATTCTGTAAATAATGTTTAACTGATGCATTGGAAAACAATGTGATTAGTTAAGTTAGCATTATTATTTTGGCTTTAAATCATTGCTAAACTATTCTAAATGGATAAATTATATATTTTTTCAATGGTCTTTTTAATTGTATTTTTGTTAAATGTATCTACTCTACAAATTGTTTGTTTCTCATGTTTTACATTGCATTTCCTGTGACTCCTTTACAATAAAAGCCTCCCTGTGTTTTGTTGGGTTTGTGTTAGCAGTAACTTAATACGGCACTGATGAACTGAGCCAACAGTGAGGCTGATATCAGTGAGATAAATCACAAACAGTAACGATAGATTACATCGTTTCCCTCATGCACGTGAAGCCAATTTGAATCCAATTTGAATGGCGGACTCCACCACTAACGATGAACACTACTATATAGAGATATAGAGAGGTAATTACAGAATGTAAAAACATTGAACTGAAGAAATGCCACCATAAATAATATCAAATACTGGGTTTGATTTCATGAAAATCTTAAGGATTCTAACTTAAAAATAGTTCTCTTTATTCATATTTAAAGACATAACAATCACAAATTGTATTAATCAATTAAGTAAACTATAATAATTAACCACTGAACACTTATTCTGCTGGCATGCTCCTCCCTCTGGTCAAAAACTAAATTAATATTATAAAGACTGATTGTTTTAATTCATGCACCTTCATGACCTTTGTGTCGCTTGTTGAAGTAAGTTTTCTAGTGCGGCGTCAGTGAGCCCATTACATCCAAACCGTAATGGGCTCATTACTGCCCCCTGAGGCCGGACGATGGAAAACCCCCACTGGTACTTGACGGTTGGTGTTTTTCCCCCCAACAGCCTTCGACAGGCGACACAAAGAGGAGATTTATGCTATAGCGGAAGTGTTTTTCAAGCAGTATTTTTCGTTTTTTTACAAGAATAAAGGATTATAGGATGAAGACTAACTGGTTGTTTTGGCAAATGAAAAGAACCACCTGCGTTAAGAGCAGCTGCTTCCCTGAGCTTTTCTATGGGACCTTCTGGGACTAGAGCGGGGCTATTAGATACCTAAAGAATAGTATGACTATTTGGACGTTCAGTGGGCCAACAAGCTAACTGATAACTCTTGTCTTTTGCACTGTGATTCAGTTTATCTCTACTAACCAGAGAAACTGCAGGTCTCTCGTTGCTCCACTCACGTCAACCAGAGCAGCACTGCCTCTAAGCAATGTTTGCACTGGGATTTCTATGTGTAGCAGCGGGAGGTCGGCATCAGCTGCTGTCATTCAAAACAAGTAGATACACCCACGCCCACATCACACCTGTTGTCAGCTTGTCTGTTTGACGTCACGGTGATAGCTAGAAAGAAAACAGCAGAGCTTCTTTACCTGACAGGGCAGTGCACAAGGCGGCGAAGGCACTGAGCTTCAGTTTGTTCATGATACTAAAGCAGGGACACTGCTCCAGGGTCATCAGAGCCCCGCCTGTGAAGAGCAGGGTGAGGTACAGACTCTCAGCCACTATACACAACCACAGGACCCCTAGAAAACAGAGGGAGGGAGGGAGGGAGATATGGAGACAAAATTGAGTTGTGTTGTCCTCATAATACCCTGTTCTGATGAATAATCCCACTTGTCTAAAGGCAGACAACAGGTCTGCTGCTGTTAGGTCTGGAGATCTGCATCTGATCGTCTGTGAAAACGTTTCGTTGTTGAATTTGTGAACAAAACACGTCGCCATAGTTGCCAAATTCATCCAAAATTGACCCAGAATCTAAAAGTGAATTGATTCAAGCTGCAGATTGTGTTTTCAGTTCTCTCAGCACCATAATCTTTAGCTTCCAGCTTAGTGATTGGTTGAAAAGGGGTGCTTCAAAAATCATCATTTTAATATTGTGTCAAAACAACCCAATCAAAACTAGTGGAAAGTGAAAAATGTGTTATGTGCAAGTACTCTAGTGTTGATAAAGATATGTTTGACACTGGTTGGTGGCTGACAGTAAAAATGTTTCTTTAAGTGGGAGTCAAGGTAAATGTTGAAATTTAGGTAGCCGTGTTAGTGCTATAACACGTCCTTCCAAATAAGGGGTTACCCATGTTTAGGAATGCATCACACAATTTTCTCTCTTGAAACTTTCAAACAAAACATTTGCTCATAGTTTTTCAAATTTCAAACTTCCATAATATTACCAACCTCTCTCATGTTCTGGTGCTATCTCTGAGAAGTCCCGACAGTCAAACCCTGTGATCAGAAGGAAAAAATACAGTAAAATTAAGTTGTTGTTGTAGAATGATTGATACTTTTACTTTATGGGCCTGTAATTTCTGAATAATTCCCTTGAAGAAACTATGTGATTTAGTATTAATTATGGTAACAATATGAGTTTTAGTTTTCAGGGCAAATCCAGCTTTAAACTGAATTCATGCTGCATTATTCCAATAATTTGAAAACAGTTTGCAGAAACATGCACAGCCGTCTGCCGCAGCTGGAGATGTGAACTGATGATACATCACATGATAGCTGTTGGAGTCCTTCTGTGTTTGTGTTCCTGAGAAAATATTGGTGGAAGTCAGTAGATTAAACACATTTGTCTATAAGTTGCATGCAAATCCATTATACAAACTTATTTGACTCGGCCTTATTACCAGAGCTTATGAAACCAAATGGGATGGCTCGCATGCAACGCTAAGAGGAAATGGTTTTCATCTGGTTCTGACTCGCAGTAGCTCTGCTAGCAATGTTAAAACAAAATCTTACAAATCCACAGTGTGATGTAGTTGCTTATTCTGCATTTTGATGATAATTACAGTTCCTGATAAACACAAAGAGACATACTGTACACATGTTCTCCTATGTGTTACTCAACATTACACAGACTTTTTGAAGGTTTTTAGCTCTTACAGTTTCCTGTAGTGATTTTCTTGAGGGCACATCATCAGCTCATGGGAAACTTAAAGGCCCTGAAAGCATATTTTCTCAATCTGCTTCTTTCTATGAGCAATGAGATCATATATGAGCACAAAATAATCTGCCAAAGTAACAACAGTTCAGTTTCACGAGAGATTTGTAATTTTCTCAGCGCTCTTCTCATTGGTTTAAAGTGGGCGGGGCTCCGTTGGAAAAAGGTGATGTCACGTATTTTGATGCAATCAGGATTTTGGCAATTAGGGGCTGTCTGCTAATGTCGGCAGGCCAATGTAAATCAAATCTGGTCAAATCACCCCACACAATGTATTTTTCAAAACTTAGATCGTTGCTTATTTAGTCATGAATATTTAATGTTATCAAGAAAAACTTGTGATTGTGAACATATGATATGAAACCAAGTTTTCAGGGGCTTTAAGAAACAGTCAACATTTTCACTGCCGTGTCCTGATGAAAAAGTTATTAAAGCATCTTTCTGATCACTGAAAAGTTTCTCCTTGAGGCTAACAGGAACTGTACACACTGTAAACTTCAACATACAGCGTGTGGAATTATGAAACTGACAGTGTTTTTATTTTGCTGCAGTTTTTCTTTCCCTGACAACCTACTATCGTCTGCTGAAGCAATACTTAGTTTCAGTTTGTACTTTTTACTCCATTACATTTATTAGATGGCTTCAATGACTAGTTTCAGATTCAGATTATTCATACAAAATATAACAACAAATAAATTACAATTTATTATTACAGATTAAGATACCCAGTAGTAAACAATATAAAGTAGCTCAAATTAGCCCAACCTCTACTAGTTGAATGAAATTGATATTACACAATAATTACAATTCAATAATATACATTATTCTGAAATGGGACATTCTGCAAAAGGAATACTTTTACTTTTAGTACTTTAAGTATATTTTGATGCTAATACTATTGTATTGTTACTGAAGTCACATTTTGAATGCATTTTATTTGTATGCAGAGTATTTCTACACTGTGGTATTGCTACTTTTACTTAAGTAAAAGATCTGAGTACTTCTTTCACCTCTGCCTAAAGATCCAAACTGCAGGTAGACTTGCTCTGGTGCGTCCCTACCTGCTCATATGATTTCCCGGTGAAATGATTAACGGAGAAAATAGAAATTTGTAAGGTGTGTGTTCAGTTTTATGAGATTTAGCTTTGACTTTAATTCATATTAAACCTGATGACCGCAGGTGGAAAACTACAGGCTATGATGCAACATGCAGGACATTTTTGTAGTTACCTTCTGCAACATGTCACAGAATTAACCCTCTACAGTCCAGGCTGATTTTGGTTCGTTTTTGCCAACTTTCCATGCATTCATTTTTGTCATTGTTTTAAACTGCCCTTAGCCCACATGCATGGTGTCCTTTTTTTCAGCACAAACTCAGCTATAAGTCTGTTTTATCATTATGTCAATTCAACAAAGTATAAAGCTGCCAGAAAACCAAAATACATGAAACATGAAACAGGTGTAAAATGTACAATTCTTTAGTCATAATCACTTGAAATATATTATTATTAGATATTATGCAGTTGTAGGTTGTAAAATATTATATGTTTATATTTATACACACAAAATTGCAGAAAAATATAAAATACTATAACTATAAACTATATACAGTCTATTTGCATGTTAAGTGATTTGATCCCAACTCATTTCTGTGCCTTTGTCATACCTGTATATCAATACAAATATTAATAATTCACAGTTTAACTTTCTGTCTGTCTTTCAATTTTTTAAAAATTTGTCTACAGCCATAAATGAAATACTGTGTGAAGGCTTATGTTACAGTAAATAAAACCTGTTATGTGTATTCACCGATGATTAGATGGACTCCAGAGGGGTTGACATTTATAACCTGTAGATGGACAAAAGAGATTTTTGCTTCCTCCATCATCACTTCCTGTTTTTGAACACCTAGCTGAAGCTGCAGGGCTCGTTGTCAGGCTTACCGTTCATGTCGGCGGCCTGCTCACAGGAGAAAAATATGCCTGTGTGGAACTTCCTCAAAAGGAACTTCTCCTCTCCGGTCTCAAAGATGTACTGGACCAACCGGCTGTCGTTGATGTTGGAGCTGTTGAAGCGGATGCAGAACCACTGCTTCGCCTTCATCGGTGGTCCTGTGCAGAAGGGTTTGGGCACCTTCCTGGTCCCCTCACACCAGTAGCTGGTGGTCACCGCTGATAAGGCAAAAGCAAACGCCACAAAGTTGAGGGTGAGTGCCAGAGAAGCCCGCCGCCCGCGCTCTAGCCTCATGGTCGAGGCCAGGCCAGAGGAGATGAAATGAAAAGGCAACTAATCCTGGCTTTTGATATGTAGCCACCGTGTTTCGCCTCCCAGCAGATATATCAAATCTTCATAATCTTGTTGCATTTCAGGCTCCTTGGGTGAGAATTCTGTACATAACTCTGCCGGCTCTAATGATGCGCTACCACCTTGATTAAAGGATTTATTCTCTCCACTTCCACAGAAACAATAGACACCCATGGCAGTCCAGTGACTCTTTGCTTTTCTCTGCTTCATTTGAACTCTTTCACTCTTCACTCTCTGCTTCTCATCCAACCCCATCGCTCCTCCCCTTCCACAAATCTTTCCCTGCAAAATGATCCATTACAAATGGCATATTATATTCCAGACTTCCTTTGAGCATATTAATAATAAAAAAAAAGATTACTATGAGCTTAGATTATAATCCAGGACAAGTTTACATTTCCCTGACTGCTCTGCATTTCATGTCAAGGCATATCTCAAAGTAATTTCAGCCGCAGACCAAGTGCCTGTTTTACAGTCGCTGACATAATGTGACATAATGTGTACAGTCTCATATTAAAATCCATCCATAATGTGTGTGCATGCAGGGAAACTCTCCTCATGTCTAATAGCCTGTTGATGTGGGATACACTGCGCAAATGAAGACACATCACTTACAGAAGAATGTGAAGGAGATGACATCTGCTGTCTTTACTTTCATGCATTTGTCTTTTCTTCTCTATAATTTTCCATCACTCTATTAAATTTGTCATAATGCTCAGACATTCAGTAACAAACTTGTCGCCGTTGGTTTGAGCTGTAATTCACTGCAGAGGTGAGATGCATGATTTCTTGAAGTCTCTTTGTGTGAAGTTTTATATTCGGCAAACGGATGAGCAAATAAATGATCTGATGACACTTATGCGTTAAGACAGTGGTTCCCAACCTGGGCACTGGGATCCCTCAAGGGATCGCAAGATAAATCTGACAGGTTGCAAGATGGTTAACAAGACAGGAAATAAAGAAACGAGACTAAGAGTCTACAGACATGCTAGCAGCTCTGTGAGGCTGTACTTCAGCACAGCCATGCTTTGTGCCAAACGCTTAACATGCTGATGCTAAGCAGGTATAATGTTAACCATGTTCACCATCTTAGTTTAGCATGTTAACATGCTAATACTTGCTAATTAGCCCAACAACTATTGGATGGATTGCCATGAAATTTTGTACAGACATTCATGTTCCCCTCAGGATGAATCCTAAGGACTTCGGTGATCCCCTGAATTTAACTCTTGCGCCACCAGCAACTTCACATTTGTGGTTTTAAGTGAAATGTCTAAACAACTATTGGATGGATTGTCATGACATTTGGTTCAGACGTTCGTGTCCCACTCAGGATGAACTGTGATCCACTGACTTTTCATCTAGCGCCACCATCAGGTCAAAATCTTAATTTGTCCAAAACTTTGGTTTATGATTAAATAAAACTAATGACATTCCCATCAGCCTCAGCTGTACTTTGTGTTTACTGCTAATTAGCAAATGTTAGCATGCTAACACACAAAACTAAGATGGTGAACATGGTAAACATTATGCCATTGTCTCTGTGACCATGTCTACATGCTGACGTTAGCATTTAGCTCAAAGCACAGCTGTGCCTCCACAGCCTCACAGATCTGCAAGCATGGCTGTAGACTCGTACTCTTATTTAACAACAACAATGTACTCATAACCTGGAAATGAAACCCGAATATCAGAGCAACCTTGTCATGTCTTCTGAGCCAAATCCAAAATGCACTGAATAAAAAGGTTAGACGAGTCACGCTAACTAAAGCTTAAAGAGATACAGTATTACAGGATTATTCTGATCTAACCATGCTAAACTCATGTAGGTACAATTTGTTTTACGCATGACAACCCCAACTGTGATCCACTAGGGTCCTGAGTTTTAGAGCTTAAAGTCACGTTAAATGATATCCCACCAAGACCAGCACAAACCTTTTGAATGAGAACTAATGGCAATTGCTTTTGTGTTCTATAAATAAACTGCTGTTTGGCAAGGGGTTTTTAACTAAACTTATATATCTAAGTGTATATAGAATTGAAGTCCCTTTATGTAATCGTTTAAGACAGAAAATAAATGTGTTTTTCTTATTGTGTATCTGTATGTGTTCAAAATTGCTACCACCAAACTCCTATGATGTATACAGCAACGCCTTTGGAGTATTTGCTTTCTTTGCCATAAAAGTATTAGCATCCATAAATGTTGATTCATTGAACATTAGCTTCCATGTAACAAAAAATGTAAACACAGTCCAGCGTTACACTTGATGAAGTAGTAAGCCTGTTGTACAGTGAATACTTTCTAGACTCATCTCTTTTTTACATAATAAATACCTGCCAGGGGGAACTCAACTGACAAACGTCCGCCTCCCCCTGAGACAGATACGCTGCACATTTTGTGCATTTTATGACAAAACCTAAATGTTATATGATTATGTAAAAGTACGTGATGATATTTGAACGACTGAAAAAATGATTCCTAATCTGATTTTGCAAGGTAGATATGCCGAGTTTCAAAGAGACGCTCCCAGATTATGTTCGGTGGTTGTAGAGGAGAATAAAGTCAGAGTATTTGTCATTCCAGCTTTAACTTGAGTAAAAAAATCCAAATAAATTTGTCTTAACTGTCCTTTAAAGCAATCAGATGTGTTGGCACTACACTCTACAGTATGCTGCTGTATTATAATGAGCCATGTGTTACCACCGAGTCAGATTTAAGCAGCGGCCTCTTGGTCCCCGAGGCATAAGAGGCACTGATAGATTACTTAATGTTGATGCCAGTCACAATATCTGTCTCACACACATCTTACAGTACACTGGGAATTCTGTCGTCTTCTCAAAGGTATTTTTTTAAGAAGAACCAAAGTAGTACTAAAAACAAACGTTTAGCATCAGTACCATATGTAGCATTATATTGTATGGGTTATTATAACGAGGACATATTTATAAGGTAAATTAGCCGCAGCTTGTCCAGCTGATTAGTTTGTTTGTGAATGCCATTCATCATGTTACCATGCAAATCCTGGTAGCAGCAGCTTGACCAGCACACAGACAGGTGAGCTGCAGGTACACTCCACTCACACTCTCAGCATATTATTTAAAAAAATAGCAAAAAAGAAAACTTAAAGACTATCATGAACAACCAGGTTAAGTCTATTTTTCAGTCAGGGCCAACATCGAAAATAAGAGAACAATATCTATTCACTGGGATGAAAGCAGCTTTATTTAAATCAGGAAATGTGTCCCAGTGGAGAAAAACCAGTTGGTCACCTGATGCACTGGGAATACTGGTGTTCTCTCACCTTTATCCTAAAAACACTGACTTCGGTACAATGCATATTAATCAGACTTTCTAACGATAGGCGCATGCAACATCTCTGCCATTAGCAGCATGGCTTACCCACAACTCCGACACTCTGCCATTACACAGCACATATACTCATCCCAGCTCTTTAATTGCCTTCACTCGATGTGGTTTTGGCACCACTGCAGCAGATGGTCTTATAATCTGGTTTGAGACTATTACACTGGAGACACAGATAATCTGATCCCATTGTGGAGGAGCGGCCCAACACGACCCCCAGCGTTTCCAACAGACCTTCACTGTCTAAGTAACAAAGTAACATTACAGTAATAGGTAGCAGTGATAAAAGAAGCAAAGATAACCAGTAATAAAGGAAAATACTCATTAACATACGCAACTGTAATAAAAGTAAAAAGAGTAAAAAAGTTTATCATCAATTGAGTTGCCCAAATACTTGTATTCAATGACTCTCTCAATACAAGTTCCATTAAAAGTGACTATTTTAAAGTTAGGATCATAAGTCATTTTAGAAAACAAACATGAATTTAGTTTTGTCTGCATTTAAAACAAGTTTAAAATTATTGAATGACCTTTTTTTTAGGAGGGTTTGTTACTATATACTGTGCCCCCGTGTAATATGAATCAATATCCCCGTTATTCATGTTATTGTCACCACTACCCACATTAGTTTTTGAATATTGGCTCATAGATAACTTTTAAAATATGTTTATTAGATTTTGTTGCAACATAAAACTGTATGTTTGAAAAAAAAAAAGTATTTTTTCACAACATATATTTTATGGTTTACGTAACATAAAATGTATGTTAAGCATCACAGATTTATGTAACGCTCACATAAATATTCTGGTGCAATGAGACCACATGTGTTCCAAATATTAAAATAAAGTACACTAAAATAAAGTAGCAAAATAAAGTAAAACAATGGACTGAATTTATGGACTGCATTTAAACAAACAAAAACAAAAAAATGGAAAACATTGAATAGAATATTTAAAAAGACAAAGATGTAGAGAAAGGGAGAGGTGGATGGCTAAGGTACAGTGGCAAAATTAAAGGCAAATCTATGCAATGTGGAGTTAAATACAAATGCATAATAGCATGCTACTTCCATTCCCAACCATGTTTTATGTGTAGTTTGATGTAACTAAGTTATTAATCCCAAGGATGGCAGATGGGATTGCAGTCTGAGCAATAATGCTGCAAAAGGCATAAAAGGTCTCCCAGATGTTGACCTTTACAGTGTTAGCCACCTGTTGTGTTTAATCCTCTGCTTATACCTCCAGTATTTAACTGTGTCTTCAAAAAGGTGTGACGTGGTTATCCCCTTAATCTTCAAGACAGCTGTCTGGATTTAGGTAGTGATGACCATAATCCCGTTTGGCACCTTGAGGGGTGAACACGAAGCAGAGAAACTCGAACGAGTGCTGCAGAGGTTTGAACCCCAAACACAGGAAAGCAAGAGGGCCGAGAGACAAGAGGAAGAAGTTTCACCTTTGTGAAAGTCAGTTTGCAGGATGGGGAATACTAAGAGCAGCGCTTTGTCGAAGGAGCTCCTGGAAGATCTGAAATCCAACACGAAATACTCCGAGGCCGAGCTCTGCACCTGGTACCAGTCCTTCCTGAAGGAGTGTCCCAGCGGGAAGATCAGCAAGGAGCAGTTTGAAGGCATCTACGCCAGTTTCTTCCCAAACGCGGACCCCACAGAGTACGCACGGCACGTGTTCAGGAGCTTTGACACCAACGCAGATGGCACTTTGGACTTTAAGGAGTACATTGTCGCTCTGCATCTCACGTCCGGGGGAAAGACTCTGCAGAAGCTGGAGTGGGCCTTCGCCCTGTACGACGTGGACGGGAATGGAACCATCAGCAATAATGAAATCCTAGAGATTGTTAGGGTACTTATACCTTCTTCTTTCATCATGTTGGTGCAGAAAACAGTATATAGTTGCTACTCACAACCTCAAGTATTTAATAGATTATATATTTGACAGACATTTCTGTTATCCCTGCAGTAATTAATACCTTTTGACTTCTGTTCGGCCTCTTTCCAAAAGCCTTTCACCATGTTAACATGGGTAAACGTTGAACACAATATGGTATATTGTTCCAAAATTTGGTTTAATTAATTAATTGTTCTATTTTCTCAAAAATGTCTGTAATGGAGGCAAAAGAAAACAGCTTCATTATGTAGCTGAAGGGGATTGTAATGTAAGTAAGTAATTAATGAGTCCACAATGTTGTAGACATTTTAAATCCTTATAAGCAGAATAATAAACAGACTCGACATTGTGTAGTCTGTAAAAACTGTGTAAATTGCCATCATAATTTCCCTGATTGAAATGTTTTAAATGGCTCTTTTAGTCAGACAAACAGCCCCAAACCCCAAAGTATTCAGTTTTCAGTTTACAAAGCAAAGAAAAGCAGCAAGTTGTCATATTTGAGAAGCTGGAACCAGCAACTGTTTTAAAATTTTGCTTGATGAATGTTGAATTTTCTGATGGTTTCAGCACTAACTGAATCCACTGTAAAATACATGGATCCTTTATGTTCTTTAGGATATTATTTTGTGTATAATTTGTATTTAATGATTAAATTAAGCATGCACTGTAAAAACATGTTCAAAACTTACCCTCCTGCAGTCAATATTCAACATGATTCCTGCTGATGACCAGAAGAACCTCCCCGAGGATGAAAACACGCCGGAGAAGAGGGCTGAAAAAATCTGGGAATTCTTCGGGAAGAAGGAGAACGGTAACTCACAACTCATTAACAGCTTTACAGCTTTTCTATACCTTCACAAGCACCCACATGTGTTGATGCTGTTCTGCTTGTGCTGTCCGTCCTTTCGCAGATAAAATCTCAGAGGGAGAATTCATTCAGGGTGTGATGGACAACAAGGACATCCTGCGGTTGATACAATATGATGAGCCTCAGAAAATTAAAGACAAGCTGAAAGAGAAGAAGCAATAGTATATATGGGCTTAAAAAGGGGCAGAAAAAGCCCCCCTCATGTGGTTTAAGACTGTTTACATTCTAACATCATCTGGCTGCTTGTGCACCTTTCTCTGTTTTGTAATTTATTCATTTTTGGACTCATTTGTTTGCATTTTTGACATTTGATACTAGAAAACAGAAGCTGAACATCTTGAAATGGCAATTTAAGCCCTGAGTTTGAAACTTTGTGAAGTTACACTGTGGATCTGTATTGAACAGGTAGTAAACAACATCATTAAACTGCCCTACAAAGCCAAAACGCAGTAACTACATATTTGGTCAAATTGACCAAATATGGGATGCAACTTTTTGACATCTAACCTTACAATAGAAATAACAATATTATACAACTGAATGGATATTTTTTGGGAAAACAGCATGAAAAGGTCATAAGAACTAGAAAACAGGTAAAAACCAAACTGCAGCGACTGCACTGCAGCTAGTTAAGGCTAGCTACTAAGATAGCCTTAGCCAAAGTGAATTCACCCACTTATTGTGTTTCCTGTGATTGAAAAGTCTATTTTTGGCTGCTCTTACATCTCAGTAATTGAGTTTGTTACACCACATAAATTAGACAACAGCTCGATCATTAAATTATAATGGAGAGTAAAGTAGCTAGTCCTGCTAAACGCTAACTAGCCTAGCTAACAGAGTAGCAGTAAATGTGATCTGTGGAGCCTCTGACTCTGGTGGAATTCAGGTGTTTCACAGATAAATCACATATTTTTGTACTGAATTACAGTTCATTAGTTTAAGTGGAGTGCTGAAGAAGAAACAAGAACATATTTTGTTTGTTTGCTTTCCTGCAGCCTTTAGATTGTCCAAACATAGAGTGTAGCATCTAAATGTTTTTTAGGTTTTATGTAAGGTCTGTGACAATGTTTACTAATCTGCAAAAAAGGCATAAAGTTAAGTTTTTACAGCTTCAGCCTTCAAACTTCAAACCCCTTTTTCTCTCTTCTTAACTTCACTAGCTAGGTTTCCATCCAAATGTAACGCAAACTAACAGAATATCCAGAAAAATCCTTAAATGAGCGCCAGTCAAACCTCAAACGGTGAAAAACAATGTAGAAAACGTGATGGAAATATAGCATTTATGTTAGATTCGTGTATTAATTTGAGGAACGTTACAGTCTCCTCATCGCTCCACACAGAGCTGATGTTTTCGTCTCTTCAGTGGAAGCTTCAGTGACATTAAAGTCACGTTTCATGTACGTCATGATTTATCCGCTTTGTCTCATTTTGCTTTTCTCGACAAACCAAGCGTAAAAACATTTGTTTGATTTATGCACAAATTGAAAAACAGGTGGATGGAAACCCATTTACTGTTTCTGTATTTACTGCTCTCTGGCTTTGTAAGGCAGTATAGGCCTCCGTCTCCTGACTTGACGTCCGTACACATTTGACGGCGCTTTATCGTGACCCCTCCCTCCTGCCACCCCCTATGTTTGCATGGCAGCCTTTCCAGACAGCCAATTTACTCTCTCATGTCTGGCAGCGTACCAGCATGTTTTTTCACACTTGGATTCATTAGGTGGATAGCAAGAAAGTCGGGACAAGAGCTCCTTATGAAAGGAATTAGGCTCTGGTTAACAATCCGCCTGTATCAGCCAATCCTATTAGGAGCTGAAGGTCAGTTGAGACAAACAACCTCCTTACTAGTTAGGATAATATGGGCTTGGCACAGTGAAGGATACTCTGGATAGCTTGTATGCTAACTCTAACTTCAAATCCAGTCTCACTTTTTAAAAATCATTTTTGTTTAATAATAAACATTCTGAGGCACGCCAAGTGATAAAGCACGCATCAGTGGGAAAGATTAGAGGAAATACTGAGTGTTTTGAGCATGTACACAACAGTGTGTATTTATTGAAAACATTGGCCTTCTTCCACATACATGGATGGGTAATCAACGACAAGGATAGAAGAAAACTACAACTCCTGTGCTTACTTTGATTACATAGCTTTTTGTGTAATTTGTTAGCAGGTTTTTAAAATCGTTATTTTAACTTAAAGGTACCCTGTGGAGTTTTCTGGTGCTTTGTGTGTATCCTTGAGGCCTACGAACGTGTTGAATGCATGTCCTAAAAGATTTGCAAAACCGACTTTTAAGGGACTGTACCGTAAAATTACTTGGGTGGGGGAGGGGTCAGAAAAGGGGGAGGGTAGGGTCGAGTGTCTTACTATTTACTTGTCCTTAGTTTAGATTTTATTTCAGCCTAACTTTGCAATGTAGTTAATAGTTATAATTTTCCTCCAGTCCCTAAAGAATTTTGAAACCTGCATTGTTTACATTCATGTTTGCTAGCTAGCTAGTCTTTCTCTTCCCTGCCTTTTCTTGGCAAATTGCTACATTTCATGGTGTGTGACTGCCTCCGTCTGTCAATCAGTGGAATAGCCTGAAAATGGTGGCAAGAAAGTGTATTGCATCACTGGTGCGTGTGCCTGTTAGTCCTTGTGCGTGTGCATGAGATACAAACACATCGGGGACCTGCATGACAAACTGTTGCTCCATAGCGCTGCTAGTGGTAAACAAAACTCCACAGGGTACCTTTAAATATGTTTTACTTGTTTTTTCTTATGTATAATTAAAATAATATTTTACTTTGCTATTTTTAAATCTCATCTACTAACTAAAGCAGGTTGTGTAGTTGCTCTAAGTCACTCTAATTCTGCCACTTGTGTAGCCAGTAAGAGGAAAAAACTGCGACATAGCTAGGCATTATTTTGTAATGTTTAAAGTATCGCTTGGAAAAGATGTGTGTACATGTCAATTTCCTACCTTTTATTTTAGTCTGAGTGTAATTTCACCTCTACTTAAATAAACCCTCAGAAGTGAATGTCTTCCTGAGTAGGACATGTTAGTCCACCATAATCACCAAGCAAAGTCGCTACCAAACCACAAAAAGCAATCATCTACATAGCACAAATGTGAGTGACATTAAACAGTTAAAAACATTGTTTGCACCCCATAAAGTTGAGGTTGTATTTTACTTTATGCTTCATTGTGATGCTTTCTCTGTGCTTTTATGTCTGATTTTAATTCCGTGTTTTTATTCATTCAAGTAGATCCTTGTAATAAACTTGTGACGCTGTATTTTATTTTGCATCCTCAGACTTTTGCTACTTTGCTGCTGTTACACACAGTGAGGAGTAAATATAAAGGGAAACACACCGTCATATCATACTTAATCAGAAAGTGCCGATCCTGACCAATTTGATGTATGTCTGGGGACGAAGATTTATACATTTATCTGATGGGTGCAGTTAGTGGATAGTTTCCGTATTAAGGTTTTACATGAAAAACAAAATATGACAAACTTACTAAACTAGTGTCAAATAGAGTTCTTACAACATTAAAATACTGCTTGATGTTACACAGTGATTTCATACTCTAAAAGAGGCCTTTCTTCACAGTGAGGTTTGCTTTTGATTCTTAATTCTTTTTACTTTGAGTGTTTTACTTTAATGGAATCTTTTTTTTAACTTCAGCTCTTTAAGTACTTTCCTTTAAAGCACTGAATAATATATTGTAGAAAAGGAGATTCATGCAGACTGCTCTTGCATGTAAGACATTTACTGAACCAGTACGTCAAACTAATGTTTAATTCCATGCAGACATTCATGACCATCACCGGACAAGAATATTGATATTGGACGATTCTGCAAAACCCCAAAATATGTTCGGTGACTTAGTTTTTTAAAATTCTCGCTTTCTATGAAATAGTTAAAATTAAAATTAGGGAAAGATAAACTACGGTTAAGGTGTGGTTAGAGTTAGCCTACTAAAACACTGGTTTAAGTTTAGCATAAAAACTGGAAACAGGGGGAACGGCTAGCCTGGCTCCGTCTAACAGTAACAAAATCCACCAACCAGCACTTCTAAAGCTCACTAATTAACACATATCTTGTTTGTTTGAACCGCACAAAAACCAAAGTGTAAAAGCGTCAATTATAATAGTCACGTAACGTAAACCCCTGTAAAATGGTGAATTGTTGTTTTTACACTGTTTTTGTACTGATTAAACAAATGAGATCTAACGTGTTTATTAGTGAGCATTGTAGGTGCCGGTAGGCGGATTTTGTTAACATTTAACAGAGGCAGGCTAGCTGTTTCCCCCTATTTCCAGTCTTTGTGCTAAGCTAAGCTAACTGGCTACTGGCTGTAGCTTCATATTAACGACAGATATTAGAGTGGTATCAGTCTTCTCATCTAACTGTTCGACAGAAAGCGAATGAGAGTACTTCCAAAAAATGCTGAACTATTTTCTTTTACATTTGTACATCAAATTTCTGCAAATTACTGGACAAATCTTTGTTTTGATTTGATTTTGATAAGAAATTATGCAATACATACAGTCGAGCTTCTTCATCAGACTCATCAGAAACATGCTACTTTGCATCATCTTGTCCTGAAGCCTAGTTTTGGCTTGGATTAATACCTGGCCAGAATACACACCGTATCAGTGTCCATCCACCTGCCTTACTTCCCCTTCCGGTCTGTACTGGACTGGATCCAGTGGCGTTTGGTGAGCCTGTAAACTAACCTAAAGATCAAACGTTTCAGCTGATTAAACAGTGGTCAGGTGGTGTGTGTATGTGTGTGTGAGTGTGTGTGTGTGTGTGTGTTCCTCTGCTCAACACAATTGTTGAAAACCATGAAAATATTACTTCCCATTTCTGAAATCCTAACCTCCCAATGCAGTTACATAATAACACACCGCTGACGTTTGATTTTCAAAGAGGAGATTTATTTTGGACACTGCATTAAACAGTACACCGTCTGGACAGAGGTCACCTATGATCAAACATTCTCAAAACATCGAGAACATCGGATTTAATGCATGTTATGAAAATGTTAATCAGGGAGGGGCAGTAAACTCAACCGTTACGTCATCATGAAACTGTCGATTCTTGTCAAGAACATTTAGTTGGAACATAATAACTTGTTACATTTAGTGCACAACATTGACACACACTGATAAAATCTCTACAACAGATATGCTATTTAAACCTGCGCATGAAGCCTTTTGGGTTTAAAGCAAAGTCTGAATGTGCTGAATCCATTCACAATTCAAACAAAAAAAGTCGACTTTTCTTTATTTAACACAAAATCATGTAATGCACTTAACGCATTATCAATGTTGGTGATAAGGCAGGTAAGCAATTATTTATTTTTTCATAGCAATTGTTTTCTTGTGCCTGGCAGCTGGATTAGGATTACGACTTGAATCTTTATTTGATTGGCTTCGTGCTTTTAAGAAATTGAAAAGAACGGCCACAGAAAGATAATCCAAATAAATCCAGAACAGACAGAGCACAACAAAATGTAAAGACAAAGACAGACACACACACATACATGTAAACACAGACACATACTGTACATGCAGTCTCTGATAAAATGGGTTTCATTTGCGTTTGTGCAACTGGGACGAGTTCGATCAATAACATCCTGGCCAGATCAATCCATATCACAAATTCACTACCTTATCTTCTCTTTTGGAATATGCTTTCTGCTGCACGTTGCCCTCGTTTACCAGCCACCGTCGTAAAGATATTCTCTGTACATTTACCAAAAATAAAACAAACAACATTGTACAGTACAAACACCTCATCAGGCCAAAGATCTGAGGCCTGTTAAACATTTGACAGCAAAATACATCTAGAATGTATGTACAAATGTACACTGATGCAGAGTAGAATATGTCAAGGACATTCCAGGTATATAACCGTTAGGCACTAAAAGGTGTTTCAGTGTAACTTGGACCACCTTTTCCCTCCGGACTGATCCAAAATAGACCCTGGCCTAAATCCAATCGACCACGTGTTAAATTCACATTCCAAAACACTGTATGTGTGTGTTGTTGTTGTTGTTTTTTTTTTTAAACAATTGAGGTTACTGGATATTAACGCTGTACACGTAAATTCTCATTTTGTTTGTGAGAAAGCTCCTAAATTGATTCCGTCACTCACAAGATGCAGAATACCTTGTGTAAATTCAGTGAACTACACCAAAACAACCATCGTGGTTCCACAAATTGTGCAGCTCCCCATATACAGTAAAAGCAAGATATTCAAAACATGCATTTCCACCAAAATGAACCAGCAAAATATGAAAATATATCATATTCATTCTAAGATCTCGATATGCTTCAATATCCGTATCTAAAATAAAGGTAATATCAATAAACAGACTTTTTTTGTTTTTGTTCGGTTTACTCAAACTGGAAAAGTGTAAATTGAAGCTAAACTAAACGATTCAAAATACATATAATTGTTCTAATAGTGTCAACTTTACAACAGGTAAACAGCAGAATATGGTAAATGGCATTCAATAAGCTAATGTTGATTATGATAGGGTTAAAATTTAGAAGGAACATGCTGGTACTTTGATCCATTACTGTTTGCTGGACTCAGACTGCGTTAAGTTGGAACCTTTCCTCCTGTTATTCCAGTCAGAGAGAGGAAGAGCAGACCTCAGTAGTCTGAACATGCACCGTCCCCGGATCAGTGTTATCAGAAGTGCTCTGGGACTCCGTGGATGTGTTATAATACTGAAGACAGAATGGCTGATCCCAGGTCAGGATGGTCTATATGTCCATATCCACAGGTCGAACATTGCCGGTTTTATTCTCCTTCACCCACAGCTCTCTGTCTTTGCCTGGATCCACGTTCTGCAGCAGCTGGTCGACTGGCTCCACCATCTACGGACACACAAACAGTAACACGATCCCATTAAACATCAGCATTTGTTCAGTTCATTTATTGCCACATACAGCGTACAGGAGTGATGGTGACGGCAGCTGGTTGGCTTGTCCGTCCAACCCTTTGGTCCAAATTAAGAGTTCTCAACAACTACTTGGCATAATATTTGGTATCCAGTAAAGCAATAAAAGGATTTGCATGTGTTAGCATTTGTTTATGTTCAGGTCCAGTGTCTAGTTCTCTTTATTATGAGGAGCACAATATGATTATACCCTCTCACTGTAACTCAAAATACATGCATTTTTTTACTAATATAAATATAAAAAAACATTGTATAGCCACCATCTCATTGTCTTAAATTTAATGGTTTATATAGGAACATAACCCTTCTTACCTTCATGTATCCATACTTAACTTTTACATTTTAAGATGGTAAAAGACATCAATTAATCAATGACAGACAGAGATCAATTCATCAAACTTACTGTTGTTGGCAACGCTTCATTTAAAAAAATGTTTCTATCTATGTGACTCACAGCGCGAGGCAGGGTCCACCTGATCACTGTCCCGGCGTACGCTGGTGTTGCATCAGTTGGGCGGAGTTTGCCATCAAACTAATGTAAAATAAGCCCATCGGTGACCCGGCACCATACTCCGTGGGTAGTAGACTAATCAAGTGGACCCAACCCTAACCCTAACACCCCGTAAAACGGTGAATTATCGTTTTTAAACTTGTGTTTTTGTCCAAATTAAACGAGATGCAGTATAACATGTTAATTGGTGAGCTTTAGTAGAGCTGGAAGGCTGTTTTTCTTACCTTTGGACAGAGCTGGGCTAGCTGTAATTTCATTTATTAATCTGGGTTTCATCTGAGATTAAGTCACTTTCCATCCTGACATGAGCAAAATTCTGGGTGAAACTGCAACACTGAATCGTTTCAACAAAAGTCAATGAGTATTATAGCAAAATATCCCCTATTCAATATATAACTTATAACCTATAAATGTACATGTCATCATATTAGGTTGCAGGTATTAGGTTCCAGTGTGCGTATAATTTGCCTTGTCAGCCACCACGCAGAGAAGCAGCCTTGTTGTGGTAGTTTCCCACAGTGCTGACAGGTGAGGCCTCGTTAGGTGTTCAGGGTTTACTCTACCCCTCCTAAATAAGCAGAGGGTCTGGGTGGGCGTCTGAAGCTAGTGCGCTGGATGAAAGGCTGACAGGAGAACACCTAGGGCTCGCTCTGTCACAACACCTACACTCACCGACGGAAATCATGTCAAAGCCAGCTGCAATCATTGGTACGTCTGATAATGGTTTGCTCAGTTGTTTGCTGATAAGGTTCACAGTACAATTCTAACTAATTGATTAGTTATAAATAAAAATGAGGGTAAACTATGATGTAGATGATAACAGTTGGGGAGTGTGTAAACAGGTAGTATAATGTTGCCATGGAGTCAGTGAGTTACGCTGTGGGCTACAACTTGAGCCCAGTTTCTTTTAGCCTATATTTGTTTACATTTTGGCAGATTAGCCCCATTAAATGTACACTGAATTAGCTATTAGCAGCTCCTGTTTGCAGTGAACCCATGAATGTACAGACAACTATCACTGGATTACTTTGATACTGAAGAAAACTTAAAAATGTGATGATTCTCGGGCAAGTTCTGGAGTTATAAGGAGGGTCTTTTTTCTATTTCTAAGTGGATTTATGGACGCTTAAAGAGAAGGAAGACGACGTCTGACACAAATAAGGGTTTTAAAGAAATGAAAAATACATTTTTCAAGTTCTAATCTTGTGTCCCTGTGTTAATTGTGCATTTATCTAGTGTTACATGCTAAATATGTTTAAAAAAAAAAAGTTTTTGAGTATTTTTATATCAAAATACCTCTTTCCTCTTCCTGTAAAATGTAAAAATGACTCATTTGAACTCAAATGTGAATACAGGAGAAAGGAGCACAAACTCACACTCTGATTGAACATGTCCGTTTCATGGCGCAGAGTCGTGTACTGGCGTAAATGCTGCTGAATCCACTCAATCCGTTCAACCTCCAGTTTCTCCAGCTCCTAAAGCGGAAGGAAGACAAAAGTTCATCGTCAGTAACACAGAAAAACTGTTACTGGCTTTACTTCCTCATTGTTTGGTGTCCCACAGACCCCACTGCTGTATGTGTACACATAATAATAATAACAACAGCAAAATCAACCATTTATTTGATCCTTTTTCCTGTCACCTTGTTAAAACCCCCATACACAGAAAAGTATTAAAGTTGTAACCGTTCCCTTTGACAAAAACTGAGCTGCACATTTGATGAAGATTATAAAAATCCTTGTTTTTACACCAAATCAGGAAATATTATATATATGTTATATATATACAGATATATTATAAGAAAATAATTTATATTTCCTTATTTGGGAAATAAAGTAACTATTATATATTATCTATTTTTATTAGATAATAAAATTATTTCTATTTTTCTATTTTTTATGATGCGATATTCATTAACAAAGATATATTTCTTTAATATGTTTTACATATATTTTAAAATATATATTTTATATATATTTTGTAATAAGTCATTTACAGACAAAGAAATGTACAGTATGTTATCCTGCATAGTAACATTATTTATTATTTTTGGGGTAAATTCCCCAGTTAGATCTTAGATAAAACTCCAATAACAAATACAGATACACTTATTTTGGATTTGGGAGGGTAGTGCTGCATGAAAAGTCCTTTCATCATCATTCACAGATACAGAGAAGATGAAAATCCACTGTAATTAAGTAAGGTGTCCTTTTCTGTAGCGGACACTTCAGAGAAGCGATTCTCAGAGCCATTACTATAAAGCTGAAAAAACACTGCTGTTAAAGAGGACCTCAAACTGAACATTAGGCTTCATCTGCGATCCAGAGAGAAGGTCTTACCATGCTGGTGGTGACCATTTCTTCAAACCACTTGGACTGGGTTTGGTTGTACAGATCCACGCAGCGCATCAGGTCGTCTCCTGCAGAATACAGACAAGAACATGAAGGAGAGGTCAGAGGTCAACTGAGGTCTGCGTCCACAACACAAGCAAACAGCAATCAGCATTTACAAGGTTGTTTCTTTTTTCTAAACTTTTCAAAAATCATCTTTTTCAGCTCTGCATGTCTGTTGTCAGTAGTAAATCTGGTGCACACGGAGCAAAACCCCTGAAGGACCAGCAGAGGGCGCTCAACACTCACTCCTCAGTGACTCAAAGACGGTTTAATTAATGTGGACATGAATCTGTTGTCATGGCTTTGTTAGTAAGAAAATAACGAAATTGAAGTTTGAAATATACAAAATTATTAATTTGCTTGTGCTGTGTAGAGGCTGTCCAACTTTTTACAGTAAAAGTAAAGTAAGTTCTATTTCAGTGGTGCAATGTAACTGAGTACATTTAATCAAGTACTGTACTTAAGTACACAATCGAGGTACTTGTACTTTACTGGAGTATTTCCATTTTATGCTACTTTATACTTCTACTCTGCCACATCTCAGATGTACTGTAGCTTTTACCATGTACAGTATCTCTAATGTGGTGATTTAGAATTTTTCTGGTAAACTGAAGGATGAAGTATTTCCTTTATGTGTTGAGAAAATTCTCCCACTTCTTAAGATAAATAATTTATAACCCCCCCTCGGATCAGCTGGAAAATGCATCATCACAAAACTGAAAACAGGCTGTTTTTCTCATGAAAAGTTGACTTTTTAGAGATACGTGGTTCTCTCAGGACAGCGACGCTTCAAACACATGATAATCTTACAGACCATGATGCATTGCTGTAGATTAAACTACCCAGCAGTATATAAAGCAGTTCAAATGAGCTCAACCTTAAACATCTGCAGCAGAAAAATGCAACATACACATGAATGCAGCAGGAATATTAATCCAGAAACATCAGATATAACAGGAAAACACTGACAGGAACATTTTACTGCACAATGAGTACTTTTACTTTGATACTTTAAGTACATTTTGCTGATAATACTTTTACTTCAGTAAGGTTTTGAATGCAGGACGTTTACTTGTAGTGGAGTATTTTCACAGTGTACTTTTACTAAAGTAAAGGAACTGAATACTTCTTCCACCACTGTTCTATTCGAATATATTTGAAACAAATGTACCAAACAGTTTCTTAAATTAAATAATACAAATAATAGTTTTTCATTTTGACTCCATGTCTCTGAAAGCGTTTGCTACTACTACTGTGCTGCACATTTCTGGGACAAACATGAAATGGATCTCAGATTTGGTTTGACAACTACTATTTTTAAATCAGTGCTAAAAACCTGAACTGCTCACATTCGCTTTGGATTAATATAATAATAATGTTTTTGTTTTGTTCTTTAGAAATCTGCATTATAAATTATTCTGTATTTTTGTTTGCTCCATCAAGATGAATCGTGGTTTAATGTGGACATATGTTTGAAATAAATCACATCGAAGAAATAGTTTCACATTTAGTTTGTGTTGTGTTCAGACTATCCATTTTCTTATTAAGTTTTCATTGTGTTTTGTATTGCAGAGTATTTTATTACTTTTGTGATAAATGACGCTTTTCAGTTTCATCTAAAGTCAATTAGCTTTCCACATAAACCTCTACTTAAACAAGCTGTTTGGGGTTTATTGACAAAACATTATTCACGATCCACTACACTGATTGGCTCGCAGTATTGATGATCCCAAACTCCACCTTCACATGTGCAAATAAAGTCCATCTGTAACAGTACAGTATTCTGATTCAGACCCCAAATTAAAAAGGTGAGAGAGTCCATTATTTAGTCCAGTATGACATCACAGTGAACAGTGGTGGAAACTAACTAACTATATTTATATTTATTTAAGTACTGGACTTAAATACAATTTTGAGGTGCTTGTACTTTACTTGAGTGTTTCCATTTAATGCTTCTTATACTACTACTCCACTACATTTCAGAGGGAAATATGTCACTTTTCAGTTAGTTACCTCTTGTTACTTTCAAATTAAGATTTCGTGTAAAACATGATATGATGAGTTTGTAAATTACAACACATTATTAAACTAGTGGTTCTCAATCTTTTTGGCTTGTGATATGAAAAGCAGTGTCTAGTTGGGTCACATTTATGAGTTGTTAGCAGGACACATTTCCCCTCTAAACCTCCCCGAATAGGATAAATAACTGTTTGAGGCACAAAGAGGTAAAACTCTCCATCATTTCACCAAAAAGCAGTGGCTCCCAAACCAAAGGTCAGACCCCCTCAAATGTATCTTGTGACCCTTTGGAGGGGCCCGACCCCTAGGTTGGGAACCACTGGATAAAACTAACTAACTGTATATAAAGTAGTTAAAACTAGCTAACCATATTTAAAGTAGTTAAAATTAGCTAACGGTATATAAAGTAGTTTAGAAAAGGTTTCAGTCGTAGTCATCTGGACACTGTTTTCAGAATCAAGAAGTTTCGGCTCCCATCCGGAAGTCATTCTCAATTGTGAAAATGGTCTGAGAACTCAGAAATTTAAGCTACTCTGTGTTGCTTAAGCCCTGCCCTCAGGGAAGTAGTTAAAACTAGCTAACTGTATATAAAGTAGTTAAAACTAGCTAACTGTATATAAAGTAGTTAAAACTAGCTACCAGTATGTAAAGCAGTTCAAATTAGCTCCACCTCGATCAGCTACAACAGTAAAAGGCTGCTCTAACATCGATGCATCAGTATTAACAATCTAATAACGTCTGCTATAATAATATATCAGTCACAGGGGACATTTTACTGCAGAATGAGCACTTTTGATACTTTAAATACATTTTGCTGATAATACTCCTGTACTTCACTTGTAGGATTCTAAATGGAGAACTTCTACTTGTAACGGAGTATTTTTACTTTGTGATACTTTTTATTTAATAAAGTATCTGAGTACTTCTTTCACCACTGACACTGAAGAGCTATTCAGATTGCCTTATTCAAATGGTGTAATTTCATTGTGTCAAAAAATTGGTGAAGCAGAGACAAGTCATATTATAAAAATTCTTAACATCCAAGTATAAAGTAGGTTCTTTAAATAGCAGCTTCCAATGTATTTCCCCAGGGTCAAATATGTATGTTTTTCTCTATTTCTGGTTATCATGTCATGTCTCTCTCCCAAATCCAATTAGATGTAAGGTCTTTTTTCAGTTTGCGACTATTGGTCAAACACTGCAGAATATTTCAGCTCTCTATATCCTAAAACATAAAGACGTGTCAGATAGTAAAACTGAATTACTGAAGCTTATTAAAATTCATCCAGTGAAGGTAAAAACACAGCCCCGTCTTTGGCAGCGAGTGCAGTGAGCCGTGATGACACTTGGCCCAACCTTGAGGTAGCAGAGTTGATCACCAGCACGAGGCTGACATAATTTAAATGTGCTTTATGAGCGCTATTGATTAGTGCTGTGGACTGTGACTAATCTACTGAGTGGAAGAGAGAAAGAGAGAAGTTCCTGCAGTGCTTTCTCTCTACTGAAGCTTGTGCATAACAGAGCTGTAGGAGAGAACAATTACTACATGAACTTGTCTTCTTTCTTATTAAAATGTCAGACACAGTGTATCTCAGGTAGGATTTCTTTTGCTATTTGTCCTTCTAGTTTCTGCAATTTAGACGAATTAAACAATACAAAATCAAATTAACTTCACCTTATGATAAACATTATAATTATAAAAGGTGCAAATAAAAATGTTGACATTTTGAGTGTTTATTTATTTATTTCTATTTATTTCTACAACCATGCTAGCAGCTATCTGAGGCTGTACTTTGGCACAGTGGTGTGCTTTGAACTAAATGCTAACATCAGCATGCTAACATGCTCATAATGACAATGCTAACATGCTGGTGTGTATCAGGTATAGTCACTAGGCGATTTGTTAATTTTTAACAGGGGGGACAGAGGGTTTCCCGGCTCATGAAGCACCCCCTGTAGCAAAATAGTTTAGAGAATATAAACGTTATAGATCCAAGACGAAACTGACAGAAGGGCGGGACTCAGAGAAAAAGTTGCAATTACAAGCACCATGGGTTTATCAATACACAGCGAGTTAGGCTACTGATATTTCAGAGCCACGGGCGGGGGCCATAGAGTCTAACTTGCACAAACCTTGGTCAGATAAAGGATCAATGAGTCAGGCAGACTAGACTAACATATCAACCAAACTGCCCCTGCACTCTCTCTGCTACTAGAAGATGGAGGGGGGGGGATGGCAGGTTAACAAGGGGGATGCATTTTGGTCATTTTCCTAACAAGGGGGATGACATCCCCCTTCATCCCCCCTCAAATCACCTACTGGGTATAATATTTACCATGTTCACCATCTTAGTTTAGCATGTTAGCATGCTAACATTTGCTAATTAGCACTAAATGTCATCAGTTTAGCAGGTATTTGTCCATAAATCAAAGTACTGGACAAATTTTGAAATGGTGGTGCTAGATGAAAAGTTAAACAACGACCAAAGTTATTACAATTAATCCTGAGGAGAACGACTACCAAATTTTATGGCAATCCATCCACTCAAAACCACAAATGTGAACCTCATGGTGAAACTAGAGGAAAAATCAGGAGATCACTAAAGTCATTTGGATTCATCTTCTGGGGACCATGAGCGTCTGTAAACAATTTCATGGAAATACATCCAATAACTGTATTCAGTCTGGACCAAAGTGGTGGACTGACTGACTGACATCGCCAGCTCTTATTTAAGCTCTGACTCTGTGACAGCTGACCTGCTTGTGTGGATTTCCTCCGGGCCTTCTTTATGTCCTCCTCCGTCTTGTTGCTGAGTTTGATCTCCAGCTGCTGGGTCTTCACCTCCAGATCCTTCTGCCTGTCTGCCAGAGCTTTACGAGCCTGCATCGCAAACACACACACACACACACACACACACACACACACACACACACACACACACACACATCAAGCGGGATGTGTGAATGTAGAAACAATGAGTCATTCAGCATAATCCTCAGATTTACTGTACCTACATCTATTACAAGAGTCATTACAGCCTTTTCATGTTGGCTACTGACATCTGCGCTACAACCCTCATCATCCTTTAATCTTTTCTTAATCCACATTATAGAGTCTTTCTTCTTGGTTTCGCACCTCTCTAAGGTCATGGTGTAATAGCGTTTGAAAGGTAGGCAAACAGTGACAGTGATGCGTAAGCTAAGAAAACACTGCAACTCTTTTTCGAGAAACACCAACAAAAACAAAACATGTGGGATGGAGTCATTCTAAACCCACTGATAAGGTCACTTAATGCAGTGGAGCAGGGATGGAGCCAAAAGTTTGCTTTTGGCTGGAAATAATTTTCATTACTGGGATAACTTCAGTGATAGACAGTAAACACTGAATGAAAAATATGTCAAACGTGGTTGCAGATGCTGTGAAAACCACGCCAAGGTTAAACATTTTAGATGATAATTTAAGCAGGTCTCAAATATACAACCATATTCACTTTAGGAATGTTTAGACTTTAAGGAAAGCACAAAAGAGATGACAGGAAGGGCAACAAGCACGCAATTTTTGAATGAGTCATGTAGCTTTAGCCTCAGTCTGTTAGCATCGTGTATGTAGCATCAAGTGTATATTTAAGATCCTTTTACAGGGATAAAAGCCCCTTGAGGCAAATTCTGTGATTTATGATATTGGCATATATAAATAAAATTGACTTGACTTTTTGTTTTATTCGGGTCAGGTGGAAACATTAGAAAGTCAGCCGTTGATAGCATTTTAAACCAACTAATGGCACTAACGCTAGCTTAATTAGCTAGCTAGCTATTACAGCAAGCAAGCAGTCAGAAAGATTATTTATAATTTTAATGGTAAATATGCCAGTGTTATTATTGTAACGATGTAACAATAGTAACTAAAATACGGCGTGGCCTTGCTTGTGTGACTTCACAATAACAACAACAATCTACTTTTTAATACATATTTTGGATATGTGCATAGGAAAACCTAAATAGAAGCATCACATATTTGTCAAAACGACACAATATCACAAATTTGTTTTGCCTTGGCTAATGTGGAAATGTTTGTGCTTCCATTTTGCCTTGTTTTATTTCTGGAAGTGCAGACGCATCACCCACATAATGCTGCTACCCACCACAACATGCATTTGTTCCAACAGAAAATGCCTAAAAGTAAAAATCAAAAACAGGGAGGAAACTAATTCATTCATGAAATGATTTTAGCAGGTGGGAAGCAACAAAGTACTGTACCAAAATGTTCTACAGTAAGTGTAGGAGTTCCTGAAGCTCTTTATGTAATCTTTCTGATATGGACAAACACTGATGTGTATTTTCTTGTGCCGACTATTTGGAGATTCACTTCTGGAAATTTGTTTACTATTTGGAGGGAAATAAGTAAGGAGTGAGGGGAAACAGATTAATAATCTACTGGCAGGTCAGACTCAGTACCTTCTCCACACCTGCGTAGCGACTCGCCAGCTGCTTCCTGAGGTCGGCGATGTGATGGTCGTACTTTTTCAGGTCCTTCTTGAAGTTGTCGCCCCTGAACGTCAGCAAGGGTTTTTCTACCTCAGTGTGGAGCTGTGAAAACAAGTCACTCAGCTGTTGGTAACTGTAATATGTAACAGTTCATGTTGTGTCATGGGAAGACGGCAAATACAAAACTGTCCCTGTGGTGATAGACTGATATGCCATTGCTGTCCCCCTCCTATTGTATGCACTGTATTTTGTATTATTTTGTAGTGTTTCTGTTACGTGTCACGTCTGCACCAATAATATCTGTGAGTACAATCTATATGTGGGTAGTTCAGCACAGGGAAAACACCGGGTACACACCTGTGACTACATAACATCATCTAAATATTCATTTTTCATCACTTTGTTAACATAAAATCCCTACTCAAACTGCTTCCACTACTGAAACGCTTACTTAGAGAAGGTGCTGATTGGCAAATATATGGTTCAGGTGTTAAATAACAAAGGTTTACTGAACATTAACCTTGTTTTTTTTAAGTATAGTTGCGTGCCAGAGCCTTTCTCTAAAATCACTACATCCCTTGACACAGTGCATTTTATTAAAACCATGGTAAAGTACAGCTTCTAAGGGCTTATTGCTTAATAAATCTATCACCATAAAGGAAGACAATTACAGCCTCTGTTTCTATTCCTCTCACCAAACACTTGTCCAATAATATATTTATGACACTTCAATAAACTACAAAGTGCTTGTCAGCACTGCTGGCTCTCCAAACAGAATGCTAATCTAGTGCAAATGCCAAAGCTAGAAGATATGTATGAAATGTAGCTTATTAGAAACTCAGAGAAAAGAAATGAGCCAGAGCTTCTGCAGGCTTGATAAGATTTCTCATTCCCCGCCTGACCACGCATTACCTTCTCCTCACCCGTCTCATAATGAAGCATGGAGTGTCAGAGCACTGGTGGAGCAGGGGAGAGCCTGCATGGCCCTGGGTGGGGGCTCGTCAGAACACGTAACTAATTAATCAGACAACGGAGGGCTATGAAAAGCTCCGAGGCAGCCTCTGCGTTATTTAAGGCTGCATCTGAGGCCAGTGTGCGGTTTCTGCATCGCTGGTAATCGGATCGCGGACAGGTCATTTTCTTTGGTCAACACTGACAAGGTTGAGGTATACAAGCCCCGTCACCTCAGGATGTGGTCAGATCAAGTATCCATTAATTCATTTGATTGAAAACATAAAACACTTGACCTGAAGGTGCAGAAAACTGCAAACCAAAGGCATGCACACAGAGGATGAAAGCAGACCCTAAAATGTTTGTGATTAGTTATAAATGTTAACTTTAGGCATTTGTTACTTTTTTACACCTAAAATCTTTACAAATCGACTGATCGTTTTGTCTAGAAAATGTCAATAAATAGTGGAAAAGACCATTATAATGTACTAGAGTCGAGGGTGGATTCATCATTTTTCTTGCTTTATCTGACCATCAATCGGAAACCCAAAGATTTTCAGTTTATTATCACATATAACCGAGAAAAGCAGCTAAAATTAGTGTTTGACATTGCAATTATTAATCCATTACTTAACTTTTTCAGCTCTATATGAGGTTTCACAATAAATGCATTCCTTTCTAACAATGTCCTCAGCAGATTTTACCTTGTTGGAGAACTTTAGGTGAACTTCAGCCTCGTCATGAAGACTCTTCTTCAGCTGAGTCCAGGCTTCTCCGAGAGTCCTGAGAAAAGATTGATGTGAAATAAATTGAACCCTTAACCCTTAGAGAGCATAAACACTCAACAATTCTCCAACACTATTACACCTTTGCTATTATTTAAATTTCAACAAAAAAGTGGGTGAGCTAGTCATGAAATAGGCTTTTTTATCGTAATCTGTAACCCCACAAATAGGGACATACTAACGATTTAAGCTCACATTAGAGCAGACAATCATGATGTTAAATTTTAAACGACAACTATGGTTTATTACAACTCTAATTTTCATCGTTAATATAGGTCACAATCACTATAGGTAGTATAGACCACTGGTGGAAAGTACATTAACTCAAGTACTGCACTTCACCAGTTCACCCCAAAAATCTAAAATACACATTTTTCCTCTTACCTGTAGTGTTTATCCACCTAGATTGTTTTGGTGTGAGTTGTGAGTTTTGGAGATATCGGCCGTAGAGATGTCTGCATTATTTGAATATAATGGGATATACATGGCACTGTATGTAGGAGCTATCTGTAGAAAGAAAATAGTTCCTACATGAAACTGCTCACAACAAATCTGTGGATTATGTTGAGTAAAAAAGGCAGACATCTCTACGGCCGTTATCTTCTCTGTCTACTGATTTTGAGATCTGCTCAAAGATTTCTGTTATTTTGCTGACAGACAAACATGAAAAAACATCCAGTCTTTGATGATAGTAACAGTCTTTGGTAGGCGCATCAAACACAAAAAGTAGTGTGGGAATAAGTCTATTTTAAAAACTCAGTCCTTTTAACTACTAAACCTATGTACTGTTTTGCAGTTGGAGCTTTCGAGCGGCACACACTGTTTCCTCTTGCAGCTTCTGTTTTCTGCACTCACCCTTCCTCCTGTGCTGCCAGGGGGCTCAGAGACAGCTTGGAGAGGTTCTTGGCATATTCTTCTTCAATTTTTATCCTGAAACACAAAGAACCAAGATGTGAAACCCTGAGCTGCCTGGCTCAAGGGAGGACAGAATCTGCTTTAGCGAGGTAGAAAAAAATGCTTTAACACAGTAAATTTCAGGGGTGCACTGCAACAGAATGACAGGAACTTCAACTACAATTTGCTGCAAAGACTGAAACCCAAATGGCGCCCACAGCCCTGACCCCTGTACATCAATAATCCCATTGTACTTGTGAAAAATTCTCCAGCAGTATTGTACACAACAGCACATTCTGTGCTGCTCTCATTTCCAGAGATGTGCTCATATTTGCCCTGAGGGCCATTCAACCAGGGTAGCCATGTTTGTGCATTTTGTGACATTCACTTCTTGCACCCGTCTCACATTTACCATCCACACCTGAGTAAATCTGTCACCTAAAGAAGGTCACGAGGCCCATTCTTTGACTTAATGTTCTGGTACTCGCAGCACCGAGCAACCCAGCGAAACAACACAGAAAGGTCAGCACTGAATAGTAATCTACTTGAAGGATTTGGGAGACGGTGTCCTCTTAAATCAAACCTGTTCAAAGAAGAATCCTCATTAACTTCCCACGACTCGGACCAGGATGTGAATAGAGCTTTTGTAGAAGTAGCTGGAGCTAATTATACAGAGGGAGACGTGACATCGGACGTAAAAGTTTTAACTGAACTCCAAATTATTCATGTTGTTCTTTGAATCTGTTTCAAATTCAGTAGGAGCGCTAAGCGATCTATGCATTTCCTGTCTGCTCAGTTGCTTCGTTGAGATCTAAAGAAGACCCTTAATTACTGGTTGCGAGCATAAACAGCAAAGACAAAAGCTTGGAGCCCACCACCCTACAGATCCTTTTATAAAGTGAGCTTTCTCTGGAGAGATCTTGTATCACCATGGACATGATTTTGGGGTCTTGTTTTGCAGTCTTGTTTATATAAATAGCCAGAATACTTTCCTTACTTATAATTAAAATATTCATGGCCATGACAGATGCAGCAAAACATTTTTGATACTTTGAGGTACATTTTTCATTAATAAAATGAGCAAAAAATGCCCTCATGATTTAATTATTTTGGTCATAAAGAGTAAACATTTTCATACATTTTGTAAATCTGAACCTTTATGTTTCATGTGAGGTAGTGTATAAAAAGTAACATGAAGTGGTGGAGAAAGTATTCAGATCCTTGACTTAAGTAAAAGCAGTGCTACCACAGTGTAAATTACAAAAGCCCTGCATTCAAAATGTTACTTTATTTACTGTTGGGTAGTTTAATCTATAGAAATGCATCATATTTTATAATCTCATTATATATTATGTATGCAAAATCTGAACCTGCAAAGTAACTAGCAACTGTAACCAGTAGGCGTTTTGATTTCATCCCCCTTCTTAGCAAAATAACCAAACTCCGTCCTTCTTGTTAACCTGATCAAAAGATGCTCTGTGCTTTGTCTCGTAGTGGCGCTTCACATTGCCGCTCCGACTGGGCCACCCCCCCTGTTAAAAATGAACAAATCGCCTACTGACGGTCAAATAAATGTAGTGGAGTCCAAATATGTAGCAACAAAGACAAAATACTGAAGTACAGTATGAGTACTCCAAAATTGTGCTTGAGTAAATGTACTTAATTACATTCCACCACCTGTAATAGCTAAAGTAAGTGTCATTACTATAATTGCCAGCAGTATTACTTGATGTATGCAATGTTCATTTTCTCCCTGAAAATAAATAAGGCAAGAAATATCTCTGTAGTTGTACAAGGACGAAAGAACACAGACTTACAAATACTGACAGTGATAACACAGAGATAAACAGCTCTATTGAACACTGAATAGGTGCATTCATTGATTTTTCTGACTATGATGAATAATGTAGACGTGTTGAATCACAGCAAACTGGTGTAGTTGATGCAGTTTTTTGTACTTGTGTGTAAACCAAAGACCTTCTCTACACTAAGAGTAGCTCTATAGCCAATATATGAGAACCAGTGAGCTATATTATTATATTTCTAGTAGTCAATAATACGTTTCATTCCTTTGTCAGTAGGAAATATTAACTCTCCCGGTATTGTTTAATAACACATTATATCGATAATGTAATGCAATGTGCTACATGCTTGGTCTAACACAAAGCTCTCTCATGCTTCGTGTGTCAGCTTCAACATTTTGAGAATCCAGGACCTTTTTATTTCCAAGAATTGTGAACTGGACTGAAATCCACTGAAAAAGAAGACTGTTAAGGATTTTGTTACTGTTAGCGAATCCCATGAAAAGACCAAAACCAACAATGTGTTGGTCCATCTCTCAGGACTTTCTGACTTCCCTACCCTGTCTGTTGCACTCAGCCCCATATTGCATATTGGTTCCTACTGCAAACATAAATCTTTAAAAACAGCAAAAAATATTCATACTTTCATTTAAAAAGAAAAGGCTCAGTAGTTTCCTAAAACAGCTGCTCACTGCAGTTTTTAGCAAACGTTACTCAAACAGGAGGACATTTGTTGGGGACTACTTTCAGCGGCGGATGAATCCACATGTGGTGCTCTAGTGAGTATTTGGGGCAGCAGGACGGTGTGTGTGGGACTGAGTCAGAATAAACTCCAGTGTGTGTGTTCATGGTGATGAAGGAACACGTCACCCAGTGCAACAGTGCGGCTCACTGATGTGTTTTTAATTTTGGACAACAATGGAGCTCTGTGGCTCAGATGAAGAAGATACATCAGGCTGTGATTCACACACGCACACTACTTGTTAGTAGATACATTTATTGTTGGTTTTAGTCTTTTCATGGGATTTGATGAGAAATGAGAGAAAACAAGAGAAATACAGAATATCACCAGCTGTTTCCTTTAGGAGAGGAGGTCACCGACATAAGAATTATCTTGCTGACCTGCTGATTTTTATTTTACTTGCTTGTTTTACATAACCAACTTCTACTCTAATAAAAGGCTTCTCTGGCTCCTCTAATGGGAATATTTCTGCCTCCTGAGAAACTCTGTCTGACACTCTTGTTAATTAATTAATTAAAACTGCTGTCAACAAACTGCTGTCTCTGTTTTGTTGTTATAACAGTCTGATCTGAAATGAAACTGTTACCTCTCGTGGATAAACTCGGCCATCTCTTTCTGCATCTGTTTGCCCTTCAGCTGCTTCTGCAGAAGAACCTCGAAGCCCGCCACCGAGGTGGTCCCCTGGGGGTCTTTCTTGTCGGTCTGCGGAGGAGGAGACCATCATTCAAAGGCAGCAGTGCAACAATAAACAACCACAGCTCTGAGTTCACGTACAGAGCGTCCAGTGACACCTCTTTGTTCTTTATGTTTGAGAGCGTGTAGAGGTTTGTGAGAATGAGCTCTGAATGTGTGACTCACACTTGCATGTCAAGGAGGACACGCGTTGGTGTGTATGCACGTCAATCACTGAGGGGTGGATGTGTAGTATGTGTGTGTTTCTGAGCAGGATCCGAGGGTGTGCAGCACTTTGTCTTGTTTGTGACAGGACTAATGTGCGTCGACTCGAGGTGCCAGATTTATTTCACACAGCAGGGCTGAGCAGCAGGTCAGTGGACGCACAAAACATCACAAGCAGGATGACACGACAGGCCGCAAACAGGCAGCCAAACAGCAAAAAGGGGGGAGGAAACAGGCGTCAGATTTCAGTCGATTATGCAGGCTGGTTTTTCGATACAAATCTAATTTAGGATGGAAATGTATGGAAACTGAAAATTACAGGAGCCACTCGGGAGTCGTTTGAAGCAGGATGATCATTGTGTTTGCAGAGAAGCTGGTCGATTGGCCTTCCACCTGCGATCCGCCTACTCCAACACGAAAGACAATTGTATCTTTTGTTAAATGAGAAGGAGAGGGGATCCATTTGCATCTATCAAAATGCACATTGACTGCTTTCTGTCAGTGCACAGCCCTGTTATAGTCACATAATTTAATGTAAGCTTTTAGCGTTTAACTGCACTTTACATTTACCGGCAAAGATTAGTTCTAAAGGTCAACGAAATGTGTTGACAGGAACCTTCAGGAGCTTTTCTTGTGGGACCAAACAAACACAAAGTGTAAGATATCAGTGCAAATTGTGAAATCTTTGGTCCCTTATTTAGAAACGTTACCTTGTGGTTGAGTTAAAAAGTGACTTGGGTTTGTACTAAAGTTTCGGTGAGGCAGTTACAAGGTCTGCTTAAGGTGTAGCATTTTTGTTATTTTTTTTATTGTGACAGATATGTACTGAGCAGGACATTTTACAGATGAACAATAAACTTCTCTCTGTAATATTTTCACTGTTTCTAAACTACCTCCAAAATGTCTTGGGCATTTCTGTACAGCAGTATCTTGTTAATTACTGGCACACGTTTATGCAGATAACGATATATCTGCAATAAACTATATATAGGCAGATACTGGCCGAGCCAATTTATATTTTGAGGTCTACTGTATGCCTGTTTGTAGTCATATCTACTCCATGGGGTAGATGTGACTTCTCTTACCGTATGAGCATGAGCAACATGGTTTAATTCGAAGACATTTTGCTCATTTTTTAGTGAGGGAAATACATATTTGGTGATTTTTTTTGTTTTGTTTTTGTTAAGTGAAAGGATTAAATGCTCCTTTTTAGTTTGAGCAAGACTAAGAGTCTGCAGCTCCGTGAGACTGTACTAAACCACAGTGGTGATCTCAGCTAAATGCTAACATCAGCATGCTAACATGCTGACTTAGGCAGGAATAATGTTTACCATGTTCACCATCTTAGTTTAGCATGTTAGCTTGCTGACATTTGCGAAAATGCTAACATTTGCCAATTAGCAATGTCATTAGTTTTGCAGGTATTTGGCCATAAACCAAAATTTAAATTTTGACGTGATGATGGCGCTACATGAAAAGTTAAGGGGCCACCAGAGTTATTACATTTCATCCTGAGGAGAACATGAATGTCAGTACAAAACTTCATGGCAATCCATCTGATATTTGTTGAGATATTTCAGTCTGGACCAAAGTGGTGGCTAAAATGAATTCTACCTCTTAGGCAAATAAAAGTGTGCTTTTTAAGTTGATGAACAGGCAACATTATAGAGCTACATGGTTTTCAGAGGACAGTGACTATATACACTGCTCCATGCCTCATCATTTCTCTATATGAGATTTGCACTCATCATCACCAAAATATCACAAGGGATAGTTCCAGTGTTTCAGCAGAACTCACCCAGAAGTAATCGCAGTAGCTCCATTCGTTGGGCTTCAGGAGCTGCTGCTCCGGACTTTCTCCAGGCAGAGGGAAAGTCACACAGTTGATCTGAAGCAAGAAGAGAAGAAATATAGCGATGAGAAGCAATGACCTAACTGGGAAATGAAAAACAGTGACAAATAACAGATCTGTGAGCCGAACACGACATGAGGAGTGGAGTCGAAATGATGTCTTTAAGAGAGAGATGTAAAAGACCTGAGTTTCATTTAGATCATGCAGATGAGAGGAAAAAGGTCAGGCATGAGTAAACATATGAATGTGGTGATGTTGACCATCCAGAAGGTGACCCATGGGCCTTCAGGGGGAGAGAGAGACACAGAGAGAAAGACAGAGAGACAGAGAGAGAGACCCTGTCCACTCAAAAACAGAGAGAAACCTTTTATACTACAGTGTATCCCTCAAATTGAACAAACAAACTTTATACACTTGAGAATACGTGCTGTTGCAGATACACATACCCAGCACTCAGCCTGAATACAGACTCCATGGTCCACAACGTCTTCAATTACTCTTGGGGCTGCAATTATGTAATGTTCACCATCTGTGAGCATCCCTCCTGGCACTGCAAGATACCCTCTGTGCCATGTCAAACGCTGCTGCAAACTACATGGGCATCCAGACAGGATGCTTCATTCACAAACACACAAAAACACACTGAGTCACAGTGTGTACCGCATGAGCTCACCACTGTACTGCTGTCACACAGACTGAAGGAAAACACTGAGCATTCACCAGCTGGCTCAACCGAACTGCTTCATTCTTTTCACTCTCAAATTTCAAATAAAGGTGTGACAGGAATCATTCGAATCGTCTGAACAACATCATGTCAGTTAGGTTTATGTTCACCAGCCCGGGTCGTGTGTGACGCTTTACAAAGAGTGCTGAAGGGAAGCAGGAGGCTAAAGATGAGAGAGGCAGGATGTGTGGCGAGTTTGGTGTAGTGGTCACAGTTGAAACTGCAGGTCATGTGACACGCTTTTCCCCCTCACACAATCATTACAAAAAACACTTCAACTTTACCTCTTGTATTATCAAAATTTGAGCCATATGGTCCAATATCATGATGACATATCATCACCTTTTAATTTGATATGTTGAACTTGTTAGCAAACAGCTGCTAATTTACACATCCAGCAGTCACGGAGAAACATGATCCTTCATTAGGAGTCATTAGCTCTGTTTTTGGTCTCCACCACCTCCTGAGGGAAATATCTGGCTCTTTAGCTGCTAAATGCTCCACTATGTTGAAGAGTTAGTCTCTAACTGTGTCTCTCTGCTGTGTGCTGCCGAGCAGGTAGTGTTCAGTGGGTTGAGCAGAGCTTTTTTTGCTGCTTTTCAGCTGCTGGAAACAGGTGTTATGATAGCGAGGAGACTGAACCAAACAATAAAGTTGCGGGGACATAAAACCAAAAGAATGAGCTGAAATATGTTACAAAGATCAGTAGAGCTGAGGGGAACTGCAGAGTTGGGTGATAATTCTCTGTGGGTTTGTCACTATGACGATTACACACATTTTCTTCATTGTTAATATAAAAATATTGATTTGTTAAGCCTAAATTTTGATTTTAGAATTCTTATCTGCAGAACCTACCCAAGTATTTAAAGCTACATTAATATTTAGCACATCATTTTGGACATTACATTTTTGGTGAGAGAGACTCCAAAACTCACAGACATATTGGCTTATTGAGTTTATTGAGCAGCAAATACCAATTTAAACATCCAGCAGACACAGAGCAACATTATCATTCACCCCACTATCATCCCCGTGTTTCTGTCCTCATCTGATCAACAGAATCAGTTCTCATCTCTGTTCTCTATCAGCACTGTGGTCAACTGTTGTTGTTTTTAAATGTGCTTTATAAATAAAGTTGGATTGGATATTTACTGTCTTTTATTTTGTCTGTCTGAGTTTGGAGATGGACAGGTAGTTTGTACAATCAGGTCCTCAGAGCTCTTTGATGGAAATGGCTGCCTACAATTTTATATGTTGATGTGATTTATATATGATGTGTAGCTGGAGAACCAAAACAAAAGGCTGAAGTTGCGTAGTGCTGCAAAGCTGGTGATAATTCTCTTTGTGCTCTGCAATGCGAGCTACTCCTTTCACATCACACACACATCTGATTTATTAAAAAAATATTACTTTAATGTGCAACATGTCTGTCGGGGGAATGAGATTCTTTTCTCTGCTGCAGTCTCGCTGTGTGATTCACGATGATAGGATGGGTGTAGTTTTGCATAAAACTCTCGTCTTGTGCTGCTTTAAAGAAATACTGAGCATGAAAAAGCTGAACTTCTGTCGACATTGACCTCTTCATTCTCTGCACTGCCACTGCAGCACTTGATCTGAACAGCTTCCGATAAACAACTTTAAAAACAGATGAGTAATACTCTTTCTATGTTATATAATCACTAAAAAATCCAGAGGAAATACTAATATGGCTACTTGCCAAATGGGCATCCAGATACGACAGACAGCAACTAAAACATAAGCACTGAAATGACATGCTAACTCACAGTAACACTTTGTAATCTAAAGGAACGGCAGTGTGATTTACTCCGTGTGCTGACCAGTCACTTTGTTCATTTTCTGCCTCAGAGATCATACTGATTGTCATGGGCACCAGATTTTCCATTACACTGGCTCCACATCTATCATGGCTGTTGTTTATCTGCCTCTCACATCCAGCTGAAAATGAGACCATTTATCTAAAGGAAGGCTGTCTGGCAAACTTACCTCTCCTTTATGGCTGCTTAGTGAGGTACTCTGGGGTTGGGAATTAAATATTAATACAGATATATTACATAGATTACCTTTTTGACACAGCATGTAATAAATCCTTCTGAGGGATCTGAAGCCAGTCTGGGGATGTTTGAAGTCCTACTGTTGGACTGGTTGGATGACGCAGCAGGCTGTTTTGCCAAATTTCATCCTTGAATGTTGCAGTTCAGCACAAAACAAAGCTGCAAGCAACATATAACAGCGCCGATTTGTTGAGTGAATTGGGACATTTTGTCCTCACTCAGCATTCACAAAGATTCGCTCTCATGAGGGTTTTGTATCCAGGCTACAGGCATTGGTTGTTTCATTACACATTTTAATGTTTTTACTCATTTATTTATTTATTTTATTTTGCTGAATACAGGGAAAAAAATTCATGACACAGTGGATGAAGAAATGGCTCATGAGAGACAAAAAATGATGGTTTGGCAGTCGAACAAACGAATGAAACACAGTCACTTCCTCTCCTCTCACAGCTATTTCTGAGCAGAATATTTCAGCAAATGAGACTGTAGGATGCGCTGCTGCTGTTGCTAAGCAACAAATTACATTTGCTGTAAAAGACTCCCCTCCTCTATCCACAGACACACACACACACACACACCATAACAAAACAATCTCAGACTTCCACTCTATCTCCACTATTGTCTTTTCTTCCCTCCATTCCTCCGCTCTCTTCTTCCTTGACCAATCAAAAAGCCCCGTCCGAGTCCCGCCAACGAAACCAGATGACACTCTTAACGAGCCGCTGTTCCCCAAGTGCCTTGGCTGAGCACACGCTGCATAGCAACAAGTCAAACTGCACGTGAATGAATGTTTAATAAGCTGACAAACATGGAGGCCTGAAACAAATGCATTTGGTCTGATTTGGTCACACTCGCTGAAGGTGAAAACAAGGTTACAGTCCTTCTCCTATCTGATGTGTAAAGCCTCGGCGTCCTGCGAGGGTCCATTTTGCCAACAGTCATGGATGTGTGCGTCTCCATGACAACTGTAGAGGGTTGTGTAATGTGAGGTGCACCATGGCGAACAAAAAGACACCTTTGTGGACTGACGTCATCCAGCCACTGCTACAGCTTCAATCATTATCACCTGTGTGTTTTTTTCCATCTTCATCAACTGCAGCAGAAATATTTAATATTAAAGCATGATTCTTGATTACACTGCTGCTCTGTACACAGAGTATTTTCTTCCATTTACCAGCTGTATTTTCAGAAATTAAAACTTCTCTGCAATCCTGTTTATTGGGAGCTAATTAAGATATGAAATCGTGTTAAAATACAAAAAAACAAAACAAAACTGCTCTTGTGCTTCAGATCTACGTGAGAATTCACTGGATCCTCATGAAGCCAAATCACATTGTGTCAACAACAGATCTGTGAGCGGTGAAAGCCTGTGAAAAGGCCCTGCAAAGAGAGAAGAGGAAGAAAATAATCTCTTTTTTTCAAACAGCATGTCTTCAGTGAATATCTGAATGGCTTCCCCACCTTCTTCTATGCCAGTGTTTTCCATTTCAACATCCATTAATCACTGCTATTGCTTTTGTCACCATGGAAACTGGACTTGCTGCATCTCTTGCAGGTCTGGTGGGGTTTTTCACAATAGCCAGACTGACGGCTCCCGTGGCTGCAGCAGGTCAGCGAGCCCACCGAGCGCAAAATAAGCCCCTTGCAAGACACAAAACCTCCTCTGTCTGTCTTCCCTTCACCATCACCACCACACGTTCGCCTCACCCTCGCCGCTACCCCCCTCCCACAGTCATCATTATAAGAGATTACATAACCACAGTTTCTGTCTGGGCATCTTAAGACAAAGATACTGTAGACTTTACAGAATGTAGCACATTAAATTCCCCCTCTGTGTATGTAATGAGCCTCAACACAGACTGAGGACTTTGCAGCCCAAATACTACTACAATATGAGCAAAGGGGGAGTTCCTCATAGTCTAGTGCACAAAGTGTTCACTTCCCCAAATGCTGCTGGATGACAAACAGCAGCGCTGTGTGACCTGTACTGCCCTGCAGATTAGATGCGGAGCTCTTTGAGGGGAATACAGTACCACACTGAGCAACAACTTGATGACAAAAACACTCAGAGATCAAGATCACTTCTTTATCTGTCAGACTAAAGACTGCACGATTCTAAAAATACCAACAGCGGTCTGCGGGCTAGGGGATCAGCTCCATACTTTTCACTCACTCAAAAATTGCAAAGCGACAAAACACATTTCAGCGTCTTGAGAGCATTAATTTATCGCTGACAGGCATTAAATGAATATTATGAACCGAGGCCAGTCAGTCAGTGAGACAAAAATGAGTACAAGACTCCTGGACAGCTTCTTCATTCAGATTAATGTGGTATCCAATATGCAGGGAACCCCATGTTACTCCACCAGAACCCATAATGCATTATGATTTGAGCTGCGAGCTTGAAGACAATGTCAACAGATGGTAGTAAAAAGAGAAAAAAAAAAAGACGAGACATGAACTTATTTCTGCCACATGAGGAGCCTCAAAGACACTCAGAGGATGGAGACGGAGGGACAGCAGAGGTGGACAGAAGCAGATGGAAGAAGAAGGAGGAGAAGAAGAAGAAGAAGAGAGGAGGATTAAGTTGGAGCTGCTTGGTACTCACAGTGATCTTGGTCTCCTTGACCTCCCTGATCTGCCTCTTGGCTGGCGAAACAGAGCCGGGGGGCTGTGGGGCGAGACAGGAGGGATCGTCAAAACTCTCCTCAGTGTCAAAGCTGGCTTCCATCATCATCCCTCTCACCTCCTCCTGCTTCTCTATTCTGGGAAAGCCTCACTCTCTCTCCTCTCTCTCTCCTTCTTTCCCTCCACGCACTGAGGCTGCCTTCAGTCTCACAAGCTACGGAGTGAGTGGAGAGGAGTCGCGTTGCAGGGGAGGAGGGGAGAGGGGTGTAGCGTTGGGAAGGTAGCGTTAGGGGTGAGGAGGGGGGGGGGGGTTGTACGGGAATCGGTGGCGGCTGTGAGAGCGTGACGAAGTCTAGCCTCCGGTTAAGCTGCTGTCACACGAGTTTTAAGGTTGAAAGCTGTGAGGAGATAAATGCTGCCTGTGAGGGGCTCTGCGTCCCCCCTCTACCCTCACTCCACCTCACCTCCACCCCTCACCCAATGATGTCCATGCTGAGAGAGAGAGGGAAAGAGAGACCAGTGAGTCAGTTCATGGATGGAGATGCTGGAGCATAAAGGCGAGGATGTGAAGAGAAAAAAAAAGCATTAAGGAAAAAATGGAAAAAGACAGAGACAGTTGAGAGAGTAAGAAGAGGGGGAGGGGGAGGAGGAGGGGGATTTATTTACATGATCCTTGCAACACCTCCCTCCCCTGGGAGGCAGATAGTGAGGGAGGAGGGAGCAGCGGTGGTGGAGGTGGCGGCAGTGGTGGGGGTTGGTTTGATGGAAATGGCTGAATGATGATCTTTAAAAGACTAATTACGATTGGGAGGGAAAGCGGAGGAGGGGGGAGGAGAGAGAGAGCAGGAGGGAAAACAGGCAGCCAATGAGATGCAGCCTCTCTGATTGTGTGTTTATGTGTTGGAAGAAATGTGTGTGTGTTTAAGATTGTGCTGCATGCACATCAAAGGGGTTATAAAGGTGTGCTGAGGAGGGGCTGTATGACAGCATATTGCACAAACACTGAAATATTTGCACGTATGTTTATGTGTTCAATGCGACACTCATATTTTAGTATGTGCGTGCAAGACGGCGGCAGCTACATCATTATCATCTTCCTCATATGACAGCGCTTCACCCGAGGCATCAAACACGAGCTGTGTGCAGAGCGGAGCGGCTACGACGGCACACGTGATCACTGCAGCGCCTCACACCTTCTCACAACATCCACCTGGTCCAACAACAGCCAGAATAAACCCCACGAAGGAGCACAACAACCATGTCCTCACCTTCGCTGCACAGAACATGGCGGCGGGCAGCTCTGACCACCACAATCCCAGTCCAGGTTTCGTGGTCCGTGGCCCCCAGCACTCCCAGCGTGAGCTTTGACTGTCTTGGCTGGCCTCCTTTCCAAAGCTGACAAACTGACAAGTGGAGTCCAAATCTCAGCTGCCCATATGGCCCAACTGTCTGTTCATCTATACTCTCCTGTGTGATCATGACACGGTATGCCCTCATCTGACTCGTAATTAGTCACGTGGGTTGGCATGTAATCCATCTTGGCCCGGGTTCATCGGAGCTGCAGGAGCGGCCCTGCTTTGAGTGGACGGAGCAGCTTTATGTCGTGAAAATACTGATATCATATTGTGAACTGAAAAGGAGAAAGCACCACGTGTGGCTTTGATGTTTTTGCACTAAGGCCACTCAGGACAAGAGGACGGAGATTGTGACAGTGGAGGGCGAACTGCTTAAGTTATCAAGTATTCTTTCAAAATATCGTTTATAAAATATCGTGAAAAATCCATTCCAAGTTCCCAGAGTCCAAGGTGACGTCTTCAGATTGTTTGTTTTGTCTCACCAGCATTTCATATAGATATAAGATATTCAATTTACAACAATTTAAAACAGAGAAAAGCAGAAAAGTAACCAGGAATGTTCAGCTTTTTTGCTTGATACATGACTTAATTGATTAATAGATTATCAAAGTTGTTGAGTAATTTTCTGTTGATCTACAAATCACTTAATCAACTGATTGTTTCAGCACTTCATAAAACCATTAAGGAAAACACCTTCTGTATAACCAGCGCGTTCCCACTCACAACGCGTCAGGCTTGATCAGTGGCCGTGCGCTTCACACTGTGCCGCTGTAGGCACCCCTCTAGCCTTTCTGGACGCCCCCGTCTAGCGTAATGTTTTGATGTGTCGTTGAAGTCAGGTGACGTAGTATAAAGAGCGAGGAAAGTCAGCATAGGGAGGAGGTTGGGATGGTTGGATGGGTCAAACACAGGACATTCACGCAGGAGACCGCTGTTCATTTCCCGTGTGAAACCAATAGTCAACGTTGACTTCTTTTTAACTTATGTACGTAACTTAAGTTACGTGACTAAGTACGTAAAATGTACTTATTTTAACCCAAACCATGATCTTTTCCTAAACCTAACCAAGTAGTTTTGGTGCCTAAACCTAACCAAACTGCAACCGTTCCACAACGTTAACCACGTGTTTATTATTGTTGCCATGATGACAAAGGTCACACATCAGCAAGCTTTATTTTGAAAGTCTAACCGGACGTTGCATATTTATTATTGCTAACTTGACCGCTGAGCTCTGCATGTGCAAAACTGACGCTAGAGGGGGGGTGCCTACAGCGTCATAATTTGAAGTATAGGGCCACTGACCAAGCGGCCATATTTGACGAGATTAATATGTGAGGCCTCATACGTAACAGATCTGTCCAACAACACAAATACGAGACTGTCCTCCCAAGAAGATGACAGCATTAGTCGTTTCAGCAAATCCCCAAAACTGACATATGTTTACGTTCAAGTGACACCGCCCTCTAGTGGCCATAGTAATTATAACGGGACAAAAGGAGGAAGTCAGGTGACGTTAAAATAGAGGAACAAAGTCTGCAGAGGGAGGAGGTCGGGTGGAGCATTACCACGATCGTCCCGAACCATAACCATGTAGTTGTTACTGTAACCATGACGACGAAGCCCCCCTTATTTTAACTCATTTAAACCCAAACCATGATCTTTCCCTTTTTGTGCCTAAACCTAACCAAACCTTAACCAGATCGTTGTCACATCAGAAAACAGATTTCTTAATAGTGATTTGTAACAATTTTGGGAGGCACTGACAAATGACGTATTTTTTCATTTAATTTAATGGAGGACTTATTGGTCAATCAACAAATTGATTAATCGACTTATTGTTTCAGCACAATAGCTTCATCAGTTTAAGACAATCTAAACCTTTGAGTCTTTGAGCTTAACAGCCTCTTTTGGTTTAGGACGTACCTGTTTGTTCATGGCGGGTTTCCTCAGAGCAACATCAGCGGCCTCTGTGGGCTGACTGGTCTTTGTACTGCCGTGGCATCCATTGGCTGCAGAGAAACACAGATTATTGATAAAAGTGACAGGAGTCTCACTTTTGTGCAATAACTTCACAAAAATGAGCAGGTGGAAAGTGAGCAATCGACATTTGAGAGGCGACTCAATTACAGCGAAAAGGTCACATTTTACTGACATTTTGATGTGTGACATCCTAATATTGGTGTGTCCGAGCTGTGGTTTACATTTTCAGAGCAGACAGACACTGATTTGTTCTCCCTCACACCAAAACAATTTCATGCAGCCAAGTCAAGACTGGCATTTGACTCTTCTTGTCACTGAATTAGGTTTGTACCGTGTACTTCTTCTTCCCAGATCCATATATAAACACATATTGAAGGAATGCCATTAATGAACCTTGGCCTGGGGAAGTTCATCCTATAGGCCCTTAATGGTTCTTCATCGCCTGTGATTCATGAGCTGTCTGCTCGTTGCATATCCAGCTGAAGGTAAACACATGAGCCCGGCAGAGTGTAACCCCCGAGGCCACACATCAAAGGCTTGGACGCTGGTCGAGCAGGACCAGGCCCGCCTGCGGGAAAAAGAGGAGACTCCAAAAATAACAATGACCATCACTTTGCTTAAAGGGTCACTAAGAAATCTACGACACTCGTTGACAATCAGTAAAATTCATCATCCACAGGGCCCTCAACACATGCGCAGTGACTGACTATTATTTCCAGCTCTGTACTTAACATACAGACAGTGGTAACTCTCAGGAAGAAAGCAGGACGGTCTATGGATAATACTCATGAATATGCATGGTTGTTGGGTTTTACAAATGTAATTTTTTTTTATATTTTCAGCAGCTTGAAATATTTTTTATTCTATTCATCTTCATTGCATTGAGGTGGTGACAGTCGTTTCAAAGGCAGCAAAATCTCAACACATAAAACTGAATCTCATGACTAGAAACACAAGAGGAAAGTGAATTTTTTTTAATGAGTGACGCTTTAAAGTCACAGTGAAGCCGAAGTTAAAGCGTCTTTAGCTTCTGTAACGTGACGTATTTCTGAGTGAAACAGAATACGTGGGTGTAATTATGATAACCCCCACCTACCTCAACCACATAGTTAGATCAGGAGGCGGAGGATGGCGGCGAAATTAATAAATTCAACCACACCTCGACCACATTTTTTCGGAAATGTAAATTTTTTTTTTTGCCGCACACTTGTCCTATTATGAAACAGCTCTACTAGATAATATGACCGGTGAGCTAACAGTCAAGTGCGGTTTGAGAGGGGTTAGCTAGTCGCCCGAATTCACATATGATTGGATACATTTATGTAAACCCCCCAGTCTTCAAAAGTATTGTAACGTTTTACAAGAAGAGAAAAGAGGGATTTTGATTTAAATGTGCTCGAAAATGAGAATGTGTTTTTCATTTGTCTGTGATTGGGACTGAATGTTTTTCTTCAACCAGCCGGTCAAATCCCCGGTTTCCTGTCCAGAGGTTGGAGGAGCCGTCCAGGCTGCTCAGGCCTAAACCTGGAACTTCCTTAACTTCCTTCTCTCTGAGGAGGATCACACTTGTCTGGTTGAATGCTGACAAACTCCCCTGCAGCTGAGAGCCTCCCCGCTTGTTTTTCCCCTCTAAGTGTGTTTAGGCCACACGCCAGCAGAAAGAAGAAAACCATCTGCTATCTGCTAAGACGTCGTTAGCGAAGATGCTGGCAGCGATGAGTCATTAAGAAAATGTAGGGTTTCTTCCAGTAGCGCTAACTGAGGATGATGATAATGTAGGCCATAACAGAGAAATGTATTACAGGGGATTTGTCAAAAGTTTTGTAAAATGACTTATTGTGTCAGTGAAACTACTCAGCTGAAGGAATCAGGTTTTAGGATAATAAGCAGATTACTGCTGCTGATGACTGATTGCCAAAAGGCTCAATCTGTCTGACAGGAAAAATGTCGAAAAATTAAGTCATGACCTGTATCTCCAAATGGAAACAATCTTCATGACAGGAGCAATTTATCCAATGAATACAGATATGATAGTTATTATCAGCTCTCCATCTTGTCATTCCTAACCTCTAAAACCTCTATAAAACCCTTTTTTCTCCTTCAGCATCTATTTTCGGTGTTTCCGCTTGTTTGCTGCCGTTGTTTCGTTTTCTACATGTTGAGAAATTGTGTCAGAAAATGGATGGTTGAGAAGATAAAGGCTCAGTTTTACCATATGGTGAGGAGTTGTGCTGTGCCAGCGGTCTCTGTGGGGACTCAGCTGACAAGGAGGGACGCTGCCATGTTGTTTCTGGAACAATACAAACAACAGGAAGGATGACAGTTGTAAAAGAAAATGTGGCACAATTTCACAGAACATCAGCTCGTTCACAGTCAGATGTGTGCATTGATGTTTCTCTGCACAAACTTCATCTCCACTTTTTATAACGGCAGTAATGCATACACACCCAGACTGTCTGAAAGAACATAAATCTTCTTTCTTCAAATTCCCATTTCCCTCTCATTGTTATTGTATAATACATACTGTGTATACACTGACACAAGTAATGGTTTCATCTTTTTCAACCCTACTACCATTTGCAGTGGTGGAGGAATTTTCCTTAAGTAAAACTACTAATACCACAATGAAAATACTGCGTTACAAGTAAAAATCCTCCATGTTACTTAAGTAAAAGTATGTAAGTATAATCAGGAAAATGTACTTTAAGTATTAAAAGTATACTGTTATACTATTATGTATTATATCATCAGATTATTATTACTCATGCATTAATGTAAAAGCAGGATGTTGCTGCTGTAGCTGGTTGAGGTGGAGCTCATTTTGAACTATTTTGTATCGGACTGCAACTAATGATTCTTTTCATTATGGATTACTCTGCTGATTATTTTCTCGATCAATCGATTGATTGTTTGGTTTGTAAAACTTCTGAAAATAGTGAGAAATGCCGTCACAAAGACCCAGAGCGGCCTAAAGTGACACCTTTACAACGCTTGTTTAGTCCAACCAACAGTCCAAATCTCATTATTAACAAAACATTAAAATCATTAAAAGAAAAATCACATTTAAGAAGCTGGAACCATGAAACATTTGGCATTTTTGCATGGAAGAAGAAGTACTGTATTAATTTGTTCAATAACGAGTATGTGAGAGGGATTACGAATCGAAATTCAGTCATTACATTACAGTTACCAATCCTAGTAACGCTCTGTTACCTCAACATTTTGGGAACTAGCTGGTTCGCTGTCTCACCAGGAGTTATATCAGTTTCGTCTCTCTGGTCATGATGTGTTAGCTTAACAGCTTCACTGTGAGAACAGGACTTCTGGAGTGCGCCTGTGTGCAGTCATCGCTAATGCTAAGCTAGCTGTTGATGGTCCGTAAATACATAAAAACATAGACCAAACCAACCTTTGAAGGAGCTGGGCTTAGTAACCGAAGTAATGTAAATAATTACATTTGCTGTTAACAAATTAGTAAAGTAATTAAGTACTTTTTCAAGGAGTAACTGATTACATTTTTCAAGTAATTTGCCCAACACTGCTCACCATAGTAATGCCATAATCTGTGCTTTCCTGCAGTCCTCATATTTGTAAATTCTACTCAGCATGAAATAATTGGTTAGCTATGTTCTTGTTGACATTGTCCCGCTTAGTAGTAAGACGTACGGACAGCTGGTCTGTTCTTCTGTTTGTCCAACTTTTAACAGCTCAGAAAAGCAAGGTCTCAAAACCACAGACAGGACAGATGGCTTAACCGGAGTCTGCAGCCATTACGATTCATTCAAGAGGATGCATTTTCATAATGACCAGCTGACATTTTGGCTAGTGCTACCGCTGTGTCCAATTTTCCACTGAGAAACATGAAATATCTAAATTTAGTGGGAAGATTGTCATGAAATGTACTGAGCACACTCGTGTTCCTCAGGGGACAAACCCTTTCCATTTTGGACTCTCTATGTTTTCTAGCTCCAACCGCAGGTCAAAATTCTCTGCACACAAATTATGTCAAAATCTAAATGGTTGATTACACTGAAACTTCCTTCAGTGCACATTCATGCTCCCCACAGGATAAACCTTTCTGATTTTAACGACCTTTCCAGATACCGGTGGGACTATAAGAAAAACCAAATATTTTTTGTTCCACTGAAACCTTTCATTTTGTGCTACATGCAGCACATTTTGTCTTTTTATTGTGATTTTCCTTGTTTCATGCTTCTTGCCAGTCCAGTTTAAGCGCAGGAAATCCTAATGTTTTCCTCAAACTCTTTTAAATATCATTCAGTAAAAGTAAAATCAAAAACTGTTCAACCTTGTTGTGCCAGCACTTCAGGTAAGGACAAGATAATCTTTATTTCCTAAAAAATATAACAGGATCGATTCTTGTCCATCTATGAACCTTTTGGGGAAAAAAATACCCTCCTGCATAATTTGCTTCCTGTATTTTAGCTGTCTATCACACAAAGTAATCATGAATCATTCCACTTAGTGGAGCAGGAAGTCCTTTACGCTGTAACAGCTGGGGGTGAATCGGTGTTGACGAGCTGCTTCTTCAATAAGAAACACTGGAGCACAAGTGTTTTGGCAGTGTTATTACGATGATGGCAAAAACTCAAAGCACAAATGTCCAAATGTGTGAGAGTCAAGAATCATGGAAATGTGTTATTAATTAACAAACACAGTCACTAAATATAGCTATGATGTGCATTAATCGTGTGTAAGTGAAATGCTGATTCAAATCTCACTTTCTTTTTTTGCTGCATCTCAAACACACCGATTCATGCTAATGCCAAGTTTGACAGTCACAAACCTGTGTCAACAAAATGTGCTTTGAACCTAGATAGATAGATAGATAGATAGATAGATAGATAGATAGATAGATAGATAGATAGATAGATAGATAGATAGATAGATAGATAGATAGATAGATAGATAGATAGACGCATGGACAAGGTTTTCTAAATCCTGCTGGGTCCTTCATATATTCTTAAGGTGATAGTAGGCTGATTTCGTCCTATTGTGGTTATTTAAATTTGAGTCCATGACTACACCAAGATGTCTGGCTTGGTTTGTGGTCTTTAACATTAGCAACTGAAGCTGAGCATCGTCCTTATTTGGGTTGAAAAACAATTACTTCAGTTTTATCACATCAGCTAGGCAGAGCTTCGGCGGCTACGTGTGTAGGATGTGTAGCTTCGCCGTAATCCCTTAACGTACAACCATAAATCATGTTTAGCCCACTGCTGCGCTCCAGCCCTCGTAGGATTCTGAATACAAATAATACTGAACAAATTCAGACAAACATTTGTATAAATCACATTCTTTGTAGAGAACACCCAACAAGTCCTGGAAATTAGACGACAAAATACCTTGTTTGTCAATCATAGTAATAAAACTAACTTTATTTATATAACACTTTTCAAATACAAGTTACTCTACAAAGAAATATCAGATAAAGGTGGAATTAAATAATTAAATAATATTACTTAGGTTAAGACATAATTGCACTACAACCCAGAATAAAAATACAAAAACAATAAAAACAGGCTCAGAAAACCCCTTATACAGTACCCAGGTCAGTTTTAAGCTTCCTTCAGGCTGACTGTAAATTGTTTCTTTTTTTCTACCATATCGATTGCTTGAAAACAAACCTCATCACACACAATCACATTTTTTAAGCTTCAGTTCCTCCTAGTAATTCTTTCTCATCAGTCCAAATCCCACTGTCATATTTGCAACTCCAAAGGGATTAAGTGGAAGGATTTCGACTGATCCTCACTTGTGCACCTCCTCCATTAAAAACAAGAAGCAGCTTTCTAATAAACACTGTAATACACACTGGCATCTCTGTGATACACACAGTCTCACAGCTCCATATTCAAACAACAGACTGTAACAAAATAAAAAGTGACTGCTGCACCATATGGCTGCTGAACGTAAAAATAGCTTTTGGGTGGTTTTTTCTTCTGCTCTGTGTGTGTGTGTGTGTGTGTGTGTGTGTGTGTGTGTGTGTGCTGCGAGCCAAAGTGCAATCACTGCCAGAGTTGTTGTTGATGCAGTCTTGGTCTGTCCCGTGGGAGCCTGTCCTGTCCCTCTGGATTCCTTCCCAAATGAGGTGTAAAACACACACACACACCAAAGCAGATGTTTGCGAAAGGTCGCCTGCCTTCCAGCCTCTGCATTAATATAACTCTTCAGTCTCTTGTTAGGTAGCAGCGTATTAGAGCAGAAGACAAACAACAGACGAATCCCTCCACCTCTGAATCCACAGATCTCACAGCTGAGAGACTGGCTGCGCTGCTCGGCCCGAAGTGCCTCCCGTTTAAGATAATCAGATTAAAGTGGATCGAATCTGCAGGCCTGTGTACACATGAATGGACTGCTGAGACACGATGATGGAAGGAATGACAATGAGTCCTCATAGTTCGCAGCGTTAAGGCAGTGAGAGCTGAAGAGGAGGTGATACTCAATTCAGTACATGGCTACTGAATAGAAATACATGACTTCTGTGGAATCAGCAGACTCCCAAAGGCAGAGCAACCTTGGAAACAGAAATAATATAATTGGTTGATTTTAATCTAAGTGAGCGGAGCCAAAGAACAAAGGTTACGCGTTGTATCATAACTCTGGCAAACAAGAGAGGATGGCGCTTGTCAGTTCCTTTCCCACTGTTTTGTTTTGCAGGGAAAACCTTCTTTGCAACATCTTTCTTTTGCAATCGCTAACACTATTTACATTTAACTGAAACAGCGTAATGCAACAATGATGCCCCAGCTAGTTTGACAGCTATTGGCTGCAGCTCCTGCATGTCAGTGTACATTTGCATGAAAATAAAACTTTCTTGAGTGACTCTCTTTTAAAAACTAAGATAAAAAGATCTGGGAATTTATTAGTGTTAATTTTAAATTTAAAAAACTGGTAGAAATTGGATGAAAATGTCAATAATACAACAAGACGACGGGTCTACAGCCATGCTAGCTGCTCTGTGAGGCTGTACAGTGGTGCCTGCTCAAAATAACAATGCTAACATGCTGATGTTTAGCAGGAATAATGTTATAATGTTCACCATCTTAATTAAGCATGTTAGCATGCTAATGTTTGCTAATTTGCACTGAATTCAAAGTAAAGCTGAGGCGGATGGGAATGTCATTATTCCTGCAGGAATTTGATCATAAACCAAAGTACTGCATAAACCGAACTTTTCACCAGGTGATGGCGCTAGATGAAAAGTTAAAGGAAAACCAAAGTTATTACAGTTCATCCTGATGAGTACATGAATGTTTGTATAAAATTCCACTGCAATCCTTTTAATATTTGTTGAGATATTTTAGTCTGGACCAGCAGACAGACAAACATTGCTACCCCTGGAGCCATGCTGCTAGCATTTCTAAAATTCTGAGTGAAAATCTGAGCATAAAAGTAACGTTTACAACACAAACACTTTTTATTTTCACTTTATATTAAGCCACTTTCTGATCTGTGTGTTTCACAAGAGGACCTACTTTTCTGTGACCTGCAGTGATCAGTCTTGCACTTTACATCAACCTGCTCCTTATTAAAAATTAAAAAGTATTTTTCAATGAAATTTGCTAAAACAAATATATCGAGTCTTACTTATTAGAGAGCTCCACCAGTGATCACAGCTCTGCAGTTACAATGTGTAACTACTTTTCTGTTTGGCTTATTTACAGATTGTAGAGAACCATGTCTGACCATGACATGACGACAAGGTCTCAACCATCATTTGCCCATCAGCTCCATTCTGCGAAACAAACCCACAGAGGTTGCTTTATGTTTTCAGGCGTGGCTCTTACCTTTACTGGAGCTGTTGACGTAATACCTCAGTCCCTCAGGTGACTTGTAGCTCCTCCATCCTGGAGGAAGAGGTCGGCTGTCAGTCTCCTCCCTGGGTGGTGCAGCAGGGCTCACGAAAGCTGGCTTCTGTCATAAACAAACACTAATTTCAGCATAAACACATAAACTAAGCATGTTTCCTTCCTTTAGCAGAAATTAATTAAATCTACAAGAACAGAAACATCTTGCAATATTAATCAATCCAACCCTGAAATCGATGCTATCGTTGTGTTTGAGTTGCATTTTATTGTAACGCCTTTTAAAGGAGGAAATCCACTGTGTATGACTCCAGCTTCTTAATTACACAATATTTGGAATAAACAGGATTTTCTCCTAAATTTCTGTCGAGTTACAAAGTGCTACTGATTTCTTGGGTGCTACAGGAAATTGTGCTGTATGAAAACAAATTGTTCTATTTAGTAAAAACTTCATTTAGTTGATTTATCCAGGACACATGCAGCTGAATCCATAAAAGAAGAAGAAGTAACTCCTGCATTCTGGTGTAATGTTTGCTGAATAATGTGGACGTTATCAAGGATCCTGAGGGCTGTGAAAGTGGACTGTTTAATTCATCCTGAGTAAGGGAACATTGAGTAAAAAAGTCTACGATGTGATGCTGCTGCTTCATAAAACATTATTATATTTCCACAAGCTTGCATATACAGTAAATGTAAATGTAGGCGCCATGACAGACTCTGCAATAAGTGATGTTGTTATCATCAAATTCCCATTTTGCTTTTCAGCAGCTCTCAGTTGATAAATAATGGTGTTATTCAAATGGTGAAATATGATCCACTAAATGGATAAATAATGATAAATGCTCGCTCCACCTTATCAGCAGTCCCCAGGAGCCATTTTGGAAAGGCGCACACATACTGTATACTGGGCCGAAATTACTGCAGTGTGCTTTACAAAGAAAAGCCATTTTTAATCTGGCTGGCTGTTCATTTTCCGACGCAGCGGTGCATGGTCAGATCTGTCTGCTGAATCTGACATAGGGCCTGCTCAACTTCAGGACGGTGCACTCTGATCAGACATCTGAGGGGAGGTGGGCGGATGCAATCAGACAGATGTATAAATGAGGAGATTATTAGCGGAATGATAAAGGAGTCGTATCATGTTCTTTTGCTCGCATTGGCAGCGGGGCAGAGTGGGTGGATAAAGCCGATTGATGTGAAACATTAAAGGGACTCATTGGATCTTTTTCACTCTGCTCCTGATGTAAGTTTTCTGTGGGAGCAGCAGATAACTTGAATTGACACTGAGGGGAACGTTTGCTGCACAGAAAAGATAAGTGACATCGTCTCCTGACAGTTAACAGTGACCCATGCACTGTAAGGTCATCCCATCCTGGGAATGTGATTTGTTTTGCAGATATTTGGTCATAAACCAAAGTATTGGTTTAGGCAACTAAAACTACTCGGACAAGGTTGCAGAAAGATTGCGGTCATTGTCAAATGATAAATAACTCAATGCCAACAACTAGTGTCAGACGGGATGTAACGACAGACCTCCTCACCCTTATTTTTCACTGCACTATATGAATGTCAAACTTCCTGTATCAGGCTATTGGACATACACTAAATAATTAAAGCAGAAGAGTTTTATGTGAATGTAATTTGTAGGAGACAAATTAAAGGTTTAAAATTTGAAAGCACTAAAAAGCATCCATACTGCATTTCTTTCACTAGCAAGCAAAATCAAAGAATTCCTGCATCGTTACTGAATGATCCAAAGGTTTGAAGATAAACTCTTATCATGAGATTTTTATCACCACCCACTGATCTCCTTGTTGTTTGATTTCACATGTCCTCTGGCTTGCAAGGAGAAGTGCAGCCGAATGGTATCTGAGCTTTTATGGAAACGCTTTAAAAAAACCCACAGATCTGTGAGATATCTCACAAATCCCACAATCCTCTGGGGAACTGCTCTCAATGTAACCCTGAAAACAGGATCTCCACTCCACTCGTGTTAGCTCAGTTTTCTCTGAATAGGAAGAAACTAACAAGACAGGCTGTGTGAGACTCCCGCAGAAGGGAGGATGCCTCTCGCTGCTTTGCTGAGCATCTTCATGAGAGCTGACAGGGAAAGAAAGAAAGCACTGAGATCCCTTTCTACCTGGAAAATGAGATTAATGAACCTCAACTTTCTTATGGTGGAGCAGGAGAAGAGCTGATGTTTAGATTTTTGTGCTTCTGTCCACCATTTCAGCACCTTTTTCACAGGGTTATACAACATATAACATATATTAACAGTTCACAGGGGTCCATTTTATACATGACAAAGAAAAAAGGTTGTTTGTTTTTTTACTGTAGAAATTACATGAAATAACTTAATTGTAGAAAGCTCCAGCTAGAAAAGAATACGAGGAAAAACAAGTTAAAAAATAGGACATCTCATTGTAAAAACATTTTACATCTATTTTGAATCTAAATGCACTGTACAATCTTATATTATCAAAATGGAAAAGCTTGTGTGTGTGTAATTATAGATGGCGACAAAAGCCCACGGTTTGTTTTTGTGCCCTGAGGCAGCTGCTGAGAGTTTCAAACAGCAGCAATTATAGGAAACAAGGAATATATTCTCACTCCACACATGATGCTGATAAAATAAAGGAGGGCATGGAAAAAAAGCAATGAGGCCTTTATTCCCTCAGAGGCCAAATAAGCATATAGCAGCGCAATACTTGGCTTTTGTTCCTGCAAGGGAGGCAGAGCTTTGGTGAGGATGCAAATGAGGAGAGACTCAGTGTGTCAACAGAGAAGCATCTTAAAACGAACTGTTTGAAATACTTTGACAGTCGCAGCTTGAGACAGAAGATGCTACATTTTAGTAAAAAAAGGTGGACATTACGTCGCAATGAAAAGATCGATCCAATGGAAACTTAACAAGATTGAGAGCCTACAGCGACGCTAGCAGCTCTGTGAGGCTGTGCTAACATGCTAACAATGCTAACGCGCTGATCTTTAGCAGGTATAATGTATACCATGTTCACCTAGTTTAGTGTGTTAGCATGCTAACAATTGCTGATTAGCACTAATGAATGTCATTTGTTTTACAGGTATTTGGTCATAAACCAAAGTATTGGACAAATTTAAATTTTGACCTGATGGTGGCGCTAAAGGAAAAGTCACGTGATTACCAAAGTCAGTAGGATTCATCCTCTGGGGACCTTGAATGTTTGTACAAAATTTCATGACAATCCATCCAATAGTTAAAATTTCTGATCAAAAAACAAATACGTCCTTAAATATGTCAGTAGTTTAAATGTTTATTTACTCCTCCAGAACTTCAAATAGTCTTCCACAGGATGCTGACAGAGTGCGGCACAAACCACTATTTTAGAGATTCCTATCCGACAGCACACCAGATCTGTAGGTTCTTTATTTCTGCTTGTTTTTTGGGAGCGAACAACACACTTCACATCCAGCGTCTTCACGTTCACTCATCACAAACTTCAATCATGAATGAACCTGAAGAAGCTGAAGACTGCTGTAGATGCAAACTAAATATAAAGTCTCATATCTCCCCTTATATTTCAAAGTCTGTTGGAGTATTTGCTATAATTGCTCTACTTGATATAGATACAAGCCCCTTACTTCTTTAACTAACACATAAGGCAATAAAAAGAAGTTCTTACCATGCTGCTACGCTGTTGTGCTGCAGAACAGTCAACCTGCCACTGGAAATATGAATGAAGAGACACAGGGGATTATTGGATCTCATTACTGTCCAAAAAGATCCAAAGCCTGCAGGGTCACAGCTCAGGACACGGAGGGGATAGAGAGACACTGACTATCTTTCAAGCTCAGCGCCATTTTTCCCATTTGTTAAAAAAAAAAAAGGGCCTGGCAGAGAGACATGCTTTGGTTTTGATCAGTGGAAGACATTTTCTATGAGTCTTTGTTGAGCAGAAATGTCCAGTGGTTCTAACTCTGCCAGAAACACAAAAGAGGACACTGTCAGACGGAGCTGTGATGTACCGGGACACAACAAGGACTTTTCTGTCTCGCCTGCTTGTTCTCTTCTGTTAAATCGAATTGACTCTGCATATAGTGAGTGGCAGTCTGGTTGTACTCAGTTCAAACAGATAAAGTCTGTCTCTCTCCGGAGAATGCAGCCACTTGTCATTACGCTGCAGTGTCAGGCCCGAAGCAAGATTTGAGAGTTACAGTTTACTTTCCAATGCGCAAAACAACAGTTACAGCTACAATTTATGGCAGTTTAAGTCAGTCAAAGATGAGAAAAAGACGAGTTTAATAAAAAAAGATTGTCATTCTGCATGACAAGTGCAAAAATAAAAATTAAAAGTATGAAAAAACATGTTATTTAAGATGTGAACATTTAAACATTTTTAGTTACAGGAGTCAGTTTGGTGTATACGCCTCAAAAATGTATTTGTTATAATTCCAAAATCATAAATACAATTTATGGCAATTAAATCACTCAAAAACAAAAAGAACTGGTTAAAAAAAACTTTTATTCAACTGTCATTCTAATGACAGTTAAAAGTATTGCGCCCCAAATGGAGTATCAATCTGAAAATGCACTTATTATAAATAAGTAAATACATTTTTTGTATAAAAACTGCTATAGCGTCTCCAAATGTAGTTGTTCTAATTCTTAAATTTGTTATTGCATCTGCAGGTCCCAAATGTTGTTAAAACACTCACCAAATGTATTTGTTATACTTATTATTCTGCCATCAAATCCCAGAATGACTGACTACTTGTCACAGACTCCAACTTTCTTAAACTTTAGTACGCCCAAAAGCCAGTATGTAGTATCACGCTCCTAAAATCATAATCCACAGTAACTTAGAGCACCTCAAAATCTATAAGTACTTTAATTATGACAAAACATAGAGAGAGAGGAACCCAAAGAGAATTCACATTTTTGATTGTTTATTATATATTTGTTTATTATTGTATTTATTTGATTATCGGTTATTATTTTGGACGAAGTTCACTTAGGCCGTGTTCAGACCGTCAGTTGCCCTGCGAGAAAAAAACGCAGCCTTAACGCAAAGTCGTCCAGCAAAACAGCCGAACCGACGTCATCCGGCACGGAGCTGCGTTGGCCAATCACATGCATGCAAGCGCACATTCCCGGGAGATCACTTTGTAACGTGAACGCTGTATTTTTGCTGTTTACCTCATGATCATTGCGACGAAAGTTAACACAGGTGCTGCCGTGAAACTTTCCAGAGTTGTAAAATCTTGATCTGAGAAGCCTTTAAATCTGGACTTCCTGGATCATATTTAAGTGTCACACCTGTACTTTAAACAACACGCCCCAACCAACGCAGCCCCCTCTGCTGTTTCAACATGAGGCTGTTTTCGGTCTGAATCCCCGCTTCATGCCTCAGGCCGACGCTGCTGCACCGAGGCAGCTGCCAAGACAAAGATCCAAGGAGACAAAATGTTTCACCTTTACTGTTTTTAGATTCTTTTGGGTCACAATTCACCAAATCTCAACAAATAAAGTCATCATTAAATGAGTAATCTTTTAACAGCTTAGTCAATAGAGTGTGAGGGATTCTGTAGTCACAACAGAGTGGCGGCTATAAGTATGTGAATTATTGTTTATACAGTTTATCACTCACTTTTTAATGGTTTGTAGTCACATTTGTTTCACACAGAATTCAGTCCAATAAATTAATCGTCTGCATGTTTCTCGCTTGTGCATTTTCTCCTCCTCATTCTGTCACCGCCTAACAAGGTAGGTTTGTTAAAAATAAAAGAGCCAAAAAAAGAAAAACAAAAAGGGAAAAACTAGGTTATTTTTGTCACACTATCCATTTATTTAAATATATTTGATCAAAAGCATTTGGATGTCTCACTGCAAAGCAAAAAGAGATCTAAATGTAATGGCTTTGACATCTTCAAGACACAAATGAGCTGTTTTAAGACAAGCTGAGGGAAACAACCAAACACAAGATGGAGTTTATCTCATGCTGATAAAAAAGATCTCTGAGTGATGTCTCTTTTTTTCTTGGATGTAAAAGAAAACTCGACATGACTTCTTTATTATGTCTGCTAGGATTTTAATGTTAGCCTGCTCTATTTTGCTGCATAACAGTACTGTAGTGTTTTATAATTAGAAATATATCACCCTCAGGCACCTTGTAGACTATTTGCTTTCTATGCAATGTCAATAGGAGAATGTGCAGCATTCAGCATTTATAGTGACTGATGAGGGTCAAAGGTCTTTCCTCTCTGGTGTATCAGGAAAATGTGAAAACACAATACTGGCTGATACAGAAAAGGCAGTGCACAATACTTTGAGGGGTTTAGGTCTTTGTGTTGCAGTTAATTACCTACCATGCAGCAATAATCAAGGATCAGATTCAACTGCATGAATTTTATTATATTTTGTAGTTGGCTATAGTTAGCATGACTCTAAGGATGGCAGTGTTGGTCGGTTGGTCCACTGCTTTGGTCCTGAAACAGCAACTAATGGGTGGATTACCATGAAGTTTTGTTGAATGAATCCTAATGACTTTGACTCTGATTTTTCCACTAGCGCCACCATGAGGGTCACATTTGTGGTTTTGAGCGAAATGTCTTCATCACTATTGGATGGATTGCCATTGAATTCAGTACACACATTAATGTCCCTCTCAGGATTAATTTAAAAAATTTTAGTTATCCTTTAATTTTTAATCTAGCGCCACCATGAGATCAGATTTTTAATTTGTCACTTTGGTTTATGACCAAATACCTGCAAAACTAATGCCATTCCCATCAGCCACAGCTGTACCTTGTGTTTAGTGCTAATTAGCAAATGTTAGCATGCTAAACTAAGATGGTGAACATGGTAAACCTGCTTAGCGTCAACATCTTAGCATTGTCATTGTGGGCATGTTAGCATGAGGATGTTAGCATGTAGCTCAAAGCACCACCATGCTTAAATACAGCCTCACAGAGCCGCTAGCATGGCTGTAGACTCTTAGTCTTGCTTTTAATATTAATGGAGGTTTTTCCTTATGATAATCACAAATTTAGGGGTCATCCACTTTTTATTTACCACCTTAGAAAAACTGCATTATTCACTGACTCAGGACTCAACTTTCCAGACTTCTCCTCTCCTTTCTTGTAACCTTCAAGTAAACCTTCCCTGAATGAATAAAAAAAATCCTACTCGTAGCATCCACACATGATCAAGTTTCATGTGCTGCTGAAGAAACCTATAACACTTTAAAAGGTTTATATGTTCCTTGGTGTGACATGATTTTATAAGCATTTTAGGAAGGAAAAACAAGGTGATAAACTGAGTTCGAAGAGGCTCTCTGATGGAAGAAATGTTTGCTGTCCAGCTGATATCAAAGTGAAACCTAAACCTGCTAGCAAAGCCACTCAGAGGCTGAACTAAAATCCTGTCCCTTACCTCACCTTGCTGTGGCATTGCACTTACATGACTAGATAACCTCCAACAAAAGCTTCACTGGAAATGTTAGCCAGAAAACAGCTGACAGAAGTATTCACTCTGCGCTGTGATTGGTTAACGCTGAAGATCACTGAGCATCCTCACACATTAATAACAATGCACTTCTCACACTGGACTGTTTACTTTGGACCGCTGTCACAGTCTCATTGTTAAACAACTGTATCCCACTCAGGCTTTGATGGCCTTTATTTCCGCACCAGCTGCCTGCAATAATCCTCTAAAAGGAATATAATCAATCCTCTTCAAATCCACTTTTAAAGGTTGTCTGCTTGTTCGTGTCCGGGCACTAATCACCTCAGTCTGCTTTAGCCACTAAAATAGCAGTCGAAAGACCCTCAAAACATGTTGGGTAATCAAAGGGAATATTCAGCTTACTTCTGTATGAATGTGAATGAGATCTTACAGATGGCATAACTAACCTGTAGCTTCATGTCAGCTCTGTTAATAGGCAGGTTGATCTTTTTAAATTTGCAGGATTTGGGTTGGAAATAAGCACTGAGGTTGGTTTATTTGCTAAGTAGAGCTACAATTCAAGAAAATGTAATTTACTCTAAAGAATATGGAAAGTATGGGGGAAAAAAGCATTTAGCAAAAAACTGATTTTCTTATAACATGACAAAAACTTTGGCCAATAAAGTGTGATTATTTCAGTTATTTTCAATCCATATTAGCTTGTTTAAGATTTTTTTCGTGGAATTAAGTGTCATTTTCTTGTTTCTAGTGCAGCAATCTGCTTTATTGTTTCTCTTGTTATCATTTATTACTTTAAAATCCCAAACAATAGAAACTTCAGACCTCTTACCCTATTTTCAAAATGTTTTGTTGCTTTAAGAAATAAATAGTATTGGGGCTCGTTAAGCGACCAAATCACTTGTTTAAATCAGTGCTTCAGCAAAGGATTGTCTTATTACATTACAGCCACATAAACGCTTTTCTTCTTTTAAATTACTTCTGAAAATGTGTTTTTATCATAAGTTTTTTTTTATAACCTTATGCAATTTGGGTAAATGTGTCTGCATTAAATTGGGGCTACTTATTCATATATTGCACAGTGTAGTTTCTGATTTATTCTATGCTATCCTGTTTTTAATCTTTTATTTTATTTTACTCTTTTAAAATCCTATTTAAATGTGTCTTATTATATCATGTCTTAATGCCTTTTATGCCATATGTAAAGCACTTTGAATGGCCTTGTTGTTGAAGGTTTCTATAAAATTGCTTTGCCTTGCTTTTGTGTATTTACGTTTGTATGTGTACTCACGTTGGTTTATGATGTACATATGTAACATATATGTTGTAGTTTTTCTTTTTTCATGTTTTCCTTGTAAAGCACTTGGTAATCTCTGGTTTTGATACCGCAAGTGCTATTATATTATTATTATTTGTTGTTGTTTGACAATGTCCACATTCTCCTCTTCATTGTGAATTTTACAACTCAATTCAGAAATTGTGTTATCATACAGTCAGTATTCTTCAAATGTGACATTCTAAGGTGTCAATGTACTCTATATATAACCTCAGTGCATCTTGTGCTTAATCCATGATCCATCCTTAACCATGATGAGCAACAGGTTTGTGTAACTCTACCACCGCATGCCCATGTAAAGGAAGGAAGCTTCACACCAAGGACAATGGTGAGATATAAAAGGGACAGTGCAACTGGTTATATTTGTTATCACAGCATAATCAAGAAAGTCCACAATCCTTCAGCGTATAACACCTACTGTGCAGGTTTATTCTCTCTGTGTTTGCATCTTTTCAGAAACTTCTGTTTCTAACTTTAATTCCAGTTATATTCCTGAACTTCCTGGTAAACACACCGGTGCAGAAAGTGGGTGAGTATTCTGGGATTCTGGATTCAATTTCGAGCATTTTCTACAGTGTAAAATAATTTAAGAGATGCGGATGGTGTGTTTTTTTTTGTTGTCTTTAATTCAGGAGGAGAAAATGAGCACAGATGGGGAAATGTCAATCTTCGGGCCGGCTGCTCAGTACCTCCGCAAGTCTGAGAGGGAGAGGACGGAGGCTCAGTCTCGCCCATTTGACAGCAAGACGGCGTGCTTTGTCAGCGATGAGAAAGAGCTGTATGTCAAGGCTGAGATCCAGGACAAGGCGGACGGCAAAGTCACTGTCAAGACCGTGGATGACAGAGTGGGTGGACTGAAGGGTTATGCTGATAAATTGACCTTTTATTAGACACTGAACACAGACAGTGAATGTGATTTTTCTGTTATATGGGATATCTGACCAGGACTTTATTCATGAGTGATGTGGAGGGATTTTACGCAGCTTCAGGGTGTTGGTCTGTAAAACCTGCAATAAAGAATCTGCAGAATTTTATTAGTCTGGCTTTCAGCAGAGACATTTACTCTCCCCTGGAGCTCCAAATGCTGCTTCACTTTCCACGAGAGTAGTAAGAGTTCACATTATGTTTTTAAAGTTTATGAAGACAGTGAATATCCAGTTTTGGTGGTCTTTGGAAACCAACATTTGTCTAACCTTTGTCTACTTTCTGACAGTGTTTTAAACTTTAAGCATCATATTCATGTTTTACTTTTGAACGACAGACATGCATGGTTCTGTTTTCCAGACTTTAGCTGTCAGGGAGGACCAAGTGTTTCCCATGAACCCCCCCAAGTTTGATAAAATTGAGGACATGGTGATGATGACGCACCTCCATGAGCCTGCAGTGTTGTTCAACCTAAAGGAGCGATACTCAGCATGGATGATCTACGTAAGTCTTTCAGCAAATATGATGCCAATCAGACAGACATCGTCTAGATTAAAACAGGGAGAGGAATTAATATGGAAGCCAGAGCTTTACATTTGGTATTCTTTAAAATATGTGAAAAAACTGCCGGCGACGTGAGATTATTCCACTTGTTTCCAATGCAGTTCCATAATGAAATGGGTTAAATGAGACAGATTTCTTCACTTTGTGCTTTATTTTAAGAAATCTCTCTTGCTAAAAATTATATTGGTAAAAATTTAGAATACAATGTAGAAATTGGCCTTGGACAAAGACATTATGCTTTTACTGTGTCAAAGTTAGAATAACACTCAGTAAATAACCTTCTCACAATTTCACAAAATTACATCTTGGATTAGGGAAAACTGTAAAATCCTGTCTTCACCTTACATTGAAAGTCAATTTTAATCAGTTGCTATGATCACAACATGGGCTCATTATGTGATGTTGTGTAAAACAAAAATCCAAGATTTCCCCACCTGGTGAGTTTTACAACACTAAGGCAGTATTCACACCAAATCAGACGTTGAGGCAAAAACGCCAGTCCTCCCATTCATTTGAGTGGGTGTAGTGCGTTTAGGCTGCGGCGGTGCGGACTGCACGGGTGAAAAGTTGAAACAGAATCAACTTTTGGAGAAACCCAACCCGAGGTCACACTGTGGTGGCCAATCACGTAAGCCGGCGATCAGACCGGTCAAACTGCTCCACAGTCAGCCTGAAAGACACTATCCAGGCGGAATTCATGGACCAAACGATGATACTCTCCCAAAGTGTCCTTGCATAGTTTATTTCGGGTAGCATGCTAACATTTGCTAGTTAGCACTAAACACAAAGTACAGCTGAGGTGGAATGTCATTAGTTTTGCAGGTATTTGAACTGATGATGGGGCTAGATGAAAAGTCAGGGGATCACAAACTATGTCAGTAGGATTCATCCTCTGGGGAACATGTGTGTCAGCACATTTTACAGCAATCCTTTACAATAGTTGTTGAGATACTTCAGTCTGAAACAACGACTGAGCTGCTAGCATGGCTAAAAATGTATAGCTTTTCTTTTTCCATGCAGACCTACTCTGGGCTGTTCTGTGTGACTGTGAACCCCTACAAATGGCTGCCGGTCTACAACCCAGAGGTGGTCCGGGCCTACAGAGGGAAGAAGAGGATGGAGGTTCCCCCTCACATCTTCGCCCTGTCTGATAACGCCTACCAGTTCATGCTCACCGGTATGTTAGTGGCCCAAAATCAATGCAACTAAATAATTACATTTCTTTTTTCACCTTCATGTAATCGTGTGTCTTCTTTTATGTCCTCAGATCGTGAAAATCAGTCTATACTTATCACGTAAGTTCAGCTGAGACTTTGTATATATAGACAGACTATTGATGGATGAAACAGTCAAAAATATTAATTAAATATGTGTTTTTGCTTAGTGGAGAATCCGGCGCAGGCAAGACTGTCAACACTAAACGTGTCATTCAGTATTTCGCAACAATCGCAGTGTCTGCAGACAAGAAAAAGGAGACGAATAGTAAAATGAAGGTGAGCTCAACGACTTTTGACAGGCTGTGCAGCTGGTAGACTCAGTTGTTGTTTTTCAGAGAGGAGTGGGTGTTCAGATTTACATGTTTGCTTTTCGACAGGGGACTCTGGAGGATCAAATCATCCAGGCCAACCCTCTGCTGGAAGCTTTTGGGAATGCCAAGACTATGAGGAATGACAACTCCTCTCGCTTTGTGAGTCAGCCTGAGGGACTTCAGTTTGATTTGATTTACCAAGAATTTGTTGAACACAGAGAGTAAGATGTTGCTGTTTTGTTGAACAGGGTAAATTCATTCGAATACACTTTGGCACAACTGGTAAACTGGCATCTGCAGATATTGAAACATGTAAGTTTATACACATTTTGTATAGAGTATTGATAATATATGTTGGTGTAAAATAAAGTTCATTTTTCTTTTCTTTCTTAAAGATCTGCTAGAGAAATCAAGAGTGACATTTCAGCTGGCAGCTGAGAGGAGTTATCATATTTTTTATCAGCTTACTTGCAACAAGAAGCCTGAACTGATTGGTAACCTGACTAATCCTTTTTGTCTTACTTTGTCATTATTCTTTTTCTTGTTTTTACTTTACAGACATTCACACAAAGAGATTTTAGTTTGATTTCTTTCCCTTCAGATCTGCTTCTCATCACCACCAACCCCTACGACTTTGCCTTCATCAGTCAAGGAGAAATCAGTGTCAAAAGCATAAATGACGCTGAGGAGTTAATGGCTACAGATGTGAGTCAACTCGGTTAAAGCACACAAATCTCGTTCTGTCTTTTCAGTTATTTTACTTCTGATGTTGCCCATTTTCTGACACAGGAGGCCTTAGATATTCTGGGTTTCACTGCTGAAGAAAAAGTGTCCATCTACAAGCTGACAGGAGCTGTGATGCATTATGGGAACATGAAGTTCAAGCAGAAGCAGCGGGAGGAGCAGGCGGAGCCCGATGGCACTGAGGGTGAGGATCATCCATCCAAATTAATACTGTCATTGCAATTAAAGGAAGCAGACACAATGAGAAAAAAATACATCCAAAACACATCCTGTTTTGTTGTTTTGTTTTGTTTTTGCAGAAGCTGATAAAGCAGCATATCTGATGGGCCTGAACTCTGCTGATCTGCTCAAAAGCCTCTGTTATCCCAGAGTAAAGGTTGGAAATGAGTATGTTACCAAGGGACAAAATGTGCAGCAGGTAAGACCACTATCAAGACTACTACTGTATATAATAATCTATTGCAGAAGATTATCCATGACGAGCTGACCGTGCTGTTATCTTTCAATAACATACTTACAGTACATATTCTGTCCTGTATGTTGATGAGGAAACAGGACTGTCTAACTTTGCCTCATTCCAGGTGTACAACTCAATTGGTGCCCTCGCAAAATCCGTCTATGAGAAGATGTTTTTGTGGATGGTCGTACGAATCAACCAGCAGCTGGATACAAAACAATCCAGACAACATTTCATTGGTGTTCTCGATATCGCTGGCTTCGAAATCTTTGATGTGGGTGTTCAAAGTCTATATATTGTGTTTTTTTTCCCCCAGAGGTTCAACTGAATGATGTATGTTTATTTAAATATGATTTTTATGATTTGTCTTTAGTACAACAGCATGGAGCAACTCTGCATTAATTTCACCAATGAGAAGCTGCAACAGTTTTTCAACCACCACATGTTTGTATTGGAGCAAGAGGAATACAAGAAAGAAGGAATTGAGTGGGAGTTCATTGACTTTGGTATGGACTTAGCAGCTTGCATTGAGCTCATTGAAAAGGTACCGTGTAATTTAAAATATTAGCCTAAATGGAATTAAGTGTTTCAACTGTGCTAATGTTATTAATAATAATAATAATGTTTTTTCCCCTAGCCAATGGGGATCTTCTCCATCCTTGAGGAGGAGTGCATGTTCCCAAAATCAACAGACACCTCTTTCAAGAACAAACTGTATGACCAACACCTTGGAAAGAACAACTGCTTCTTGAAGCCCAAAACAGTCAAAGGCAAGCCAGAGGCTCACTTCACTCTGATGCACTACGCCGGCACTGTGGACTACAACATCAGCGGCTGGCTGGAGAAGAACAAAGATCCGCTGAGTGAGTCTGTGGTGCAGCTTTACCAGAAGTCATCAGTAAAAATACTGGCGATGTTGTACGCAACCTTTTCTGGATCAGACGGTAAGTTCATTTGTCTAAACATTGTGGGTTTTCCTGAATATTTTTATATACCTTTCGTTGCGGATGATTCGCCACCAAGCATCTGTAGTTATCACCATATTATCATTAACGTTTACTATCATTTGTTCTGCATAATTGTGGAGATACATAAAGTTGACAGAGTTGGTTTGCAAGAAGGATAGCGGGTACAGTCATGATTTCTGTTTATGTCTGCATATGGAGAAATATTATACATGCAAAAGGAAAATTATCTATCAAAGTGAGATACTACTGTTACTGTATGTTAGTCATAAATGTGGCATTAATGCAGAGGCAGCTGCAGGAGGAACCAAAAAAGGATCCAAGAAGAAGGGAGCATCTTTCCAAACGGTGTCAGCGCTGTTTAGGGTAAGATGCTAATAGAAGTTGCCCAAGCCATTTGTGGAAATACACATTATACTGTGGGGTCAGAAATACATTTTCTGAAACCATATCATTTAAAACACTTACTTCATAGTAACAAAAAAATAAATAAAACAAGACTAAAAGTTACAGCCATAGCAGCTCGGCGAGGCTGTACTTAGGCACGGCGGTGCTTTAAGCTAAAAGTCAATATGCTAACATGCTCACAATAACAATGCTAACATGTTGATGTTTAGCAGATATAATGTTTACCATCATTAGTTTTGCATTTTGAAATACTGGCCAAATTTTAAATTTGACCTGATGATGGCACTAGATTAATGGATCACCAAAATTTTTAGTCTTAGTCAATAGTCTTTGAGATATTTTAGTCTGGACCGAAGTGGTGGAACGGCCGACAGACATTGCCACGCCACAAAGGCTGATGGGGACATAAATGTCTGAAACACATTTAATGGGAATCCATCCAACATGGTTAAATGGCTGAAAAAGCCAGTAAAAACTAAACTTTAACTAAAATCATAATCTCGTCCTCTGAAACTGAATGCAGAAAAAAACATTTCCAAATCATGTGTAAGGAAGAACTCAGAAAGTTTCATATTTGCATGCTCTGAATGTTACATATTTTTTTGGTATTTTTGCTTGTTGCTTTTCTGTCAAAATGCTGAGTAGACATTTCTGAATGTTAGAAACTGAAACAAGAAAACCCCCAAACAAATTAAAGTTCACATGTAAATTTTCTTACAGGAGAATCTCGGGAAGCTCATGACTAATCTGAGA